>NC_139924.1:9461523-9886523 GCF_963514095.1 Eutrigla gurnardus | reverse complement strand
TCCCCCACAGCGACATCGGATCAATATACTGAAAAGTTATGTTCTTCAGCACTGTACTTTTCACATGTGAGAAAAGATCAAGTTTCCTGGCGATAAGTGCCCCCAGGCTTTAATGGTGGTGATGTATGGAGGACTAAACATGACTTAAGTATAAATAAATAAATGCATAAACGAATAAATAAATGTATAAATAAATACAGGAATAAATAAATAAATAAATGCATAAATGAATAAATAAATGTATAAATAAATACAGGAATAAATAAATAAATGCTGAAATGAATAAATAAATGTATAAATAAATGTATAAATAAATAAATAAATGCTGAAATGAATAAATAAATGCATAAATAAATACAGGAATAAATAAATAAATGCTGAAATGAATAAATAAATGCATAAATAAATGTATAAATAAAAGAATGAATAACAGAATAAATACATAAATAAATAAATAAATGCTTTATATTTATTTCTACATTTCTGTTCACCTACATTTATTTATTTCTGTATTTCTGTGTCCATATGTTAATGAAGTAGGAGGTCCTAACCTCAGTCAACAGCATGATTGGTTACAGGAGCTTGCTCGATTCGGGCCTACTACTTCTGCCTTACGAGCGGAGCTGATTCCTGTACAGGAATGTTGCTGGCAACTAGCCCGCCCGCTCAGCTAACCGTTAGCTGCAGTTGTTGACATTTGTTATTTATGTAGCTCTGGTTTAGTAATGGCATTTTTGTACGAGCGATTGCGAATGAATTATGATCATTAGCGAACGATTTAGAGAACCATGCAACCAACGACTATGTTCAGTTTCGTCTGGATAGATTGATGGATGACTTGGCTCAGCTCAACGCCGATATGGATGTGGAAATGGAGCTAGCAGTGTTAGACGGTCTTGAAGAAGTCGCCCGCCAACTTTACACCCTGTCAGAGTCAGAAGAAGGGACCCTTGGACGTCCGTCGTACAATATACCCCCCACTTTAATCGAAGCACACCTACTGCGGGGGCACACTGCTGGGGAAATAGCACAGGTGTTCGGAGTGTGCGAGAGAACAATTCGTCGGAGGATGGCACAGTACGGAATAGGGTAATTTTTACTCCTAACGCTACATTGTCTCTTTGTCTGGTTTCCCGTGTCTCGTCTTTTAAAGGTGGCAATATATGTGTGCAAATTCACAGAGATATTTAACTAGCTAGTGTTTATTGATGGTAACGTTGCTCACCTAATCTCCAAATACCACTGGGAAATATACTGTGTTTATCTTATATAGTCTAACGTTAGGTGCACATTTGAGTCCAAGCTTTTAGTATAAATTGTTCATGATATCATAGAACATTTATACAATAATATGTCTCCTTGCACTGCTTTGAGTTTTGCACTGAGTTTAAGTTAACTAAAAATTAACTAACGTTACTGATATTAACTTACATTAATATGCACTGGGAATAGGTCTAACAATACTTGATTATATAGGCCTATATGCTTTGGTTTTCAACGACAGATGGACTGGTGACTAACATGCTTATATTACTGACAAACTTAGTGTAGGAGCCAACATTGGTTTGGCCTGTATTATTAATTGTTTATCCTGCACACGCTCTTTGGTTCCTATCATTTCCGGCAATTAACACCTGGGTGTGTTATGTCTCAGACATGACAACACTGAGCCTCTTAGCGGCCTTTTAAATTGGACAATTAGTCGCTACACTTAGTTTATCATATGTACTCCTTACAGGTAGTGGATTTGTGCTGCTGCATTTGTTGATACTGTACATGGGTGCCATTAATTAACATCTTCAGTTTGTCAGATGATCTTTAACCCTATTTCTGGAGTTTAGATTAGATTAGATTAGATTCAATTTTATTGTCATTGCACAAGTCACAGGTACACGGCAACGAAAAGAAGATTGCATCCAACCAGAAGTGCTTTAGCAGTAATAATAAAAATATAGAATATAGAATATACAGTATTGACATATGTAAATTAACGGTTGAATGGTTATAAACAGGCGATAATATGGAATTAGGGTATTTACAGGTTATAAATATAATAAGTGTATACAATATAAATTAGCTAGCGTATATGTACAGTAGTGCATGGAGATTAAAGTGTAAGTTTGGCGGAAATTGAAAATAAAGCTATTTTCTGAATGAAAATACATCAACTAAGCCGTGGAGGAAGTAATTATCGCTCATCACGCAGTTCAGAGCTAGCACGGGTCGGAGCTAGAGTCCAAAATCGCAAACAGTGGGTTAGCATGGGGCAGACAGCCACACGCTTTCAAAATCGCATTTTTAAACCACTAACATTGCTCAAAACAGCGCCAAACCTCGTCAGCAGCTTGCTCTGGGTGTCTACACATAAAACGAAGCACCAACAACTCAGTTCATGAACCCGAAGTTTATAACAGAAGACAGTTAAGAACACTCACCAATTCTACCCCTGCCAGCTCCTTAAGAACACTCACCAATTCTACCCCTGCCAGCTCCTCGCGAAGGATAGTCCGTAAGTGTCGATTACCGAACGAGTTCCCGTGTGAGATCTCGCGTGACATGTATGAGCTTCAGATAAGGCTGCTGTCTTGAACTGATTGGAAGTGTATACAAACTATCCCGACGTTTTTACCCACCGTTATTAACTTATATTTGGCCAAACTGCCACTAATTTAAAAGTATACTCGTTTTATTCTGGGCGAAATCTTCAGTTTCACTTTCACTTTTGCATTGCGTTCGGTAATCGACACTTACGGACTATCCTTCGCGAGGAGCTGGCAGGGGTAGAATTGGTGAGTGTTCTTAACTGTCTTCTGTTATAAACTTCGGGTTCATGAACTGAGTTGTTGGTGCTTTGTTTTATGTGTAGACACCCAGAGCAAGCTGCTGACGAGGTTTGGCGCTGTTTTGAGCAATGTTAGTGGTTTAAAAATGCGATTTTGAAAGCGTGTGGCTGTCTGCCCCATGCTAACCCACTGTTTGCAATTTTGGACTCTAGCTCCGACCCGTGCTAGCTCTGAACTGCGTGATGAGCAATAATTACTTCCTCCACGGCTTAGTTGATGTATTTTCATTCAGAAAATAGCTTTATTTTCAATTTCCGCCAAACTTACACTTTAAGCAATGTAACAATATATACAGGGCCGGCTCTTGGCATAGGCGATATAGGCGGTCGCCTAGAGCGCCATCTGCTGGAGGGGCGCCGCGAGGCGCCCCTCCAGCAAAAAAATAAAAAATAAAAAAAAATTTAAAACAATGAAAATAAAAATGATTTTCTATTCCCAGTCGCCCTCATTTTTTGCTGTTTGCTGTTGTTGTTCAAATTAAACATGTGTGATTGTTCATTTGGCTGGTGTAATTCGTGTGTGTGTGTGTGTGTGTGTGTGGGGGGGGGGCACCGGAGAGCAATCTCGCCTAGGGCACAAAATTAGGTAGAGCCGGCCCTGAATATATACATAGTATATACAGTATATAATATGAACAGATGAGGTTACATGATAAGAGTGTGTCAGGAGGCAGAGTTCAGGAGAGTGACAGCTGTTGGGAAGAAGCTATTCCGGAACCGGGTGGTTCTGGTCCGGAGGCTCCTGAAGCGCCTCTTAGAGGGTAGGAGGGTAAACAGTCCATGGGCAGGGTGGTAGGAGTCTTTGGAGATGGTCCCGGCCCTTCTGAGACACCTCATCCTGTAGATGTGCTCCACAGCAGGAAGTGGTGCCCAGCGATGCGTTGGGCGGCTTTCACCACCTTCTGCAGCACCTTCCGGTCCGTGACAGAGCAGTTCCCGTACCAAACCGTGATGCAGTTGGTCAGGATGCTCTCGATGGTGCAGCGGTAGAAGTTCACCAGGATGTCTGAGGAGAGATGGTTTTTCCTCAGAGTCCTCAGAAAGAAGAGGCGCTGGTGAGCCTTCTTGACCAGCTTGGAGCAGTTGGTCGCCCAGGTGAGGTCCTCAGAGATGTGGATCCCCAGGAATCTGAAGCTGGTCACACGCTCCACCGCTGCTCCATTGATCTGGATGGGTGGATGAGGGTCAGCATGTTTCCTGAAGTCCACGATGAGCTCTTTGGTCTTCTCAGTGTTCAGCAGCAGGTTGTTTTCATTGCACCACTCAGCCAGACGATCCACCTCCTCCCTATAGGCCGACTCATCGTTGTTCTTGATGAGGCCAATCACCGTGATGTCATCAGCAAACTTGATGATGGTGTTGGAACCATGTACAGGTCTGCAATCATGGGTGAAGAGGGAGTAGAGGAATGGACTCATCACACAGCCTTGAGGTACTCCGGTGTTGATGGTGAGGGTGGAGGAACTGAGGTGATCAAGTCTGACATGTTGGGGCCTGCTGGTCAGGAAGTCCAATAACCAGTTGCAGATGGACGTGCTGATGCCCTAGGGCCTCATTTATAAAGCTTGCGTACGCACAAAACGGGGCTGGAAACGTGCGTACGCCACTTTCCACGCAAATGTTGTGATCTATAAAAACCAAACTTGACGGGAAAGTGTGCGTATACCCGTAAGCAAACTCTGAGGCATGCGTACTGGTAGCACATTCTGGAGACTGGAAGGGAATCAGCAGTAAACGTGAGAAGAACTAAATATTTTTGATGACTGGAACACATTTAATTACACTCCATATCATAGATCTGCGTTATCATGATGAACTCCAGCAATGTTTTTGACGCTTTTAATGACTGATAGTTTTTTTTCATATTAACACCTTCTTTTAAAATCTGACTTGTATCTTAAATCAAAATCATTTTGAAATATTGAATCAGCACTGTCACTGCAGGAGGAGGAGGAGACGGCCCAATTGCATGTAATACAGTATACAATAAATACCTTCCATTAGATCACTGTAGAACACAGCGGGAATAACTAAATATTCTCCTTATTTATGTGCATATATCATCAACGCACATACATACAGCCATTAAGCCATCGTATAATTGTTACACTTATCCTCATTTTTAAACCACCAGAGCGCAGAGGAAATGCGCTATAATGAGTGGCACGCTCGTGCGCGCTCAGTCGTGGAGCGTGGAGAGCGCAATTTTATCGATGACCCCGAGCCACGGCCCCCTGCCCGACTGGAGGGGTATCAACAGGGCGCAAGAATCCGTGAGGATGTCATGCGTTTGTAAGATAAGGAAGACAACAATCAATCTTCATAGTAAACATATTATTTTATTTATCACAGTGCGCGTTTGCCGTAGCTCATCTGCAACCAGTGGCGGTTCTACACGGGGGCCTACAGGGGCCAGTGCCCCTGTAAAAATGTCCCAGGCCCCCCCTGTGGCCCCCCCAGAGCTGACTGAATAAGCTGACTGAATGATAAAATGAAAATGAAATAAATTGATCAAGTTATTACGATTTTATGCGCTAGCGCCAAAAGCGGAACTAATGTGACTCAGCGCTCTACACGGAATAATTAGAGCGACGCACCCAAACACTGCCTTGCCGGATGCGAGATGAGAGTGAGAACGGCACTTTCCATTTTTTAATGTGCCCCTCTGATCAAACATTGGCCCCACCTTGGCCCCCCCAGTAAAATTTGTCTAGAACCGCCACTGTCTGCAACGTTGTTGATGGCGGTGATTGTGTCTCGCTGAAGTTGCAGGACGGCATCAGTGAGAACCCGACCGCTTGATGTGCCAGGCGCCCGGGGTGCGCTGCTGCTTTGCGCCGGACCCGGGCGCTGTGCCGAGGGCCCGTCACCCTCCTCACATCACCCTCCTCACCGTCACCCTCCTCTGAGCCCAACGCTGCAGACTCTGAAAGTACAGAAACGATTCAACGTTTTGTTTTATATACAATAAAAGTTTAAAATCTATTCACCCTTATACCTCTGGTCTCAGTCGCGTCTGTGTCTCCCTCCTTTTCGGACACAATCCCCGTCAAAGTCACATCAAAATCAAACTTCCTCAAATACTCTAGCAATACATTAAATCCATGTTAGGAGCGGAAAGATGTCATTTACCTTCAGATCACCGTCCGCTCCGTCCAGCTGACGCCGTTGACTGCAGCAGCAATGTGTTGTCACTCGCACTGCGTCTTTTTCTTCGTGATCCCTCTGCTGTGGCCACTAAATTAATTTATTGTCCGGGCCTCCACCTCCCCAACAAGTGTCTCCTTCTCCGTTTCTGAAAAGAACAGGACAAAGACAGGTTGTATATGTCCGTCAGTACTCCTGCCAGCTCCCCCGCACATGCTCGGAGAACACGCCCAGGGATGCCATCAGGGCCTGCAGCTTTGTGTGCTCTGGTTTTGCACAGCACCGCTTCAACGTCAGTTGGGGAGAGACTCAGAGGTTGATGATCTGCATTCAGCTCTGCTTTGGTTGCAGCTACCAGGTTTCCCCTTTCGAAACGAGCAAAGAAGTTGTTGAGCTCGTTGAGGAAGGAGACATCAGAGGAGGGGGGTGAGGGGTTGACGGGTCTGTAGTCAGTGATGACCTGGATGCCTGGAGTAAAAAGTGAACAGAGTCAGATGTGACATTTCAGCACAATTGCATTAGTTTGACACATGATAGTGTTGCATATATATATGTATCATACAATACGAAAGATTTTAACTTAAATTATAAATAAAATGTATAAACTTCTACAGGACACAGCAGCTGAATTTAGACTAAACAGGAATGAAGTTTGTTTTAGGTGACACCGATTTAAAATAATCGTTGTTTTGTTTTTACTGAGAGATGGGTGACATTTCTTTGTTGCCTCTTGTGACTTTTTTCTTGTTATTTTTGATGATCAGAGTCCACAATCTATTAACTCCAATAGAGGACAACAATCTGGATGAAACTGTGACCCAAATTCTGCAGCAGCATCCCATGTCTGGATACAAAATGATGGTTGGGCACCTGAATGCACAAGGCATACGCATACAAAGTAAGGAATTGTATTCATTACCCATTCATTTGTTCAGGGGTTATTTTATGTTGGGATTTGGCCTACTTGCCGATTTACTCACAATGTGAGGAAGCTGCTTTATTTAGTGCTAGTCTGGATTTTATCTGGATTTGTGAATTCACTGCCAGATTGGGGAATGCTTTACTTTTTTTCTGTACACCATATCTGTGAATTTTTTTGCCTATTATAGGACAGCGTGTCCAGGAATCCATGCGGCGAGTGGATCCTGGTGGAGTTTTAATGCGCACCCTTCAGCTGAACCCAAGAAGGCGTAGGAAGTACTCTGTTAGAGCACCGAACAGTTTATGGCACATCGATGGAAATCACAAACTGATAAGGTATCGAAAAAACATTAACCATCTCAAGCATCCACTTTATTGTAGATTTTACTACTGTAAGATACTTACTACCCAGTTTAGTGTATATCCAGAGCAGTTACAAAAGCTCATCTACAATTTTAATTAACCTACCAGTGTCACTGCAAGCCGGACTGGGATTTATCAATGGTGGATGGATCAAATTATTTAATCCATCAGTGTTCTTGTGCATGCAAATCAGTTTTACTGACTTCTACCAGCATCAAAATTAAGAGTAATGCTGGTTGGTTCTTTGAACTTTTAGGTGGGGTGGCACCCAATATTCCCAAATTAAAGTGGCACTCAACATTTTAACCTCAGCCATTGTCTTCTATGAAATCTAATATGCTGGAGTACAGTTCTAAAAACAGAAAATGTCAGTGACCAAAGACTAAAAACTCTTAAAAAAGACAACTTGCAGCTGGCCTCAAAGGCTATTTTTAATCAAAATACTCACCAGAACCTTGTATAAATTCGGGTGTGGGTGTACATTTTGTGAGCTGGATTGAATACAAAGAAATGGTGACCTAGAAGTATATCAGGATTTTATTTATGTTTGTGTGTTAAAGATTTCAGATAGAGAAGTTCTGATCAAATAGGCATATACAGTATGCTCTGTGTAAATCTGGCCTCAACTTGCACATACAGAGATACATGATGCAGGTAGTGGTACTGATCTTAATCTGTTCTCATGCATATCTATTTCAGATGGCGTATTGTTGTGCATGGTGGTATTGACGGCTTTAGTCGTTTGATTGTATACTTGAGTGCAGCCACCAACAATCGTGCAGCAACAGTCCTAAAAAGCTTTCTGGAAGCTGTCAATGTCTATGGTGTGTAGGGTTGCAAAATTCCGGGAATTTTCAAAAGTGGAAACTTTCCATGGGAATTTATGGGAATTAATGGAAATTTATGGGAATATACGGGAATAAACTGGGAATTTTTAAAATTGATGGTTGGCTCTTCAAAGGGGACTTAAATATAGCTGAGGAAAGTTATTTTGTAGCATAATCTTGACTAAAACAAACAGATGCCATTCAAATACACTTGAATATCCATGCCATTCCTAAACCACATGCACAGAGCACACTGCTTAGTGCATGGCTATTGAGACCACGCCCCCTACTGGCTCTGTGCATGCCTCCATCACATGTACAGAAGATCACTAGAAGACTGGACCACACTTTTGAGCCTGAAGCACAAAGACTATTGAAGGCACACATTTGAGCTTCTGGACTAAACAAAGTGAAGTAAGTTTTGATGCTATTATGGGGAAATATATTTATTACAGCTCTAGTCTACGATTTGAAAGGTTTGAAAAGCATCCCCCCCCCCACACACACACACCCCTCCCCTCCCCTCTGTGCTCCTCCGAGCTCGTATCGTTCTCCCCTCGCAGCCTCCCACCTCCCTCTTATTTTACAAAAATAGTTCACTAAAATGTGTTTCTGAAAACATTTTAGGAAAGAAATAAGCTATGCAGTCACTGAATCTGTCTTTATTTTAGATCGACATCGGTCAGTTTAAAAGATTTTCGCAAGCTTGCGGGCGGCGGCGCTCCGTCTCTCGAAATTCGCTGCTCCGCGACGGCATCGCACGGCTTCTTACATAGACAATGAACGGGAACATTCCATTCCATTTTTGAATGAGTGGGGTTGGGAGTATTGAACCTAACATTCCTGTTTTTGACTTCACCCATGAAACAACTAATTAAAACATGTTCTGTTCTACTTTCAAATAAATCTGTTGAAATATCTGTTGAAAACATTTTGTATGGATGTTTTCTTAAGACTTCTGTTCATATTTATGCAAGGATATAATATATTCCCAGTTAGTTCCCTAAATTCCCATAATTCCCATAATTCCCATTATTCCCATGGAGAGTTTCCAAATATGGAATATTTCCAAAATTCCCAAGCTTAATTTTCCACCCCTTTGCAACCCTAATGATGTGCCATCACGTGTGAGGTCAGATAAAGGCGGGGAAAATGTTGATGTTGCACGCTACATGGTGGCTAATAGAGGACTGAACAGGAATTCACACATGGCAGGAGTGTCCATAACCAAAGGTAACATAATCTTCCATTCAACATTTATCAAAATAACACTTTGTAAAAGTCCTGACAATGAAATGCATCTCTATGCTCTGCACTGGTGATTTGTGCCCCACATACAGAAGCACCTTCAGTTTTTCCAGCGTGGCTGGAACTGCCACAGAATACGCACTGAGGGCATCTCTACTTTATGTCCATTATAAAGTGCATGTATCAGTAGCAAAATGTAACTAATAGTGTCCTGTTGTTCAGGAACTAAATGTGATGGATTTATACTGCCTATCATTGTCTCTTTCAACACAATAAGGTATTGCTACAATGTTGTGGTCAAACAAGGAGCAGTGATTTAGAGAGAAAATTATACATCTTAGCTCTCAAAATTAATGTATTGGCTCTTGGAAATTGTAGTCAAGCTCTTTCCAATGCCATAGCTGTTTTTGGGGCATAGATACAGAATCCCAGATGATAAACAAGTGATATTTCAAACTAGGTTCTGTAAAATGAATTAACATGGCTTACAGTTCTGTAGACATATTGACCATAAAAATCTTTAAGACTTTGAATTTGATTGACCCTTTATCCTACCGTTTAACCTCAGCTCTTGCAATTGCAGGTTGACACGGAGTTTGGAGTTGACTGGACCGGACCGTGTGGTCACCATCAGCCTGGTGTTGTGGTCCCTGAAGTTCAGCTGCAGCGCTCACTGACTGACCAGGAAGTTGGAAGTCTACCAGACCCTGATTGCCCTCTGTCCAATGTGTTCGATGTCTATGTACAAAGTGTGAGCTTATTATCAGAAATGCTCCAGTAAATCCATATTGCTCAAGTTCTGATAAAGAAGCCGGTATTATGGTTTAGCAGTTCTGATATCTTTGTTTCAAGTGTCTAAAATGATTTAAAAAGAATGGTAATGACAGCATTTTTATTTTATACCAGATGTCATAAAACTTGCTGCATTGTACAATATGACTGCAAACAAACTTTTTGCAATAAGCAATTTATGTCTATTACTATTAATGAACTTTTTGTGGACCATTAAGTTTAAACATTGAAAACCATTATGGTTATGTAACAGAGCCTTGTATGATAAACTGTCCTGTAGTTATCAAGATAACTTGTTTTGAAGTATTAATTTCACATGTGATTGGAGACTTAAGTCTCTGAATCAGAAGGCTCGAGAAACTGCAACATGCATCCTGTTTCAGAACAAAACCACAAATAAAGAACAGCAACAACTCACTTTGTCTCTGTAACAGTCTCCTGAGCTTTAATACAATTGTGAACAGTGAGATTAAACCTAAAAGACAATGGTATAGACATGAAGCAAATAACAAATATGCTTCACCACATCACAAGCATGCAGACCTTTTTAATGCACCAGTGTTACACACACTGGCAGAACTAGGCCCTAGTTGATATCACTCTTTCAAATGCTTTTATGCTGCAATCCAAATTGTGTTGCTGGACAACAAATGTACACTAAGGTGTACAGTGATATATTGATGTGTCCTTAGACCAGTCCAAACCCAGTGGCAGTGCTACACATAGCAGCAAGAATGTCTCTTTCAAAGTTAGAGTACTCTTTGTAATGTCCTGGAAGTTTAAGCAGGTGGAAGCAGGTGGAAGAACTGGGGAAGTTGCTCTCCACCACGTTAACATCCAAGTGTCTGGGCAGCACATTCCACCCTATCCAGAACTGCAGGAGTTTCCCAAGGATGCTTGGAGACGCTGCCGCAATAGAGAAGAAAGTCAACATTTATTTTATTGCCTGAAATGATTTTGTATCATCAATCATAAATGAAGTTGAAAAAAGAACGTAATTTTACTTAATTTGTGCTTTGGGTTATTCATGTAGCTGATAATCCACAAGTAGAGGAAGCAAAGCCTTGTGTTTTTGACCAACATTCATTTATTTGCACCAAATACAGACTTTCAGTTAAATAACCTGAGGAACTGTTAAAAGTACATATTTACCGTTCTCAATAAATGTGCGAAGGAATCCTGTGATCCTACATGTATCCTCCAAAGAGACATCACTGTCTTCATCCTCATCCTGTGTTGGCCACTTTATCTTTTCCAAGACCATCTGACAGATCATTTTTTCAAATCAGTTAACACTTGTTTTTCCCAACAGCCCAGAGAATATAAAGCTCAATAAACCACAGAACAGAAAATATGAGAAATTGTCAATTCTAATAATCCAAATTGTAATTTGGTCAGGGCATGGTTGTCAGTTTTAAGAACCATACTGTAGGTTTTGCAAGTGTTAAAGTTATGGCAAATGGCAAACTGAGTACTTCCCAGTCCTGTTTAGCATTTTCTAAATCATCCATCAGTTTTTTGATTGGTTTCCTTCGTTTAAGGCAGCAATTAGTATCAGTTCATTTCATTTGAAAATCAACTTGCAAGGACTTAAGTACAAACATGTTTTTGCAGTAGCTACTCACTCATGCAGTGATATAATATAGGATTAATTTTAAAAAAGAAGAAAAAGTGATCAAATGCTGACTGGTTATTTGCAAAAGGTTTCCATCTCTCCAGGTTAATGTTTGTTGTAATAAACTGAAACAAATTGCTGCCAGAGGCTAGAAAACCGTTGGACGTCTGAAGCGTTTGGAGAGGCTCGGACGAGGTCGGGAACACATATGTTTGGTGTGTACAGCTGCGTCGGAAGCTTTCGGAGCCGCGCGGACGTTGTTTCATCAGACTGAGCTTGCGAAGTCTGAGGAGGTGGGCTGTTGGACGTCTGAGCCATTGGATACTCTGATTGGCGGTGTGCTAGCGAATCAGAGTATCCAATGGCGGTGTGTGGGCGGGGCGGAAGTGACGATGGTAAACTCCGTATTACTCGTTCCCTATTGAGACGACGTCTTCGTAAAATAATGAGCCCGAGAGCACACAACGCGAGTGTCACCCTAGCCAGAGTCATCTTTCCAGAAATGCCAAGTATTTAGTCCACAAAGGTCTTCTCGAGTCGAACGAATACTGAACCAAGACTGTGTGTGCATTGTTTTTATCTGCACTCCGTTCCGTCATTTCCTGTTTTCCTGTTTTGGAGTACTGGCACGAGACTAGCGCCATCCGCTTATTGCATCTCGCGCAAGCGCAGAACGTACACGCTGCTGTGGTGTCGGAAGCACGTCGAAGCGGTGTGTACAACGCAACTTTTCTGCCGAACGGGTCAGACGAGAGGCAACAGAGTGGTCGGATAAGGCAGTTGGACGTCTGGGCGGTGTGTAGGGGCATATGGTCTCAAACCACATGCCAAATTATTTTAATTTAGCTTGTGATCAGCATGTTAGCAGTCAGTAACTGTAAAACAATGTTTGCTCAAAAAAACACATTTTACATGACATGGGTTATGTTTTATCTACAGGTATTTAGGTAGTCAACAAAGAGACATAAAGTACCTGACACATAAAACTGGGATATAATTGTAATTACAATAATTTTCTAGAGGTTTAAATTGCTGGGGTCAAATTGACCCCAAGGATAAAGGATGTTAGTATATTGGAGGATAACAAGAGGGTTAAAGAGATTCCTTCAACTCCTTCAGTACTCCCTGCTGGTGCAAATTGTAACTACATGATGTGATTGTGGAGGTATCTATAAAGTTGATCAAGTTGAATTACCAGTATTTAAATTGAATGAATTGATTATAAAAATATATTTATTTTTTCCCTGACATCAGATATTCTTTTTATCGTCCTAGCCCCAATTTGTATCAATAAAATCATACTTGAAAAAAATGGATCAAACCAACTTGATTGTCTCACGGATATCAAGGTCAGCACAGTCCTTAATATCGATTGTGGCTTCTTCTGTATGGAGTTAGATTTGTGTCTTTATTAAATGCGAGAAAATAAATGATCTGAGAGAAAAAAAAATGTTTGAGAGAAAAAATGATCACACTGATAGCAAAAAAGCATTTGATGAGAGAAAAAAAAATATTTGAGAGAAAAAGTTTTCATACCAATAGCAAAAGATAATATATTTGAGACTAAAAAAAGTTTTGAGAGAAAGTATTTTCTCATAGAACATAAAAAATATAATTTTTTTAAATTATTTCTGAGAAAAAAAAATCTCTCTCAAAATATTTTTTTTTTCAGTGTGAACACATTTTCTCTCAAAACGTTTTTCTTCTCGCTCTCAAAACCTTTGCTCTCGAAGCAATTTCTTACTCGCCGTGAAAATGATGTCAGGGGCATCACGTTGATGGAACGCAACTCTCGCTAAAGGTAGCGAGGCTTATCGAAATTAGCCCGGCTTTGCACTTAGCGAGTTTGATGGAATACCCCTCTGGTGTCAATGTAAAAGAGCCAGTGATATTTGTCTGTATATGTTAGAGTAAAATGGTTGAATGTTAATACACAGTAACCAGGTTATAAATCCTAACACTTCATCATGGTGGTAGACAAACATCTCAATACACACATCATTTAAATAGAACAGCGTATTAACGATTTATGGTCAAGATATTTTACTACGATGTGGAGAGATATCTATAGTGCCTACCTTGCAAACCATAAACAAACACTGAACCAACACGTGAAAACACGTGACCAGTAAAGGACAATCAGCAACAATCGCGTAACGCCTGAGGGCATAAATAATACAACAGGGCCATCTATTGGCCAAAATAGGCAACTGCCTTTCATTTGTATGTATGTCTACTGTCTATTGTCTGAGACAGTGTCCATCCTACCGGAGTCAAATTCCTTGTATGTGTGCATACTTGGCTAATAAAGCTGATTCTGGTTCTGAATCTCCCAAGCTGATGTGCTGCTCCTTTCTTGAGTCTTGCTGCAGACAAATGATAGCCCGACAAATGATAGCCCGACTTGTCACTTCATCGACTATTCATATTAGAAACAAGTTAAAAAAGTTGTCTATTCTATTACTTAATAACTAAACTTAAACTAAATTAATAACTAAACTTTTTTTAGACACAATACAATGACTTTATGAATTTATTTGACATACTTTAATATCACTTTTTAATGGAATACTATGTAATGACTCTTATAAGACTTGTTTCAACATACTATATCGCGACTTTGTTGTCCTGCAATATAATTATTTTTTCACATTTTACACCATTGATTTTTAAAGCCATATTATACTATGACTTTTACATTTCTTGACAAAATATACTATGATTTTTTGTATTACTTTCATCATCATACTATACGACCACTTTTATTCAATATGCTACACTATGACTTTTTGAGATGTACTATTTTAATTTGTTTTCCTCGCATACTATGCAATGTCTATTTCATGAATATTTGACATACTACAACTTGTTTTGACATACTATGAATATGAATATGCATGCATTCTTTATAGATTTTTCAATAATGCATACAAATGGTCTGTCTCCTTAATTTCTGAGCACAGATGCAAAGAGGTTGTACAATTAATTCAAAAACTTTATTTGTCCCCGAGGGCAATAACAGACACACAGTGTAGCTGTACAACAATAAATGTTGACACAAAACAAAGCAAGCAATACTGTACAGATTGAGATGATATATACAGATTTACACAGACAGATATCTACTAGAAAATAAATAATAGTTCTATGTAGGGGCTACAGCCCCAAGATTCTTGGATGTGACTTCTCAATGAACGAAAGATGAACTATTCACCTTTAAAAGATATACAGACAAAGGTCCCCTCCTAGCAGATGAGTAAACATTCTCCTTCAGCTTACTGGACCACTTGGAGGAAGTGTGAGTCCTCTTTATGGCTCGGTTAGAGTATTTACGAACCCTTAAATCAGAGCATCTACAAGATCTCCACGCACCCCCGAACAAGGAGGACCAGACCTTCAGAGTCACCAGACTTTGAGGCACCTAAACATATCTGGAAACTGATTAACACCTTTGTTTGACAGAGAGCCTCGATTGAAGTATAAAGGATAACACCATATCTCTTCCTCACCATTTGCTCCCAAGGCATGGTGAAGACCACTTCCTCCCCTCCTGGGAGTCATAAACTAATGACCTGGTCTGCTGGCATTCAGAGAGAGGTCACATGAACTCTGCAGGAAAACGTGTTCACATTTTGACCAATCCAAGAAAAGGATGAGATATGTGTTCAATATTAGTTTAAAACCATCCATAATAATCATTGAGGAATTATAAACATACTGGCGAACGTCCCGTTGTTCTACGACGAAGAACAGAGAAGTTACCAAAATTGCTAAAAATTAACATGGTCATTGTAATGGACATAACTACTGCACTCACGCAGTCAGACGAAAATATGTTTGCTCATTAATCTGCCCGCATCACCCAGGGACAAAATGCTTACTAAAGTTACCAAACTTGTTTGGGCTAGCTTCATAGGTTTGCATTGTATGTGTTTGATCAAAGTTCCTTTCAACTCTACCTAAAATGATTTGTACAGAGAAATGTTTACAGTTCATGTTTCATTTGTTTGACCTATCATTCTGAGTGAGAACTATATGCCATGTGCCAACTTTGACCATAACGGCGAGATGGTGTTCAAACGTTCTAGTCATAGGATTGCATTTCGTTTTGTTAACAGTTTAAATCACAAAGATTTCGGACTGTAACTTGAACCGGTCCCTCTTGGACACGCCCCCTCGGTCAGCATAAAAGCTGCGTGTTAGAGACACCAGTTGAGCGTTCTTCCCTCCAGGAGCTTTTTGCGTCCAGGCGCTTCTTGCCCCCCCCAGGCGCTGGCCATCCGGCCTTCGCCTCTCGCTTCTCTCTTTTTACCCTCTTCAATTTTTACTCCTTTTATTAATAGTTCGTTCAACGTCAGATTCTTCAATTTTGCATTTTTAGCTTTTCTTTTTCCGCAAGCCTTTTTGATCAATGCTAACTCAACCGGCGGCCGCAAGATTTGGCATATTAACTAACGTTTATACCTAAGCCACCCAAGGCCGAACTCAAGGAGAAGACAGCTGTTGAACTAAGACGGACTACGGCAAAGACGGACGCCAGCTACGAAACTACCGCAGATCGGCGCTAACGGTTCCCTCGGTCCACGGCAAGGAAGATACCTCCGGGTCTACGTCACCGACAGGAACAGCGACCGCTTGGAGTTTCAGTAAGCCGAGAAGAAGCGTCCAAAAGTAAGACCGAATCCGCATTCAACAGTAATGACCGAGTTGCAGGGTAAAACTAAGTATAGCGTCTGTTAATATCTAATATCTGTGAGGTCATTTATCCCATTATTCACTTTTTCCTCCTACTAAGGAGTCCAAATTCTTAGGAAGAACACACTCGCCTTTATCGCCAAACGTGCTAGATAAGCTGTTAATCACATTTCCAGTTATATTTCTGGCGTTGTATTGGTGTTTTGTTTATTACATCTGTTATTGTTTTATTCACTTTTGTTTAATCCCTAGTTAATCAATAAATTCACCTAAAGCATAAAGTCGTTGTCCGTGGATATCTCTTTTGTGCAGAATACAAAGATCCCTATTTCAAGAACTTATGATCTAAGGAATGAGACTGATTTATTAAATGATATTGATTAATTGTGAATTAAGGAATAAGTGGTCATTAGAATCATTAACGTGAATTCTATAAAGTTCTGTCTGACCAACAGATGGTGCCCCTTTTACGAGAGCAGGTATTGAAATTGTAGATTAATATACATTGATATACATATTTTAATATCGTAATTTCCTTACATACACAGTTTACGTAGGTACCACTAGGCATTAACCCTTATCATCCTACATATATTATGGTGCCGGCCGTGCGAGGCTGATTTAAATAATTGTGTCTGCAACGAAGTCATATAAACGGACAACTAACATTTAACGGCGAAAGACTAGTCTATCCCCCCCCCTCCTTTCTTTTCTCCTCTTCTTGTCCGGAGCGCTACACGTGTATATCACGTGATCATAACGTCGCGTGTAAACACGCCGGCTTCCCAGCTGTGTGAGCACTGTCAAAAGGTGCCGATTGTTGCATTATTGAATGCTAAACGTATAGCGTCGCCGTACGCTCTGAAATAACGCCTTCTACACGTTACGTTCTCCGCGATGTTCCGGGCTCGTAATCGTGTCCTGTTTTGAATAGATTTCGCTGCAAGTTTCCAGGACTTCTAATTCAAATCAGACAAGCTTCTAGACCAGACTAGCTCACTGGTCGGAAACAACTGTGTATCACACAGTGGAAGTACAAACGTTGCCAATAACACACGCTCACGCGAAGCTCCTCTAAACGTTCTTCACAGAGAAAACCTATTTAACACATTGAAGTCTCCGCGATGTTCCGGGTCTTTTATCGTGTTCTGCTTTGATTATATGCTGCTGCGAGTTTCCAGAGTATTTTAAATTAAACCAGAGAACCCAGGTTCCCTCTGAAACGGAACACTAACAGAGACCGCTACTCAGCGCGCGTCCCAGTAACATCACTGCACGTTTATTGTAACAAGGCCATTTGGCACACTAAAGTTATCGCGACGTTCCGAGAACTTTACTGTGTCCTGTCTTAGCTAAATTCCGCTGCGAGTCTCCAGGGTCTTTAGGTTAATTCAGAAAACTGCCCGTCCCTTGAGCAGCCTAGCTAAACTGACAGAGACAGCCGTCCTCACGGCGGAAATGAAACAAACCGGTCGCCGAGGCAACGACCTCAATAGCGTCCCGTCAGCTGTTGATACCTTTTAAAGAGAAGCCGCTAAAAACGTTAGAAGTAAACCAAACTTTATGACGATAAAGCGTGTAACTGTGCTTCTGAGTACTTCTGTCGTTAGCCGCCGAGCTAACTTTTCTAGCCGCTGTGCTAATCTGCTGTGTGTTGGTGCTAATCTGTAACGTGAAACGGCCCAGGGCCACAAAATACGTCACTTCCTGCCCCAACTCTTCTTCGACTGTGGTCAAAGGAGAAAACAGCTCCCCTGCCGGTTGCCCTCGCAACTGCAGTCAAAATAAATTAGCTCCCTCTGCTGGTTGCTTAAGCAACTAAACTACAACACAAGAGCGCCCTAAAGGCTTATCTTGTAGCTACATTCGAATAAAAGTAGAGCTCCCTCTACTGGCTGTTTTAGTGATTGAGTTTGGTTTGCAAGATTGAAATCAGGTGTGCGATAAATCAAAAGTGGACTGTAAGTGGAGTAATCCACATTGATCCTGATTTAATTAAAAAGATTATTCAATCTTAATTCGAATTTAAGATTTATTCAACCCACACTCAAACAGATAGATCAAGACTTTGTGCTTTGATCCAAATTGTAATTCATAACAATAAAACATTTTTTTTTTTCAAATTTGTTCTCACTCCCTGTTTACCTCCCTCTCATTCCGGTACAACAGCTTATCCTTAGGTGATCAACACCTGACAGTCATTGTTGGAGAACCAGAAATAAATTAGTAATTTGACAATCACTAACATTGAAGATAATTTCTCCACTCACCAGAACAATTTATCTTCAATTAATTAAGTTGAATTAATTGAACAAGAAATAATTAATTCACTTCATCTCAAATAGCACAAATTTAGGAAACAAACTTACATTTGATTCTCTGTATTTAACATACTGTGTTGCTCCATCCAAACGCACCCGAAAGAAAACTCAATTACTAAACTACCTACACTTAACGGCTAAGCTAAAAGTCAAACATGGCTTCACCTGTTTCACTTAAAATCTATAGCCGAGGAGATCCTCTGAATATCCGATCTGGTACCTCACAGGAGGACAGTGATGAGGAAAGAAGAACTGAGCTAAAAGCTGAGATTTACAGACTAGGCACATCCCTCCATGCTAGTCAAAAGTATTCATTTACAACTCGAGAAAAAGTCGAGAAACCGAACGATGAACTGTACGAGACAGAACATCGCCTAAAGAGAGCTAACGAAGAAATATTTGAGCTGAAAACTCAAATCAAAGACTACGTTAAGTGGGAACTAGCGGATCAGAAAGAGATCCGAGATTTGCAACAACAACTGATTGTTGCCAAAGATGCAGTTGATGAGTTATATCGTCAACAGAAAGTCGACGAGGAAGAACTTGCGGATGCTAAGAAAGAGCTACAGGACTCTGACAAGCAGAATCGTAGGCTCAAACTCCTCCTTGATGATTCCCGTCATGAAGCGGAAAGAGATGCTTCACTTCCGAGACCGACTCGAGGAAACTTTTCCTCGGATCCCTCTCCAATGTTCCCAGTTGAACATGGCTCCCACTATCGGGACATCCAGACCCCCCCTGAAAAGGTGAGCCGGGTCCCTATTCAGCGGTTCGAACCGAATTCAGGCGCCCTTCCCACGCAGGGTCCCTCAGACAGGGACCTGGATAAGATGGCACGCCACATAAACCGCTTTGAACCCACTCTTAGTGGCGATCCTCACACCCGCCAATATCTTAAAGATATTGATTTCCATCTGCGGGAGTTTCCAAATGCCACAGTCGATGATAAGATTTACCTGATCATGGTAACTTCTAATCGAGAAGTCAGCAGCTTCCTTAGTCGTCAGCCTGACCACACCAAAGCAGATTATAAGCTGCTATGCCAAGCCATGGTGGAGGAATTCTCTGACTACGAGTCACAGACTGGTTTGATTGCCGCCATGACAGTCCGCCAGGGAAGACAAGAATCTCCCCAGCAGTATTACCACCGTCTTCGGCTGGCCTACTTTGGTTCTACGAATGAACCCGGGATGGAAGAAGAGCACACTTTCAAGTCGCTCTTCATCCAGAACCTCCATCCCACTACTAGCTATCATCTTGGTGTCACGGCATGCCCAGACACCTTAACGAGTCGACAACTTAGAGGACTCGCTCTAAAGGGTTTTGCAAAACAAAAACAGACCACAAACAAATTTGTGGAACCTAACATGGTCTTTAGCTTCGATGCCAAGACCTCAGAATTAGGAGGAGTTTCAAAAACCCAGTCTCACCAAACTCCCCTTCGCAAAAGGCAACAACCTGCCCCACCGAGAAACCAACCTTTACCTCCAGGACCAACGAATCTCGAGTTCAAACCGAGAGACCGTGTTCCATACTCGCTCTCAGGTAGGTTTTTAACAAACTGCCAGGTGAACCCTCAGCCTTGGAACAACAGAGGAAGTGGTCGATGTAACCTTCGAGACACTCACCCTTGTAAGAAACAATCCCTTAAGCAGGATTCATCCAACGATGAACCAAAGGGACATAATACCAAACGAGCTAACCAAGCGAACAACCACAGCTCTAAAGGTCAAATTAAACCACCAGGTCTCAACCCAAAAGACCTCAAATACATCAGGCGTATGGTCGAAAGCCTGTTTAAAGAAAAAGAAAAGAAAACTGTAACCAGATCAGTTACCTCAGTGGAGACTGGGACCGCCTCTCGGTCCCATCTACCTGAACACTCACGCCAAAACAAGGGGGAGCCACATCTCCAACTTTTGTGCAACCTGACCGAAAAGGGTAGCGCGCGAAAAGTTTACTTATCCGCAACCCTTGAAAACGAACTGGTGCACGAAGCCCTCCTCGACACTGCTGCAGATATCACCCTGATGTCTCCAACGCTGTTCAACAAGTTACGGTCCATAGCGCACCGTTCAAACAGAGACTTGAAGTCGCAGAAGTGCTCCATTGAGATCCAACCGTACGGTCTGGACAATATAATGGTAAAAAACAGGGCTCTGATCCAACTAACTATTGGACAGATGACTTTCCTCCACCCTGTCTATATATCGCCCCTCAACGCCATTCCTCTCCTGATTGGCAAAGATCTGATCAATCGATTCGAACCACTGATTGATCTCAAAAACCTAAATATCTGGACACAGGTCCGCCAACCTCTACCCATCGATGTTCTGCAACAAAATGCCGCTCAATGCTACGCTCTTGAGAAGGAAGTCAAACCACCCAGTCTCCAAGTTGACCTGCTAAGAATCACTAAAGAGAGTGAATCAGTGGCACAACAAGACACAAGTGGGGGTTCCTCAGAAGTAGTGTCCAATCAAACAACTGGACCTACACAAAATGTTGCATCAAAAGTGGAGCAAGCCACAGCCTTGCCTCCGGTGGCTACGACCACATACGCGCTTCTCGCGACCACCCCCGCCTTATCTGACTCAGACTTGGTCACACTCCAAGCTCACGACCCAGCAATCAGTAAGATGATGCTGCACTTGTCAGATGCCAATGATCCTCCCATCTCCTGCGAGGACATTAAGTCCATCCCTGGCCTGCAACACTTGTACAAACGCTCGTACATCACTGCAGGTCGTCAAGGGCCTCTTGGTGCGTGTCTCCGCAGCACTCACTTCCCCGACGATCGTGGTACCGCATAGCCACAGGGGGGGTGATGCCCTTGCATGCCCATGACTCCCTGCGTACCATACAGAAAAATTTAAAACCACATCAGGCAATCAAATTGGTGGCTCCAAGGCCACACATAAAAAAAATTTAGAGCAGAAAAGCAGGTACAAAAATGTTTGCGCGCAAATTTCCCCCACACTGGGGAAAGTCCAAACTTGAGGACAGAAAAGCTCTCGCCAGTTGTTTAACAAGACCAAGACAAAGGTCAAAAAGAGCCAGTGGTCAAATCGGTTCATCAGAACCAGACCAAGCTCAACAAAAATCCTATAGGATTTAACAGGGACCTAAACGTCTCCACAGATAGACAAAATCTAGACACTTGTGGCAGCAGTTACAAGTGGGGGAAACAAAATTTCAAATTGCTAAACAACCAACAAATTGTCTTTACCGAGTAACATCCGTAGTAGCAAAATACTATTGGTGCCTGATACTCTGGTCTGTCACCAATTGTTTTACCCTCTAGTTGTCATCTCTCTATACTTGCCACTCAAAATAATCATCCACCTACAAGTGGGGGTGATACTGAATCTCAAAATACAATCTACTTGTTGCAGCAACTGCAGAGGTTCTCTAACACACAAGCAGAATGACGTGGAAGTAACAGAACAACAGTAACAACAAACTCAAACCATAGGATCTATAACAAAAAACGTCCTCGTGGTAAAAAGCCCATGGCATGACTCTACATAAGACACTGCGTGCGGTAAAGTCTCACCTTTCTATCGCGTTCTTTGACTATGCTCACACACAACGTTAACCTCAGTTACGTTTGACATGCTGCAAGAAGTTGGATCATAGCAGACAGCATAGCCGTAGGTAAGAAACCCATGGCCCAGACTAGCCTAAAATGTGCATGCTACATTAGCTTAAAGAAGCCTGTTATAGATGCGCCCATAGGATAGTTATATGTTAAGTTTTACCCTGATAGAAATATCAACTCTGGTCATTAAACTGTTGTATGCCACCTGAACAACTAATCCCTCTGATTCATCCTTCGAATCTACCTGGACGATCCGAGGTTCCCTACGACAAGGCAACATCGGATCGAGTGGGGGATATGTAGGGGCTACAGCCCCAAGATTCTTGGATGTGACTTCTCAATGAACGAAAGATGAACTATTCACCTTTAAAAGATATACAGACAAAGGTCCCCTCCTAGCAGATGAGTAAACATTCTCCTTCAGCTTACTGGACCACTTGGAGGAAGTGTGAGTCCTCTTTATGGCTCGGTTAGAGTATTTACGAACCCTTAAATCAGAGCATCTACAAGATCTCCACGCACCCCCGAACAAGGAGGACCAGACCTTCAGAGTCACCAGACTTTGAGGCACCTAAACATATCTGGAAACTGATTAACACCTTTGTTTGACAGAGAGCCTCGATTGAAGTATAAAGGATAACACCATATCTCTTCCTCACCATTTGCTCCCAAGGCATGGTGAAGACCACTTCCTCCCCTCCTGGGAGTCATAAACTAATGACCTGGTCTGCTGGCATTCAGAGAGAGGTCACATGAACTCTGCAGGAAAACGTGTTCACATTTTGACCAATCCAAGAAAAGGATGAGATATGTGTTCAATATTAGTTTAAAACCATCCATAATAATCATTGAGGAATTATAAACATACTGGCGAACGTCCCGTTGTTCTACGACGAAGAACAGAGAAGTTACCAAAATTGCTAAAAATTAACATGGTCATTGTAATGGACATAACTACTGCACTCACGCAGTCAGACGAAAATATGTTTGCTCATTAATCTGCCCGCATCACCCAGGGACAAAATGCTTACTAAAGTTACCAAACTTGTTTGGGCTAGCTTCATAGGTTTGCATTGTATGTGTTTGATCAAAGTTCCTTTCAACTCTACCTAAAATGATTTGTACAGAGAAATGTTTACAGTTCATGTTTCATTTGTTTGACCTATCATTCTGAGTGAGAACTATATGCCATGTGCCAACTTTGACCATAACGGCGAGATGGTGTTCAAACGTTCTAGTCATAGGATTGCATTTCGTTTTGTTAACAGTTTAAATCACAAAGATTTCGGACTGTAACTTGAACCGGTCCCTCTTGGACACGCCCCCTCGGTCAGCATAAAAGCTGCGTGTTAGAGACACCAGTTGAGCGTTCTTCCCTCCAGGAGCTTTTTGCGTCCAGGCGCTTCTTGCCCCCCCCAGGCGCTGGCCATCCGGCCTTCGCCTCTCGCTTCTCTCTTTTTACCCTCTTCAATTTTTACTCCTTTTATTAATAGTTCGTTCAACGTCAGATTCTTCAATTTTGCATTTTTAGCTTTTCTTTTTCCGCAAGCCTTTTTGATCAATGCTAACTCAACCGGCGGCCGCAAGATTTGGCATATTAACTAACGTTTATACCTAAGCCACCCAAGGCCGAACTCAAGGAGAAGACAGCTGTTGAACTAAGACGGACTACGGCAAAGACGGACGCCAGCTACGAAACTACCGCAGATCGGCGCTAACGGTTCCCTCGGTCCACGGCAAGGAAGATACCTCCGGGTCTACGTCACCGACAGGAACAGCGACCGCTTGGAGTTTCAGTAAGCCGAGAAGAAGCGTCCAAAAGTAAGACCGAATCCGCATTCAACAGTAATGACCGAGTTGCAGGGTAAAACTAAGTATAGCGTCTGTTAATATCTAATATCTGTGAGGTCATTTATCCCATTATTCACTTTTTCCTCCTACTAAGGAGTCCAAATTCTTAGGAAGAACACACTCGCCTTTATCGCCAAACGTGCTAGATAAGCTGTTAATCACATTTCCAGTTATATTTCTGGCGTTGTATTGGTGTTTTGTTTATTACATCTGTTATTGTTTTATTCACTTTTGTTTAATCCCTAGTTAATCAATAAATTCACCTAAAGCATAAAGTCGTTGTCCGTGGATATCTCTTTTGTGCAGAATACAAAGATCCCTATTTCAAGAACTTATGATCTAAGGAATGAGACTGATTTATTAAATGATATTGATTAATTGTGAATTAAGGAATAAGTGGTCATTAGAATCATTAACGTGAATTCTATAAAGTTCTGTCTGACCAACAGATGGTGCCCCTTTTACGAGAGCAGGTATTGAAATTGTAGATTAATATACATTGATATACATATTTTAATATCGTAATTTCCTTACATACACAGTTTACGTAGGTACCACTAGGCATTAACCCTTATCATCCTACATCTATAAACTATAAATAATCCGAAATAAATCCTGTGTGTGTGTGTGTGAGAGGAGCTTCCCAAAAACAACAAAAACGTCCTCTGTGCTGCTCGGGAGCCGCCTCACCCTTTGGCTGGTGGGTGAGGCGGGTGGTGTCATCCTTCTCATCTGGTCCTGTAGTCCTCCATCCTTCTCATCTGGCCCTGGAAGATGAGTCTAGGTCTTCCACATGGTCTCTTCTTGTTGGAAGTCTGGTGCAGTGTGTATAATCCTGAAGGTCTGAAATTATATTATAAACAATGGAATACTATTCTAGAAAGCTCCTATAATAAATACATCCCACTGATGTAAAGTTAACTTTTATGCCATTACTGGTACTGTAGTTTTAGGAGATTACAGAGATTAGTCTCTGTAGGAGATTACTCACTCAGTCCACTGGTCCGGTAGTCCTCCATCCTTCTCATCTGGTCCTGTAGTCCTCCATCCTTCTCATCTGGTCCTGTAGTCCTCCATCCTTCTCATCTGGTCCTGTATTCCTCCATCCTTCTCATCTGGTCCTGTAGTCCTCTATCCTTCTCATCACCAACTATGACTCAGAAGGTAAATCATTTAAAAAGAGACACGCTATATTGCCATGAAATCCGGTGTTCCAATCACTTCCATGGCCACAGGTGTATAAAAGCAAGCACCTCGGCATTCAGACTGTGAATTCATCCACTTCCTCCTCTTCATCCTCGTCATCAGAAGCCTCAAACATGAAGCTGTAGCCAGAATCATCGCTGGTCCATCCATCGTCCTGAACGTCCTCCTGCTCGCTGTCCTCATCTTCAGAGAAGTCTCCAAAAAAACCCAACCTGACCTACCTCATCCACGAGTCCATACTCACGTCCACCTCGTGCAGGACGGCCGATGACGTCGTTGGCACCAACTGAGGGGGAAGAAAATTCAAAGTATAAGGATTTATCATTGATTTAAACCAAGCAATAATCCTGTTTAAATTAGCCAATGTTAAAATTCTAAAAAAAAAAAAAAAATGTTTTGACTTCACACATATATAGTATAAGTATATTCAATATGTGGCTGAAAAAGAGTTTAAAAATCAATACATTTTTGTGATCGGAAACTAAATGATTGAAAATATGAGGCTGTTTATTCTTCAGTTACTGAACAGAGATGAAAACAGCATTAAGATTAATTAAACCAATAATAATAATAATAATAATAGTAATAACAATTACTATTATTTTAGCTGTTAATATTAACATATTATGTATACATTATTATAATACCCAATACAAAATATACCAATATTAATAACTATAATATTAAATATAATACAAAAACATGACTGTAATGATAATATGTTATTATTATTATGATTATTATTAATCATAATAATCATAAAATGGTGTAAATATTCATGTTGTTGTTATATAGCGATGTAAATAACCTCAATAATACTATAAATATGATTGCAATCATCACTAGTGATTACTTTGTGCAAAGACATGTATTCTGCACCAAAGAATAGTCGGGACTTCAGTTCTTCTTCCAATCTCCCAACGCTAACACTGATAACAAAAGAGAGCATGCTTTAACAGGTGGCTCAGACTCCAATGAGAAAACATGCACTTATAGGCCAACTATTTTACCTCAACCAGATGCTTACATATTATTTTTGGCTAAATAGCAGAGCATTTTGTTTTTATTATCTAAATCTTACTTGTTCAAGGTCATTCGGGCTGCAGGTTTTAACTGAATACACACGAGGCTTTTCTTTCCTAAAGGTTTTTTGAAGGCAACCTCTTGCAAGGCCGTCCTATTTTTGAAGAAAAGTCTGAAAACGACATACCCAAAGTAAAATGGTTACTGTTTTTGAACCCCTATGACTACAGGCACAAAGCTGAGCATTCCTGAAAGATAACCCTTTGAATTTTCTTCTGCAGGTGTCAGATTTACTCTAAGTGTTACTGACACTGAGTTACTGCAGCTCAAACATAGTGGAAATTGCATTTTTTTTGCCTCGCCTAAATTATTTTTCTTTTTGAATGAAACAAGTTCGCTGTGGCTGTTATAGATAGGCCTAAAAGTTGAATGAAGCCACAGCCACAAGCCTGACCAACAACTGGTAGAAAGTAGATAAAAAGACACCCAAAAATGAGCTTTGCAAGTGCAGTGTTGTAGGGCAATGTCAGACGGAGCTGCATCTGGAACAAAGTGTTCCAAATGAGATTATGGGTATTTTTAGGTATATAATTCTACTTTTTTTTGTTGTTTATTTCACCAGTTCTACAACTACTACTAATAAAACCAACATTTTTTTAATGTTTCTTTACATAACAGCCTTCTGTAATGAGACGCTGCATAACTATCATATCTGCAGGTCACAGTCTGACCTTTCTGAGCTGCTGCGCTCTGGCGTTTCGGTTGGGGACTAAGTCCGCGTTTTTGTCCACAAGACAGCAGAATGAATGTGTGTAGGAATAAAGTTGGGCGGGCCCAGCAACGGGTCACCGTCTTGCTGTCCTTGTCCCTCCCGTGTATGGCCCAAACAGTCTTGAAACCTCGGCTAGGATCAAGTGAAGAGGACATGCTCAATGTTAGAAAATAATATAAATAGATTGAAGGGGAAATATGTTGGCTAATGTTAGCATCGCACACTATAGAAATGTGATCTGTTAAAGCTAATGCACAGCGCCACTGAATAAATCACTCATCACTGGTGATCGTAGTTTTGTCCACAGATGGGATTAAGAATCAAAAACTGTTCCCTGTAGAAACCTACCGTCCACTGGGTGTCTGGGTGTCATGCTGTGTGACGGCGGAGGTGGTGAACTTGGCGCATTAGCGGTCCTCGGTGCTGTACAGAAAATAACAAAGCAGTGAAAATCATATGGGTGCCAATTTCAATTATTATTAAGCTCAACAACTGCCGTTTCTAGCTATACCTGTTACAGGCCTAAACAGAAGAAACTCACAGTTTGCAAGCTGGTCAGCCACATCCCGCAGCAGGTCTGCCAGTGGCCTCCCGGTCGAGGCCATTACGCTTAATGGAGCTGGTTTGCAAAGTTACAGGGAGCAAGGCTTGGGATCGGGAATCATTTGCTTTTGTCTGGCCCTCCGATTTGACCAATCATGCTGTTGACTGAGGTTAGGACCTCCTACCATATTAACATATGGACACAGAAATACAGAAATAAATAAATGTAGGTGAACAGAAATGTAGAAATAAATATAAAGCATTTATTTATTTATTTATTTATTTTGTTATTCATTCTTTTATTTATTTATTTATACATTTATTTATGCATTTATTTATTTATGTATTTATTCATTTCAGCATTTATTTATTTATTCCTGTATTTATTTATTCATTTCAGCATTTATTTATTTATTCCTGTATTTATTTATACATTTATTTATTCATTTATGCATTTATTTATTTATTCCTGTATTTATTTATTTATTTATTTATTTATACTTAAGTCATGTTTAGTCCTCCATAAATTCTTGCACGGCTATGTTCTGAATTTCCTTGACTACCTTGAACATTTTCAGAATTTTCTGCAGTGGAGCCAATGGTCCTGTGCTGCTTCTGCTTCATGGAGGAGGACACTCTGCACTCTCCTGGGCGGTGTACACTGTGAGCATAATACCTCATAACGAATTAGAAACTCAGTGCATGTTCATAATAGAATATTTATGGAGCTGTTCTTTAATTTCAGCGTCTTTGATTGATTAAATGGTTTCCATATGTGTCTTTGCAGGCAGTCATATGCAGCAGGATCAACTGCAGGGTGGCGGCTATGGACCTTCGAGCTCATGGTAAATAAAGCTTCTAGTGACAGCACACTACACCACCGCGCGGTGGCCGAGTGGTTAGAGCAGGTGCTTAAACGTAAGTGCGCAATGCCTATGCGCAGGAGACCCTGGCCCGGTCTTCACCGGTTCGAATCCAGCTCTGATCAGACCAATGACGCAATCTGCATTGCTGCGTCATTGTAGGAGGAGAATTTTGATGCCCGATGCAGCCTTTCTCGTCTTGGCTGCTCGCTTTAGTCAACTAAGAAATTTTGCTTCGTATTAGTGGCATTTTGGAGTGGGGATGAAACCCTCCAACGTGTGAGGGGCTCAGCAGCCTCTCAGGAAGGAAATGAAACAAAAGAGAGCATTAGTAGGTGAGTAGTGGTTTACCAGAGGTAGGCCTATGTGCTACAGGCAAACAATCTTGTTGGCCGTCAAAGTTAGGTTCGAAATTATTATTAACAAGCTATTACTTTTGGAGAGTACAAATGAACGCAGGCAAGTTACAAGGTTTTAAGTTTCAAGCGCAAGTGTCGCAGTGTCGGAAGAAAAGCTTATGCAGCGAAAGCGAGGGAAGGTCGCACTAAACGATTCCTGACACAGACCGACCCCGCTGTCGACAACATGGAGAAACAGTTGCATTTAAACCTGCTACCCTCCAGACCCCCTATGGCAGGTGGTTTCCAGTCTGGCTCCAAAATGAAAATGGGGTGAGTTAGCTAGCGTCTGATTTAGCGTGCTGTCTAACGTTACTATTTATAGCTTCCACCATCCCACCGATGCTCTCTGCGTCTCCGCAGTTTGTTCAAAGGCCTGCTGAAGCCAACGCGTTAGCTAGCGGGAGTTAAGCTAGCTGTTGCTGCCACGGATGCCAGAGTTTTAGCACGTAGCTTTGGAATGCAACCTAAGCATTATAACAATAATTATGTATTTTAGGTTAAACTATTTGATCCGTTATGTTAACCGACACGAGCTTAGATATAAACTATTTGATCCGTTATGTTAACCGACACGAGCTTAGATATGTCAGGAGCATTCATTACACGAAAAGCAGTGTCTGGAGATATTAATGTAAATTTAAGGGTGAGTGGTCTCCAAAGAGACAGGTCTAATGTTTGCGTCCTGTTTGGTGATGGTCAGGGTTCACCCTGGACTCGCCAGTCTATCACAGGGCTGACATGTAGAGACAGACAACCATTCACACTCAGGTTAACGGACATTTGAGAGTCACCAATGAACCCCATCCTGACAGGTAACCAGTCTATCACAGGGCTGACATGTATAGACAGACAGGTAACCAGTCTATCACAGGGCTGACATATAGACAGACAGGTAACCAGTCTATCACAGGGCTGACATGTATAGACAGACAGGTAACCAGTCTATCACAGGGCTGACATGTAGAGACAGACAGGTAACCAGTCTATCACAGGGCTGACATGTATAGACAGACAGGTAACCAGTCTATCAAAGGGCTGACATGTAGAGACAGACAGGTAACCAGTCTATCACAGGGCTGACATGTATAGACAGACAGGTAACCAGTCTATCACAAGGCTGACATGTATAGACAGACAGGTAACCAGTCTATCAAAGGGCTGACATGTAGAGACAGACAGGTAACCAGTCTATAGATATATAATAATAATATATTACTGAATTTCACAATGTATTGTTTGCATTACTTGTGTCCCATCATCAATCTTTAATCTGTATCTTCTTTAATCTATTTGGGACTCAATGTAGTAGCATTTGACCGTTTTAATTATCCTGTTGCAATATGAGATTGGTTTACACCTTTGCTCTTTTTTTCTATACAGACCTGGACGGAAGAGAGATTTCTCACCCCTGCCCTGGAGTCACTACTTTGAAACCATGGAAGATGTTGAGGTGGAAAATGAAAATGGCAAAGATATATCCTTCTTGTGTTTGTCAGAAAATATTGATATCATATTTGACACTTTTGGTGTGGAAATCACCCAGAGCATTCAAAGCCAACTAGGTCATTTCAGATTTAGCCTTTTCTTGAGACCAGTGTGCTGTCTAACTTCAGCTTAGTATAGAAAATTAGCACTTTATGCAATTCATGTGTATTGTATTTTGAGCAGCTAATTCTTGCACGGCTATGTTCTGAGTAATATCATCACTCAAAACATGACAGGACTATATACCTTCTGCTTGTTTTCACAACCCTGTACGATGCACGTTATAACCATGATGTTTGATTGTTCACAAACTATCTTACTACAACCTGATGCTTCCTCAACTGTGCACAAACTACTACAGGTAGTGCAGGCGACGGCGTGCAGGTCACGTAGGTTCTATTGACGGAAGTAAGAGGGGGAGCGGAGTGATGATATTACTGCGCCGACGTCGAAGTGCTTCCAGTTGTTATTCCGCCATACTATATAGTTATCCTTGTTATCCGCTTAGAAAAATTGCCATGTTTCATTTTGTGTAACCAAACTTGGGTCTTGTAACTACTCACGTAACCGTATTTAAATAGGGACAACGTGGAAGTGTTGGTCGCTTCTAACTTCACCCCCCTTTGGATCCTAAGGAATATATTCGGACAAGCTACATGCTAGCAAATTAGCGCTGCGCGGAGTGCGCGCAACAGCCATTGAGTGCACGCACAGAGGAGAGGGAGGTATGTATCACCTCGTCTAAGATCAGAGCAGAACATAGTTCAGTATGGAAATGCGGTGGTGTTTTCCTTTAACACGTTGATGTTTGAAACTGATGCTGGTCATGCTGGTGGTTGAGAGGTGATGGCTGTTTACTAGTTCACTTGTAGGATTGTCTGTTGTTTTAGAAATACATATTACTGGTGAGTAGGCTGAGGTCTGATTACTGTATGTGGGGTAAAGACTGATAGTTTTATAATGCAGTAGCAAGAGGAAGCTGATTGATTGATTATCAATCCTAAACTTCACAGAGTATACGCTGATCAGTAAATGCTTCTTTCTCTCCCACTTTCAGAGTTGTCAGCATTTTAAAACTGAAAGTCGAGGCCAGCCTTAGTACGGCTCAGGAACTTAATTTATGATTAACAAACCAACAAAGTAGAATAGCACCGATATCCATGTTAATACAGGAAATGCAATTCGAAGTTAACGTAGAGAATAACAACGTTCATTGGCTCAAATTTCAACAGGAAATGGGCAACACAATGTACTGGACATGTAGTTGAGATAACTTTATTTTGAACACCAGTAGGGGGTGCACCGTTCCTGGAGATACTGCAATACCAGGTCGATGCGTGGAGTGGACGGAGCAAGCCCCTATTCCATCTCCCTATTCCAAAAATCAATTTAATATATGGTCCCCGGGTAGGGGACGTATCAGATATTAAACTGATAAGAACAGATACTACACTTGATCTTAGCCAAAAGGCCGAGAAGCGATGCCCACAAATGGTCGGAGGTAGAGACCTGATCCGCCGCACAGTCCCTCTCACTGACGGGTCTGGTGCTAAATGATGTGTTTACGTGACACTCGGTAAATCTGAGAACATGTTCACTGGTGTTACCCATGAATTAATCCGACCTCACAAACGCACCAAATAGGTAGATTTATCAGAAACGAGCGATTCGCAATGCGGCGTGTGGGCGCGTCATTGGTCACGTGACTCGCTCGGGTCGACGTAAATATCGTCGCTGGTGAGAATGAGTCGTGCTGATCTCGTTTACAACCAAGTCACAAACACAGTCGCCGCAAACAAACACCGAGAATAAATGTCGGAACACGTTGAACATTTTCCACGAAGAAGAAAGTGTTTTTACGGTCCGGTCACGTGCTCCACAGCAGCTCGACGACTTCCGGTCGTATCGAGTGGAGAACAGCCCCCTGCAGGATTCAACCCTGAACTGATCGTTCATCCGGGAAACTACGGACCGGACAAGATATTCAGAAGATTACAAAACACACGTGTAGAGAAAATCCTGCAAACTGAAAAAAAGAGTTGTTCTTGTCTTCTTCACTGATCGTTTACTTCCGTCTTCTTAATGAAAACCTGCTTGGATCTCACCTTCATTAGAAGGAGATCCGCATCCAATGTAGACCCGAATAATATATGTGATGCTACTTAGTGGTCTGTGTTCTTACAGCCACATCATAGACATGTATGATGTTAACACGTCACACTGTCCTACTACAGGATATTCAATATAGTGCAATGTAATAATACGGGTGATACTCGAAAAATTAGAATATTGTGCAAAAGTTCATTTATTTCAGTAATTCGACTTAAAAGGTCAAACTAATACATTATGTAGACTCATTACATGCAAAGTGAGATATTCCAAGCCTTTATTTGTTATAATTTTTAAGATTATGGCTTACAGTTTATGAAAACCCCAAATTCAAAATCTCAGAAAATTCAAATATTACATGGGATTTTAAATAAAGAAATGTTGGCCCTATGAAAAGTATAATCTCATGCCCCGAAGCGAGCACTCCGCTCCTCTACTTCAGCTGGCCGGCTGGTACCACCATCGCTGAAATCAAACAAATGTCGCTCAGCAAAGTCCAGACTCTTCTCTGTTCTGGTGCCTCAGTGGTGGAACGAACTCCCGACCAATGTCAGGACAGCAGAGTCATTTGCCATCTTCCGAAAAAGGCTCAAGACTCACCTGTTCAGACTTCACCTCGACTCTACATAGCATGACCCACTAACACCCTCCCTCGACCCCCCCCCCCCCCCCCCCGCAAAAAAAAAAAAAAAAAAAAAAAAAAAAAAAAAACAACAACTCGGATCGTAGCACTGTTACTCTTGAAGTACTACTTTACTCAGATGAGGACCTAGCACTTGTTCTATTTTTAGCTCTTACTGCATCGGCAATGATACGTCGTGGTTTCTTTGTTTCCTTCTTTTGACAAATGTACTTATTGTAAGTCGCTTTGGACAAAAGCGTCTGCTAAATGACCTAAATGTAAATGTAAATGTAAATAATCATGCATATGTACTCAGTACTTGGTTTGGGCCCCTTTTGCATGAATTACTGCCTTAATGTGGAAGAATGGAGAGGCACAGATGCTTGAAGTCCAGTGTGAAGTTTCCACAGTCTGTGTTGATTTGGGGAGCCATGTCATCTGCTGGTGTTGGTCCACTGTGCTTTATAAGGATCAGAGTCAACGCAGCCGTCTACCAGGAAATTTTAGGGCACTTCATGCTTTCTTCAGCGGACAATCTTTTTGGGGATGCTGACTTCATTTTCCAGCAGGACTTGGCACCTCCCCACACTGCCAAAACTACCAAAACCTGGTTCAATGACCATGGGATTACTGTCCTTGATTGACCAGCAAACTTGCCTGACCTGAACCCCATAGAGAACCTATGGGGCATTGCCAAGAGAAAGATGAGAGACATGAGACCGAACAATGCCAAAGAGTTGAAGGCCGCTATTGAAGCATCCTGGTCATCCATAACACCTCAGCAGTGCCACAGGCTGATAGCATCCATGCCACACCGCATTAAGCGAGCGAGCAGGACATACCGTGTACCATTTCTACAAAACAGAGGAAGAGGGAGAAGAGGCCAAATACATCAGCAGATCCCTAATGACATTAGGGCTGCAGCTGTGGACCATATTGTCAATCACTGCCTCACGGCTGAGGCTGGTCGGAGGGTGCAACCAAATGTTGGAAGAACCACTGTGAATTGACGCTCTACCAAAAGAGTGTTTCTTATGTTTGTTCTAAATAAGTGACTGTAGTGTATTTATATATATATATATGAAACATATGTATTCAGTGTCTTGTACTCACTTACTCCCCTAACTACAGCAATGTGTAACTTAGTGTAGTTTTCAAATGGCTGTACCAGTAGTGTATAGTGCTGTCTTGAGCATTTTCAGGTAGTGTCACTGAGTTCTGACCTTTTTTTGCATTGTAAAACAGAGAATAAACTGTCATAATGAAAACATGACAAAGCCATTTGACTATCTTGTTCATAAACGATGGTGTAAGACTGCTCATTTGATGACACTGGCAGTTTCATTGACATGAATAGTTGCTTTTGAGGAATGGACTATCCATTTTGAGCAGGTGACGTGCTTTTGCAGGTTATCCACTAGGTTTTGCAGTTTGCACTTATTATTTTGAGAAATGCACTCACTGCTGTGCAAATGTTAATAGTGATGTGAGAAAAGCACCAAAGCGACTGAGAAAAACTGTAAATTACTGAAACAAATGAACTTTTGCACGATATTCTAATTTTTTGAGTTTCACCTGTAATGATGATGATGACAATAATAATATTCCACGTCATGCCGTTTTGTTGGTCTTCTATTCCCCTATATTTTCCTACAATCGATAAAAAACTACTCCTTTTTAAAAAAAGCATGCGACATTGTTCAGCACGTATTGGGTACGGATGGATATCATTCAACAAAATACCAGGGGAGAGCGCGAACGCAGTCCCCCACTACCAGAAATTATGTAATAAACCCGACTCCAAGTTCAAACGACACGAAGAGAATTCACTTAAATCAAAAGTAGTTTGATCCCAATTTGAATTTCAGAGGAAAAATATAAAATAATTACAAATTACATATTACAAAAACTTACGGTTTCTTTGTTTACTGCTGACGCTAAGGACACACTGCCACCTAGTGGTCTGGAAGGTCAACAACGCTGTTGATATATATATATATATATATATATATATATATATATATACGTATATATATATATATATATATATCACTTAAAGTGATATATATATATATATATATATTACTTAAAAAATATATATATTACTTAAAGTATATATATATATATATATATATATATATATATATATATATATATATATATATATATATATCACTTTAAGTGATATGTATATGTAGTGAGAAAGAAGACTTTTTCATGTCCATTTGAAAATGAGATGGAGAGATGGGGTTTGATATGAAATGAAAGATGTTCAAAAAATAGAAATGTCCCATTTTTGTCCTTTTCAATAAAGGTTTCACAAATCAGAGACTGTGTTTTTATGAATCTTCAGGGTCTGTAGACTTTAAGTGGAAGCCAACTTCAGTCTCATAGCAGCAGTACCAAGACACATTTAAGTCCAGAAAAACACGTATACTAGCTACAGGTTAGTTTAGCAATTAGCTTGATTATGGTTGTAGGCCTACTAGAGATATTACTCTTGCACTTTCTTCCAACACATTTACTTATTGTAAGTTGCTTGGGATAAAAGTGTCTGCTAAATGCCCTAAATGTAAATGTGTGTGTCTGTCTGTGTGACATTTGTTGACTGTGATGCTCTTCCGTAACTTATATTTGTTAACTGTGAACAATAATGTGAAGCACGTTTCGACACTACTTTGTTATTTTTGAACACCAGTAGGGGGCGCCCCGGTCCTGGAGTTACTGCAATACCAGGTCGATGCACCGAACTATTCCATCTCCCTATTCCAAAAATCAATTCAATATATGGTCCCCGGGTAGGGGACGTGTCAGATATTAAACTAGTAAGAACTGAGTTTTCTTTCGAGATTTATTTATTGACACATTTTTCTTTCACACATTATTTCTCACGTCTTTAAGACATGTCATTTGTTTTTTTTAAAAAAGGATCAGACATGTTAAAAGAAGGTGTTATAATTATAAAAGTCTGTGTGTGAATTAGTGTAAATGAGAGATCCGCATCCGATGTAGACCAGAATAATATATGTGATGGTACTTACTGGTCTGATATTACCACATCATAGATGTATGATTTAAACACCTCACATCGTCCTGCTGCAGGATATACTAGATGTACAATATGGTGCAATAATAATAACTGTAGTCATAATAATAACCGTCATAATACAGAATATTCCATGTTAGACCGAGTTGATGCTGTTGCATTTCCGAACAGAATTTCTACTATAACATTAACGTTCCGCCTATAGGAATACCACACGAATTAGATGCATAGACGGATCACCTGTTATTTATCATTAAACATGAAATCAGGGGAGAGCGCGAACGCAGTCCCCCACTACCACAAATTTTGCAGTCGAGATTCCCACATTTGGGGAATTCGCAGAGTTACAGCTCAGCCGGAGTGCAATGGCTAAGCCTCGCCCTGGGTGAACCACCTTCTTGATCATGGTATCTCCCCTGCCAGGTAAGTATGAGTTGTACATGTCCGAGACCGCGGAGTGATTCACCGACAGACCCCGCTGACTGACGGTGCCGACAATAGACTCATCACCAAAACCACACACTAGAAGGGCTCTGAGGAGCTACAGCACCTTCATACAAAACAACATTTTTCTAAATGAGCCTGAAAAGGATGATTAACATTTAACTTTAGTAATAACTGTTTTATTTCCCGTCATGCAATGCGGTGGATCCGTATCAAAGGTCAACCCCAGATCGCTAGTTGTATTTAACTCCAGCAAATGAGTCACAGCTCATCACTGAATTAAACAATACATCCTACTGTAGCTTAAGTTGTTTGATCAGCATTTGAAATTCAGGGGAAATATTAAAATCACACGTTTTCTCACATTACAACCACTTCTGGTTTCTTTGTTTCCTGCTAGTGGGGATCTGGGCTACTGCCACCTAGTGGTCTGATACGTGAACAACGCTGGTTGTTTACAGTTTTTCTCAATTGCTAAAACACTAAACCCTATTGTCTGAACCAAATGCTCCGTTGTGTGAACCCACTGATTGAATCAGTCACTCTTTTGGCAAAACCATAAGCACTTTTCACCTGTTTAGACACAACTTGCCAACACATTTTCATTGTGATGCACCTGTGTTGCATAATGGTGAGCACAGGTGGCAAAAGTCAAACACAAGTAAAGCACAGGTGTCACTGGTATCACTGTGCCAATGTACTGTAGTATTGTAATGGAGGGTTAGTCTAACTGTTTCTAAGCCTAGTATTCCATGTATATTTTTGTACTTTATGTTTACGTAGGCTTTACTGTATACAAGTGCTAAATGCACAGGATTTCTGTTTGTTTTTGTACTGTACAAGTGCTACATGTAAATGCACAGGATTTCTGTTTTTGGTACTTTTATTTTTTACTATGTACAAGTGCTAAATTAACAGGTTTTTTTGTTTTGCAACATGCATTTAGGCTACAGTAAACAATAAACATTTATTTCTCCCGCTTCATGTCCTGAGCATTGTGTTTTCTATTTTTCTATGTAGTGTTTAGTGACTGCTCTGTAGTGTTTTTAATTTTGATTTACTCAGGGCAGGATTTGACAACATAGTTCAGTTTTGAGCACCGATTGAACTGTTTTTTTAGGTGAGAGTTCAGTTTTGGGCACAGATTAAACTGTTTTGAGTTGAAAGTTTGGTTTTGCAAGAAGAGTCTGAGGTTTTGTGAATGTAGCTTGAAAATTGGGTTTTGTGTTCACAGTTTAGAGAAAAGGAGAGCAGCTTTCGAGAAATGCGTCTTAGCAGTCGAGAAAAACTGTAACATGTATCAGTGGGTTACAGTTTGTCATAAATTATGCAGAATGGAATATTTAAAATACAATATTTCCACTTTTGGGGAATGAGTTAGTTGAGTGACCAGAAGCGTGCAATACCGGGAAGCGGCGCGTCCACTCGCGTTTAAAATCGCCCCTGTGGACACGCAGGCTGCCACTAGAGGATGATTGACAGGCGCTCTCCTTTAAACAACACATTTTTGCGAGCGTTGGCGAGCGTTCCCGAGGGCGAGTCGAGCCCGGCGCCTCTGATTAGCATAAAGTAGATTCGACTTCAACTTTAGGCAAATGAGGAGCGGCGCCGTCTCTCGACATTCGCCGCGACGCTACCAGAATGCATTGCACAGCTTTTCACATAGACAATGAATGGGACGCGGGGGAACACCGCTGCCTGTGGACACGTACCTTACGCGATTGTATTCGCGTCTATCGCGTCCGGTGTGAACGCCGCGCTAATGCTCTGTCATCAGACTTTGCATCTACAGTAAAGAAGAAGATTCTTAAAAACGAATGAGGATGTGATACATTATGTACATGTTCATACAGTTATCAGGGGTGTGTGTTCATTTTTTTTCTTTTAATGATCCTATTATATTTACTTTTTAAAGGGAAAGTAGTACAATGGATAGACAGTTGAGGTTGTTGCAGTACAAAAGTTTGTCAGTGGGGGACTTAGGGCTTTTAAATAGGGAGGGTTTTCAGATTTTCATCATTTAGAAAGTGGCCTAAAACAGACACTAAATGACAATTTCAACTTTAAATCCAAGTTAGAGTAAGAAATTGTTGAAATTGGAGTCATGTTCTCTTCAAAACGAAAAGGAGGTGTTTATTTTGCACATGTCTTCATGGGAGAATGTACTTTTTCTGAGATTTCCAATTACATTTCAAGACAAAGTCAAGGTTGTAAAGGAATACCACTCAATATGTCACAGCTCTTGGGTGTTAAGCTCTCTGGTACAGTTTATTTAAGAACAGTTCTCTGTCTTTTAATTATCCATATAAGGTGTTTTAAGGCAACATTTATGTATTTTTCCAACAAGAATGGTACACGCTCATTGCTTTGTTTTTTTTTATGTTTAACATATTTTTCCAAAATGTCTGTAATAGCACATCACTGGGAGTTTGGGGGCTTTAGTTTGAACAATTTTTCCTGGACTGTCTTTTTTTCCAATGTTTGGATGTCTCAACCTGGACTCAAACATGCCTGTTTGGGAATCTCAGGGATAAAATCATCTCATGCATCACTTGATTGTCTGTGTTTAAATCTAGCATTTAGAGACTCTTGCACTACCGGTATATATGTATTGTAACATATCGTCACACTGTGGAAAGATGTCCTCCTTACATTATTGTATGTTTAAGAACTTTTATGCCATTTTTTCATAGCGGTGTATAATTTCTTAACATGTTGATGTTAGAAACTGATGCTGGTCATGCTGGTGGTTGAGAGGTGATGGCTGTTTACTAGTTCACTTGTAGGATTGTCTGTTGTTTTAGAAATACATATTACTGGTGAGTAGGATGAGGTCTGATTACTGTATGTGGGTTAAAGACTGATAGTTTTATAATGCAGCAGCAAGAGGAAGTAGATTGATTGGTTATCAATCTTAAACTTCACACAGTATACACTGATCAGTAAATGCTTCTTTCTCTCCCACTTTCAGAGTTGTCAGCATTTTAAAACTGAAAGATAAGCCCAGCCTTAGTACGGCTCAGGAACTTCATTTATGATGAACACACTAGCAAAGTGGAGTAGCAGCAATATCCATGTTACAGTTTTTCTCCATTGGTTTGGCTCATTTCTTGAAACAGAAATGACATTCTCAAAACTCTAAGATCATTTGGCAAAACAGTCTTACAGTTCAGCACAACACCATAGTTCACTTGCAAAAGCTCATATCTCTCCCAAAACTGTTCACTTATGCTTCAAAACTAAATTCCTTTCCCATATAAATAGTCAGTGCCCCCAAAAGACAAAAGATCCTTCTCAATTGCTTTGGCTCATTTCTCGAAACAGACCGGACGTTCTCAACACTCTTGGTGCTTTTGCCAAAATAACCTGGATGGTTCAGCACAACACCATGGTTCACCTGCAAAAGCTCATATCTCTCCCAAAACAGTTCGCTCATGTGTCAAATCTAAATTCCTTTCTCATATAAATAGTCAGTGCCCCCAAAATGCATCATCCCTTTGGCATTGTGTAAGCACTGCAAGTCAAAATGTTTAGATGTTTTGTCACTATGGCAGAGGACAATTGAAATATCCCTCATGTCCACCACTAAGTCTTAGCCCAGTCCTTCATTGACAATGGTTACTGTACTCGTTTTTTTGTCTAGCTAACAGAATACAATTGTGTGTAAAACTGAAGAAAAAAATAGGATTTTACGGTAAGAGTAGCCACCCGTGCCAGGTTGTCGTTCAAACATAGAATTCAAAGGACAACACTCCATTCATAACATATGTCTTACGTATTTCTTACAGAATGAGTTACCAATGAAATTGTATTGTTGCTTTACTTTTTACCACTATTCTAATGCATCACTGAACAGTGACTGGAATACTACTGTATCCCATTGAGGTACATTACTGCAGGGCTATAACACACACACACACACACACGCACACTAAATGAATAGGTAAATGCACATTTCTTGCTTTATGCACAGTGTCGAGTCCTACAGTATACAACATATAATTAAATTATTGACTGATATGAGTACATACCTGTTTTCCCTGTGAAAGTTTTGGATGATGAGGAGACTGTAGAGCGAGGCACATTAGGCTGCACTCTGCGACCTGCCTCCACCATTGTGAGACGGTGGTTGACAACATGGTCTATAATTGTGGCCCGAATTCCATCCGGGACAACATGGTGTCTTCGTGCTCCTCGGCCTCTTCCCCCTATTCCACCACCACGCACCCTTACTCCTCTTCCTCTTCTTCTTCATGGAGCATTCTTCATGCCCTTGTTCATTTGCTTGGCCAGGTGCCTCCATGTTCAGAAATGGTACTGGTCCTGGTCAACCTTTTACTGTATATGTTTGGCAGCATTCACAATCATAGACAGCACCTGTCAGGTAACTAAACATACGGTTTGATTGGTCATCTGAGATGAGTGAAACTCCTCCTTCGTTAGTCAAGTTCTAGTTTCACCTGACTGTCAATTACTGTACTCAATTTATCAAATGTTCCAAGAGATTCATATATGGTATTCATGGTATTATGTTCTTGACTAATTATGACAATTGATCAGACTATTGTGCAAGTGATGACTTACACAATGAAATGATGCTGACATGTTTTGAAGAGAACAACCATTAGACTGAGAATCGACAATCAGTTTAGATCAACAAGATCTATTCACTTGGTACTAAGACAATTGCAATTTGATTAATGAATGAGAAATGCAATTCTGTTGTGGACAATTGCCAAGTGGTTTGGAGATTTGTCCATGTTGTTTAGAGAATGTAATTTCTGTTTCAAGAAAAGAGCCAAATCAATGGAGAAAAACTGTAAAACTGGAAAATAAGTCAAAGTAAACGTAATGAAAAACTATGTTCATTAAAAAATATTTGAAGGCAAGTAGGCACCACAATGTATTGATCAAACCGTTGCGGTAAGTTTATATTGAACACCGGTAGGGGGTGCACCGTTCCTGGAGGTACTGCAATACCAGGTCGATGCGTGGAGTGGACGGAGCAAGCCCCTATTCCATCTCCCTATTCCAAAAATCAATTTAATATATGGTCCCCGGGTAGGGGACGTATCAGATATTAAACTGATAAGAACAGATACTACACTTGATCTTAGCCAAAAGGCCGAGAAGCGATGCCCACATATGGTCGGAGGTAGAGACCTGATCTGCCGCCCAGTCCCTCTCACTGACGGGTCTGGTGCTAAATGATGTGTTTACGTGACACTCGGTAAATCTGACAATAAATTCACTGATGTTACCAGCGAATAAATACGACCGCACAAACGCATCAAATAAGTAGAATTATAAGAAACGAGGGATTCAGAATGCGGCTAGTGGGCGTGTCCTTGGTCACGTGACTCGCTCGGGTCCAGAGTCGGTGTAAATATCAGGAACAAAGTTACAGCCACGTTACAAACACAGACGCAACAGACAACGAGAATACATTTCGGAACACGTTGAACATGTTGACATGAAGAAGAAAGCGTGTTTACGGTCCGGTCACGAGCGCCACAGTAGCACTCCGACTTCCGGTCGTCTGGAGTGGAAAAGAGCTGCAGGATTCAACCATGAACTGATGGTTTAACCCAAAACGGACCGGACGATATATTCAGAAGATTACAAAACCCACGTGTAGAGAAAACCCTGCAAACTGAAAGTAAAGAGTTGTTCTTCTCTACTTCCGTCCTCTGAACGAAGCCCTGCTGTGATTTCACCTTCATTAGAAGGAGATCCGCAGACGATGTTTACAAGAATAATGTGATGAAGTCATGATACTAAATGTGTTATTACAGCCACATCATAGAATATATGTTATACTGTCCTACTGCATGATATATTAGATTTACAACATGGTCCAATGTCTTAATAAGAATAATAAAACAGCATATAACACGTTACTCGGTGTTGTTATTGTTACATTTTCACCATATAGTATATTTATGTCCCATACTCGTTCGTGATGTTCCCGTACTTAAAAACAGTAATAAACAATTTATAGATGTTGACAGTATTTGGACTATTTACTGAACGAAGTTTAACTCTGCATCTGCTGTCATACATGTTGTTCCAGTGGGGATTTATATTGTACATGAGATCAGGGGAGAGCGCGAACGCAGTCCCCCACTACCAGAAATTATGCAGTCGAGATTCCCACATTTGGGGAATTCGCAGAGTTACAGCTCAGCCGGAGTGCAATGGCTAAGCCTCGCCCTGGGTGAACCACCTTCTTGATCATGGTATCTCCCCTGCCAGGTAAGTATGAGTTGTACACGTCCGATGCAGCCTCCTCATTCCCGGACAGACCCCTCTGACTGACGGTGCCGACAATAGAGACGATAAAACATCGACCAACCTCAGAGACTACCAGGGCACTCAGGACATACAGCAATGTGATGCAGAACAAATATGTTCGTAATAATTATGACAAATACTATTTATATTTTACTTTAGACGTATGTGTTACATTTCCCATCATGCATTGCTGTACGTTCACATCAAGAGCCAACCTGAAATCACCAGTTGTGTCTAATTTCTCTAATAAATCAGTAACAGCCCGACACCAAGTTCAAACGACACGAAGAGAATTCACTTTAATCAAAAGTCGTTTGATCCAAATTTGAATTTCAGAGGAAAAAATAGAATAACAGGGTTTCTCACGTTAAAACTTCCGGTTTCTTTGTTGACTGCAGACTCGCGAATGACACGATGCCACCTAGTGGTCTGGAAGGTAAAGGACAGAAGGCGGTTTTTTTCCAAACTTTATTTCAAATCACAATGTCTGTACAAAAACTCATTTGAGGAAAAAACATTTGCTTGCATTTGAAACAGTACAAGCTTACAACCCGTAACAAGATCAAATAAAATAATCACAGGGGTTGACATTTCAACAAAGGTGTTTTAAGCGTGTTAAAGAGCAAGAGACTTTTACATTGTTTCATATAATTCGTTAATAGACTGGTTTTCTTCCGATGAAGGACAGAAGGCTTATATGCACCAGAGTGTGAAGCCTCTACAAATAAGGGCACAGACACCACTTTTTATCAAGCACCATAGGGGTATCTAGCCCCGTTTTGGGGTGCTTTAGCAAAATTAAGTCCCAGCACCCCTAAAAAATTGCATAGATAGATAGACTTTATTATTATTAGACTCAAGGTCCATTAAAAAACAAACAAACACACGAATTTACAAATTTAAAAGAGACAGTCATAGTTTTTCCACATGGCTGACTGGTATCTCACAACACTGAGTCCAGGATTGATCAACAGCATTAATACAATATTTTGTGTGTCATTCAGTCGAGAGATGAATTTGTACATCAATTTCCGCAACAGAGCATGAAAAGTATTTACACACACTTGACAGAATAACTCACTTGCACTGCACCACCTGGGTTTTCCCATCAAAATTCGTAGGCAATCGTTATAGGCAACCTGAAGTTTGCGAATGCTTGCCTTTTTGAACTTAACCCACAAGGGGGCAGTGTAAAGGGGGGTACAGTATGCTCTGAAGAGACTAATTTTAACATCATTAGAACACCAGAAAAATTTACGTTTCAGCACATTGGCTTGTGTATATAAAATACGCCGTTGCCTGTACATATCCTCATCATCACACAAATCATCAGTGATGATGTGTCCCAAATACTTAGCAGTATGACAAAAAGGTAACACATTTCCTGACAAATTAAATAATGGGAACACCAGTTCCTTATCACCTTTAGTTCGACAGATCATAACAGAGCTCTTTTTGGCATTATAACTAACATTAAATTCTACCCCATATTCTGAACATATGTTGAGCAGCTCCTGAAACCCAGCACTAGAGGGAGAAATGATTGCCAGATCATCCGCATACATAAGATGATTAACAATGGTATTTCCTATCACGCATCCTGTTTTACATCTTCTCAACTGGTCTGATAGATCATCCATATAAACATTAAACAGGCAAGGTGACAGTAGCCCACCCTGACGGACTCCGTTACTCACCCCAAATGGAGCAGAGACTACATTCCCCCATTTTATTTGCATGCACTGATTGGCATACCAATAAACCAAAATCCTTAGGACACTGTCAGGCACGCCCCTGTGACTCAATTTTGAAAACAATTTATGATGGTTTATACGATCAAATGCCTTAGATGCATCTATAAAACCAATTAAAACTGAAGAATTCTGTCTTTTATATCTATCAGCAATTTCCTTTAAAGCATAAATACATAAATCAGTTCCATGTTTAGCCTTAAATCCAAACTGGTTATCAGAGGTGTGTACATAAACAGACACTCTATTTAATAATATGCTCTCCAAGACTTTGGACAGCACACTGGCTAAAGCAATTGGTCGGTAGTTGTCCAGGCTGCCCACCTTGCCGGCTTTATTCTTAATGACAGGGACCAGAGTTACCGATAACATAGAGTCTGGTAGCACTCCATGGGTCATAAAACTAGTAAAACAAATAGCTAGAAGAATTGCTGCTCTTGGGCTAGCATATTTAAGATGTTCTGCTGAAATTTTATCTGACCCACATGCCTTGTTATCAGCTAACTGTGCAATAGCTTGTAGTACTTCGTTGACTGTGATTTGCACAGTATCACCACTGGAAATCTTGCCTAAGAGGGGTCACTTTTAACACAATTAAAAAGCTCTGAGTAGTGTTGCCTCCACAGTTCAGCTATGTTGCCACCACCAGAAACCCCCTCTATGGTACAAGGTAATGATGTATTGTCCCTGTTAATAGCTTTTACCTCTTTCCAAAACCCAGTGACATCGTTACCAAGGAGCTTTTCAGCCATGGAATCTGCTCTCATTTCTTGCTCATTTTTATTAACATAACAAACTGCATATTTATATCTAGCAGTTTGTAATCAAGAACAGGTCCTTCTCTTGGTCTGCCTGCCTGTACCCAAGCCCTACATGCACTCTTGGCTTCTGCATGATGGTGAGACACATGTTTGTTCCACCCTGGCTTAATAGTGTGTCTTCTCTCAGAGTTGTTACAGTACGTTCTGCTGGCCTCATATACAGATCCCACAGTACAATCATACAAGGCACAGAGATCCTCACAATGAGATTTTAGGTTACAATTTACATCATTGCACAGGACAGCATCTTTGGGCAGACAGAGACTACTCAAGAGAACATCAGTGTTTCCATAGTATGAAAGCCTATCCTCATTTGTGAGTTTAGACCAGTCAATTTTGTTATTAGAGGAATTTTTCCCCTGCTGTGTCAGCTCAGGGAGACTATCACAGTCCAATGTCATGACAAAAGGAATATGATCAGAGGTGGATGCCTCATAGACAATCTCTATAGTTCTTATAATATCATGTGCATCGGCAGTGCTAATGCAATGGTCAAGCCATGATGTAGTATGCCAGGCCTCACTTATGTAAGAGAAACTGTCTGCAGGCAAAAACATTTGAGTGGATACGGTTAGATTATGTTCATCACAGAACTGTAACATATGGTTTGCAAACAAAGAGCTTTTATATGATATATCAGCATTGATATCACCCACTACAAATACACTTGTGGCTTGGTTCTCAGAGATAAAATAATTTATAAAAGCAAGTCGATTTAGATATTCATCCTCATTTGCCAATGCTTCATATGGTGTATATACGTTGAGGATGCTAAATTCCTTGTTATTAATTTTTTACGAGGACAGCATAGATAAATGCAATATAAAAATAACAGTCATGTTGTTTTTTAAACGCAAGTCCGTGTTTGACACGCTTAAACATGGTCAGAAAACATAGACAGTATATGTTTTAGTTAAAACTTTATATTTTATCAACGAAAATACAACATACCGCCGGTGGTGGGGGGCGGTATGTTGTATTTTCGTTGGGGGTGGCCCCCCCAGCCCCGCCATTGTTTGGTATGACCCACTCTTCTCTCTCCCTTCTGCCCCGCTCGTCTCGGTCGCTCTAGTAAGTATATTTACATTTACATTTAGTGCATTTGGCAGACGCTTTTTGTCCAAAGCGACTTACGTACTACTACTTAAGTAGCTCAAACAACGATGTGTTACACATTTGTATACTTTTACCACTCGATACCAACCCATTTTACTCATCACCTGTACTCATGTTTGCTGCCCTGGATCACAGATAACACGTGAGTTAGCTAGCGGACGGTTTTTTCTAGCTAGCTAATGTTAGCTTGTCAATCAACCACCGTTCACCGTTTTTAGTTGGAGTAAGATAATCCAGCTGTTGATATGAAAGCCAAGGCGCCCCTGTCTGTATGTGTACCATCACCGACTAGCTAACTAACTGGAAGGCAGAAAAACCCATTAACGTTATAGAATGATAGAATATATGATGAGATAGGTAATGGATGCCCAACTCCTACGGTAAATATATTGTCCTATGTGGAGGGATTTGTGAGTTAAAAATAATATCTAAAAAATGTTTAATGACCATCTGATCTGCTGAAAATATGTTTAAAATGACTTAACACATCTGTCACCTTTGCGTAATAGTTTGTGTCATTATACCCTGTGAATCTGTAAATGGTCTTCATGATAATAATATTCTAACAACAGAATATTAGAATTAGTGTCTGATTTGAATCTCATCTGGTTGCCCAGAGCAGCCCAATATTCAATTAGAAAAACGTTAAAAAAAAGTAATATTAATCCATTTATATCTCTCTTATTAGCTTAAAAAAATACTCATTGTTTGTTTGGTTGTTATATTTGCCATTTGGTTGACAGCACAAACAGGGAGAGGGAGAGAGAGCAGGATGGAGAGCAAGAACCAGTTGAGAAAGTGAACAGCTAACATTAGTCAAGACCACATACCGTAGTTAGAATGCCATGGCAGCTTCTGTTTTCCTGCGGCAGTGGAGTCCACAATGATTTCACAAAACTAATACTGTTATCAAATGTGGATTCTCCCCTACTCCAAAAGTCTGATTTTCTTCATTCACAAATGTGGGAATGATAGTTCAAAATAACGTTAAATTGTGTTTTTTTTTGTAAAAAATAAATAAATAAAGGGAACATGTTTTTGGATCATTGGGTTCTAAACACCCCTAAAGCCCTGATCCTAGAATCACCCCTGCCAAATACTTAACCCTCAGGCATCGCTTTAATTTACAGGACAAAAATGTCCACTTCACAAAAACTGCTATATATTTAGATTTATATTATTAGATTTATATATTTTTTCTGCTTTTGTTTTTGCATAAATCTCTTAAACAACTTCAGCCCTGCTAAAAAAACAAAAAAAAAACATTCAATAATCTTGAGGATTTTAACCCTTTAAATGCCAGTTTGATTGGCCCACTTGATGTTGTTGTTTTTTATGAAAAAACGTTATTTTCCATAAAACTAATTTTGGGTGGCTGGGGATTTTTTCTAAATCAGTCCTGGATAGGTGAAAGATTAGCCAAAATATTGACTTTGATGTACTTTTTGTGTAGCATCAGATTTAAAATGTACTTCCCTCTTGAGACACTTGAGGACATTGAGTCCCATTAAAACCAATTTTTTAAATCTGATAGCCAACAAATAATCATGCATTCTGTAATATTAGGGTTTCATTCTTGAGAAAAATAGTAAAATTTGTCATTTTTAGTGTTCACCACTAAAATAAGCCATTTCCCCATTGTAGACCTATGTGTTTGTCATTTTAGGCATATTTTACAGTAATAAAGTGTGTGTGTGTGTGTGTGTGTGTGTGAGTGAGTGTGTGTGTGTGTGTGTGTGTGTGTGTGTGTGTGTGTGTGCTGTTTCATGTGTCTTTGAAGTAGACAGATTTACCTTAGCTTGACCTTATTGTAGAACTTGTCTGATAAATTTACTTTAGTATATAGGTCACTGTGGAGTAAACAACTATCTGCTCATTTCTTTCCTGGGACAACCAAGGAGCAAGAAGAAGAGGTGCTTCTCTGTGGAAGAGGCTCTGGATGAAATCATGCCGCCTGAAAGTCCCAGAGAGATGCAGGAAAGCAAATCACCCACTTCCTCAGAGGGAGAGTCTGATGTGGACTATGTGATGGAGTCAGAACATTCAGATTCCTCGTCTTCCTGTAGTGACCCTTCCACTGAGCATGGAGAGGACACAACAGATCCTGCCATGGAATGGACTTCAAAAAGTGGGCAAGTCTGGTTCCCTAACAATGCAGAGACTACCCACTATATTCCTGCTTCCAGGGGTTTGCGTCCGGGGCCGACACGGTACGCTGTCACCAGGATTTGCGACATTAAATCCTCTTTTGATTTATTTTTCACTCAAGACATCATCAACATTCTTGTCAACATGACAAACCTCAATGGAAAACGTGTAGTGCGAAACTGGCATGATGTTGATGACACCGATATGAGAGCATACATTGGACTCCTGATTTTGGCTGGCGTGTACCGATCCAAGGGGGAATCCACCTGCAGTCTCTGGAATGACCACAGTGGACGTGCAATCTTCCGGGCCACCATGAATCACAACAAATTCAGGGTAATCAACTCCAACATCCGGTTTGATGACAAGCTGAACAGACCTGCCCGTCTCAAAGAGGACAAGCTCGCCCCCATCCGCTCACTCTGGGATATGTGGACAGGTCGCCTCCCGATGCTTTTTAATCCTGGGAGTGATGTGTGTGTCGACGAGCAGCTTGTCCCTTTCAGAGGCCGGTGCAGATTTCGCCAGTATATACCTAACAAGCCGGCAAAGTATGGATTGAAAATCTGGGTCACTGCTGATGTTGCCACTTCCTATGCCTGGAAGTGCCAGATTTATACAGGAAAGGCTGCTGGTGGTGCTAGGGAGGTCGGCCAGGGAAAACGTGTCGTCCTGGACATGACAGAGGACCTCCAAGGGGGCACTGTCACGTGATAATTTTTTCACAGGAACTTCTGAAGAGGAAAATGGCCATGGTTGGAACCATTAGAAAAAATAAGCCTGAGCTTCCATCCAAACTGCTGCAGCTGAGGGGGAGACCTGTCCTGTCCTCTGTTTTTGCCTTCACAAAGAACATCACAGCGGTGAGCTACATTCCCACACAGGGGAGAAATGTGCTCCTTATCAGCAGCAAACATCGAGAAGCAGCTGTCAATCAGGATCCCAAAAGGAAACCTGTGATCATCACAGATTATAACCACTGCAAGGGAGGTGTTGACAACTTGGACAAGGTTTGAACCTTTACACATTTATTACTGCATGCATCTATTCCAAACTTAACCTACTTATTCTTACTGAAACAATGGGCTTGTCTGAGATATACTGTATTCTGTGATTTTATTTTATTTTTAGTATTCAGTGGGCTGATTTGTTATTTTGGTCTTTTGTAGGTTGTCGGAACCTATAGCTGCAGAAGAAAGACCTGTCAATGGCCAAAGGTTCTTTTCTGCAACATGATTGATGTGTCTGCCTACAACGCCTTCGTGCTTTTTACTGCTGTGGATCGCACCTGGAACCATAGAAAGTCACACAAGAGGAGGCTTTTCTTGGAGGAGTTGGGGAAAGACCTGGTGTCTGCAGAAATGATGAGAAGAAGTCGCCTCCCCCGTACACCTTCTGCTGCTTCTATGGTGCAGAAATCACAGGCCTCAGCAGCTGCTCCCGCAGCGGTCGACGCCAGCTGCTCCACAAAGAAGAGGGGACTGTGCTGGATATGCACAGGAAAAAAGAAAAAAATTGACACCTCTTGCATCAGGTGTGGCAACTTCACCTGCAAAGATCACAAAATCCCATGCTGCAAGTCCTGCTGGGTGGGATGAACAGGAAGTTGAGTGCACATGTGCGCACACACACACACACACAAAACCACACACACACACACACACACACACACACACACAAAACCACCCACACACACACACACACACACACACACACAAAACCACACACACACACACACACACACACACACATTGGTTTAATAAATTGTGGACGTATGTACTTCGATTAAACTGATGCTGATTAAAGTCATTGGAAATTGTATCACCGCAGTGTTTTTATACAATATACAATGGGGGAATGGCTTATTTTAGTGGTGAACACTAAAAATGACACATTTTACTATTTTTCTGAAGAATGAAACCCTAATATTACAGAATGCATGATTATATGGGACATTTTTGTCCTCAAGTGACTCAAGAGGGTAGTAAATGTTAAATCTGATGCTACACAAAAACTAATAATGCATCAAAGTCAATATTTTGGATAATCTTTGACCTATCCAAGACTGATTTAAAAATAAATCCCCCAGCCACGCAAAAATACTTTTATGGAAAATAACTATTTTTCTTTTTCATAAAAAACAACTGGAATATAAAGGGTTCAAATGTTTAAAATGATTGAATACTTGGTAGTTTTGAGCAGGGCTAAAGTTGTTTAAGAGATTTATGCAACATTTTATAGCAGTTTTTGTGAAGTGGATATTTTTGTCCTTAATGACTCAGAATCAGAATATCTTTATTTGTCATTGTAACAGGTACAAGTAGCAATAAATAAGTAAAAAGTCACTATGGACATAAAGTGCATAAAAAAACCTCACACCCCTACACATATCCCACACATCCACATCCACATTCATCCCCCTTGGAGATGAGTCCACCTACTGTGGTGTCATCTGCAAATTTGACTAAGGTGTTGCTGAGGTGAGCAGGGGTGCAGTCGTGGTTATAGAGGGTGTAGAGCAGGGGTCACAGCACACAGTCCTGCGGGGAGCCAGTCCTGAGGCTGAGGGCCGTAGAGGTGTGGTGGCCTACTCGTACTCTCTGAATGCGGTCTGTCAGAAAGTCCTTAATCCAAAGGAGTGTGGTAGTCGAGGTCTGACAGCTCGTCCACCAGTCTGTGGGGCAGGATGGTGTTAAAAGCCGAGCTATAATCTGTCCTCCTAAACGCAGCATGGAGAGCTGTGGCTACGGCGTCCTCAGTAGACCTATTAGCCCTATACGCAAACTGGTGTGAGTCAAAGGTGGGGGGATGAATGACATGATGTGCTTCCGAACCAGTTTTTCAAAGCACTTCATCAGCACAGGTGAGTGCTACTGGCCGGTAGTCATTAAGGGTGGAGATATTTGTTTTTTTTGGGCAGAGGGACTATGGTGGAGGACTTCAGACAGGATGGGACGGTGGACTGGGAGAGTGACCGGTTGAAGATCTTGGTTAAGACCCCCGCCAGCTGGTCTGCACAGTCCTGAAGAACTCGCCCACAGATGCCGTCGGGACCAGCTGCCTCAGGAGGGTAGTAAATTAAAGAGATGCCTGAGGGTTAAGTATCTGTACTTGGTCTGATAAAAAGTGGTGTCTGTGCATCCTTATTTGTAGAGGCTTCACATTCTGGTGCATATGCGCCTTCTGTCCTTCACCTTCCAGACCACTAGGTGGCAGTGTGTCATTCGCGAGTCTGCAGTCAACAAAGAAACCGGAAGTTTTAACGTGAGAAACCCTGTTATTCTATTTTTTCCTCTGAAATTCAAATTTGGATCAAACGACTTTAGATTAAAGTGAATACTCTTCGTGTCGTTTGAACTTGGTGTCGGGCTGTTACTGATTTATTAGAGAAATTAGACACAACTGGTGATTTCAGGTTGGCTCTTGATGTGAACGTACAGCAATGCATGATGGGAAATGTAACACATACGTCTAAAGTAAAATATAAATATTATTTGTCATAATTATTACGAACATATTTGTTCTGCATCACATTGCTGTATGTCCTGAGTGCCCTGGTAGTCTCTGAGGTTGGTCGATGTTTTATCGTCTCTATTGTCGGCACCGTCAGTCAGAGGGGTCTGTCCGGGAATGAGGAGGCTGTATCGGACGTGTACAACTCATACTTACCTGGCAGGGGAGATACCATGATCAAGAAGGTGGTTCACCCAGGGCGAGGCTTAGCCATTGCACTCCGGCTGAGCTGTAACTCTGCGAATTCCCCAAATGTGGGAATCTCGACTGCATAATTTCTGGTAGTGGGGGACTGCGTTCGCGCTCTCCCCTGATCTCATGTACAATATAAAAATTCCACTGGAACAACATGTATGACAGTGGACGCAGAGTTAAACTTCATTGAGTAAATAGTCCAAATACTGGCAACATCTATAAATTGTTTATTACTCTTTTTAAGTACGGGAACATCACTTAACGAGTGTGGGACATAAAATATACTATATGGTGACAATGTAACAATAACAACACCGAATAACGTGTTATATGCTGTTTTATTATTCTTATTAAGACATTGGACCATGTTGTAAATCTAGTATATCATGCAGTAGGACAGTATAACATATATTCTTTGATGTGGCTGTAATAACACATTAAGTATCATGACTTCATCACATTATTCTTGTAAACATCGTCTGCGGATCTCCTTCTAATGAAGGTGAAATCACAGCAGGGCTTCGTTCAGAGGACGGAAGTAGAGAAGAACAACTCTTTACTTTCAGTTTGCAGGGTTTTCTCTACACGTGGGTTTTGTAATCTTCTGAATATATCGTCCGGTCCGTTTTGGGTTAAACCATCAGTTCATGGTTGAATCCTGCAGCTCTTTTCCACTCCAGACGACCGGAAGTCGGAGTGCTACTGTGGCGCTCGTGACCGGACCGTAAACACGCTTTCTTCTTCATGTCAACATGTTCAACGTGTTCCGAAATGTATTCTCGTTGTCTGTTGCGTCTGTGTTTGTAACGTGGCTGTAACTTTGTTCCTGATATTTACACCGACTCTGGACCCGAGCGAGTCACGTGACCAAGGACACGCCCACTAGCCGCATTCTGAATCCCTCGTTTCTTATAATTCTTCTTATTTGATGCGTTTGTGCGGTCGTATTTATTCGCTGGTAACATCAGTGAATTTATTGTCAGATTTACCGAGTGTCACGTAAACACATCATTTAGCACCAGACCCGTCAGTGAGAGGGACTGTGCGGCGGATCAGGTCTCTACCTCCGACCATTTGTGGGCATCGCTTCTCGGCCTTTTGGCTAAGATCAAGTGTAGTATCTGTTCTTATCAGTTTAATATCTGATACGTCCCCTACCCGGGGACCATATATTAAATTGATTTTTGGAATAGGGAGATGGAATAGGGGCTTGCTCCGTCCACTCCACGCATCGACCTGGTATTGCAGTACCTCCAGGAACGGTGCACCCCCTACTGGTGTTTAATATAAACTTACCTCAACGGTTTGATCAATACATTGTGGTGCCTACATGCCTTCAATTTTTATTTAATGAACATAGTTTTTCATTACGTTTACTTTGACTTATTTTCCTGTTTACAGTTTTTCTCCATTGGTTTGGCTCTTTTCTTGAAACAGAAATTACATTCTCTAAACAACATGGACAAATCTCCAAACCACTTGGCAATTGTCCACAACAGAATTGCATTTCTCATTCATTAATCAAATTGCAATTGTCTTAGTACATGTCTCAATATCTCATTACATCTTTGCCAATGATTAAGTACAGGTAGCCTACATTTAGCACAATTTCCAAGTGAATAGATCTTGTTGATCTAAACTGATTGTCGATTCTCAGTCTAATGGTTGTTCTCTTCAAAACAAGTCAGCATCATTTCATTGTGTAAGTCATCACTTGCACAATAGTCTGATCAATTGTCATAATTAGTCAAGAACATAATACCATGAATACCATATATGAATCTCTTGGAACATTTGATAAATTGAGTACAGTAATTGACAGTCAGGTGAAACTAGAACTTGACTAACGAAGGAGGAGTTTCACTCATCTCAGATGACCAATCAAACCGTATGTTTAGTTACCTGACAGGTGCTGTCTATGATTGTGAATGCTGCCAAACATACAGTAAAAGGTTGACCAGGACCAGTACCATTTCTGAACATGGAGGCACCTGGCCAAGCAAATCAACAAGGGCAACTGCCTGCTCCATGAAGAAGAAGAGGAAGAGGAGTAAGGGTGTGTGGTGGTGGAATAGGGGGAAGAGGCCGAGGAGCACGAAGACACCATGTTGTCCCGGATGAAATTCGGGCCACAATTATAGACCATGTTGTCAACCACCGTCTCACAATGGTGGAGGCAGGTCGCAGAGTGCAGCCTAATGTGCCTCGCTCTACAGTCTCCTCCATCATCCAAACCTTTCGCAGGGAAAACACGTATGTACTCATATCAGTCAATAATTTAATTATATGTTGTATACTGTAGGACTGGACACTGTGCATAAAGCAAGAAATGGGCATTTACCTATTCATTTAGTGTGTGTGTGTGTGTGTGTGTGTGTGTGTGTGTGTGTGTGTGTGTGTGTGTGTGTGTGTGTGTGTGTGTGTGTGTTATAGCCCTGCAGTAATGTACCTCAATGGGATACAGTAGTATTCCAGTCACTGCTCAGTGATGCATTAGAATAGTGGTAAAAAGTAAAGCAACAATACAATTTCATTGGTAACTCATTCTGTAAGAAATACATAAGACATACATTACGAATGGAGTGTTGTCCTTTGAATTCTATGTTTGAACGACAACCTGGCACGGGTGGCTACTCTTACCGTAAAATCCAATTTTTTTTTCAGTTTTACACACAATTGTATTCTGTTAGCTAGACAAAAAAACGAGTACAGTAACCATTGTCAATGAAGGACTGGGCTAAGACTTAGTGGTGGACATGAGGGATATTTCAATTGTCCTCTGCCATAGTGACAAAACATCTAAACATTTTGACTTGCAGTGCTTACACTATGCCAAAGGGATGATGCATTTTGGGGGCACTGACTATTTATATGAGAAAGGAATTTAGATTTGACACATGAGCGAACTGTTTTGGGAGAGATATGAGCTTTTGCAGGTGAACCATGGTGTTGTGCTGAACCATCCAGGTTATTTTGGCAAAAGCACCAAGAGTGTTGAGAACATCCGGTCTGTTTCGAGAAATGAGCCAAAGCAATTGAGAAGGATCTTTTGTCTTTTGGGGGCACTGACTATTTATATGGGAAAGGAATTTAGTTTTGAAGCATAAGTGAACAGTTTTGGGAGAGATATGAGCTTTTGCAAGTGAGCTATGGTGTTGTGCTGAACTGTAAGACTGTTTTGCCAAATGATCTTAGAGTTTTGAGAATGTAATTTCTGTTTCAAGAAATGAGCCAAACCAATGGAGAAAAACTGTAACATGGATATTGCTGCTACTCCACTTTGCTACTTTGTTCATCATAAATGAAGTTCCTGAGCCGTACTAAGGCTGGGCTTATCTTTCAGTTTTAAAATGCTGACAACTCTGAAAGTGGGAGAGAAAGAAGCATTTACTGATCAGTGTATACTGTGTGAAGTTTAAGATTGATAACCAATCAATCTGCTTCCTCTTGCTGCTGCATTATAAAACTATCAGTCTTTACCCCACATACAGTAATCAGACCTCATCCTACTCACCAGTAATATGTATTTCTAAAACAACAGACAATCCTACAAGTGAACTAGTAAACAGCCATCACCTCTCAACCACCAGCATCAGTTTCAAACATCGTGTTAAGAAATTATACACCGCTATGAAAAAAATGGCATAAAAGTTCTTAAACATACAATAATGTAAGGAGGACATCTTTCCACAGTGTGACGATATGTTACAATACATATATACCGGTAGTGCAAGAGGCTCTAAATGCTAGATTTAAACACAGACAATCAAGTGATGCATGAGATGATTTTATCCCTGAGATTCCCAAACAGGCATGTTTGAGTCCAGGTTGAGACATCCAAACATTGGAAAAAAAGACAGTCTAGGAAAAATTGTTCAAACTAAAGTCCCCAAACTCCCAGTGATGTGCTATTACAGACATTTTGGAAAAATATGTTAAACATTGAGCAATGAGCGTGTACCGTTTTTGTTGGAAAAATACATAAATGTTGCCTTAAAACACCGTATATGGATAATAAAAAGACAGAGAACTGTTCTTAAATAAACTGTACCAGAGAGCTTAACACCCAAGACCGTGCTGTGACATATTGAGTGGTATTCCCCTTTGTCTTGAAATGTAATTGGAAATCTCAGAAAAAGTACATTCTCCCATGAAGACAGTGCAAAATAAACACCTCCTTTTCGTTTTGAAGAGAACATGACTCCAATTTCAACAATTTAATCTAACTTGGATTTAAAGTTGAAATTGTCATTTAGTGTCTGTTTTAGGTCACTTTAATGATGAAAATCTGAAAACCCCTCCCAATTTAAAAGCCCTAAATACCCCACTGACAAACTTTTGTACTGCAACAACCTCAGCTGTATATCCATTGTACCACTTTCACTTTAAAAAGTAAATATAACCGGATCATTAAATGAACACACACCCCTGATAACTGTATGAACATGTACATAAATATCTCATTAATTTTTAAGAATCTTCTTCTTCACTGTAGATGCAAAGTCTGATGACATCACATCCATTATTGATAGGGCAGAACTGTTGCATCTTTGTTTACATTTGAGTACTGTAGTGTTTTATCCTTTGCTCAAAAATATATTTGGATGCACCACGAGATGGCGATAGGCACGGAAACCCCTTCTAGCTCTCCATCGCCGTGGCAGCAGCCGATCAGACCGCTCGCTGCCGGAGAGTCTCCCCCGCGCTGCTTTTGCTGCCCGTTACGTCGCTGTATCAATAACCCCAAAGTAACATTGGGAAACATCTGACTAAACAGTGAAGCTGGATCCGAATAAGAAGTAAAAGAAAAATTGGAAAGGGTCGTTTTTTAGCACCCAACAGATTTATGCTTCTAAAACAGAAGTCGATGGTTGGATTCTCTGCCACTGTTTGTTGCCTGCTTGCTTCAGAATTTGGGTTGAGAGATTGACCGATAAAATCAGAAAGTCTTTTGTGGCCCCCTGCCTACACTTGACATTACTTTCTGGGGCCCCCATCCTTTGGCATGGCTTTTAACAGCAGAAATGCCGATGTTGCTAACGTCCATGTTTAATGAATATCTTGCAGTATGCCTGGCGTACGTCACTTGCCACATCTCCTATCCATCCCTTAACTCTGTATCGCTCATCCGTTCTTCTTGAAGCTTACACGACCTTGACGTGTTGCCCTTTGTCACTCACTGTAATTAGAAATGAATACTCTGAATCAACCATCATGATATCATATTTTATACTGCATTTCTATTGCATATTTGCCACAGCAATAGAAGTTCAAAATGAAATTAAATGCTAAAATCCGAATTTGAGGGAAAATATATTGAATCAGTACACAAAGTTTAAACCTACATGTACACATATCAGAGCTACATCCAGTCTTAAATCCTCAGAATCAGAATCAGCTTTATTGGCCAAGTAAGTGTAAACACATACAAGGGATTTGACTCTCAATATACACACACATTAATGGACATACAACTAAACAAGGATAACAAACTGAATAAAGGGAAGCATAAACATTTGAACTCCTATGTACAGATATACATTTGTTTTTTTTAAATATAAGGCAAATCAACCAGCGTTGTTGACTTTCCAGACCACTAGGTGGCAGTGTGTCCTTAGCGTCAGCAGTAAACAAAGGAACCGGAAGTTGTTGTAATATGAGAAAACCCAAGTTATTTGATATTTTTCCTCTGAAATTCAAATTTGGATCAAACTACTTTTGATTTAAGTGAATACTCTTCGTGTCGTTTGAACTTGGTGTCGGGCTGTTACTGATTTATTAGAGTCAAATAGATACAACTGTTGATTTTAGGTTGGCTTCTGATGTGAACATACAGCAATGCATGATGGGACATTTAACAAATAGTTCTCAAGTAAAATGTAAATAATCTTTAACTGGCTTATTACAGACGAGTTAGTTCTGTGTTATACTCGTGTGTCTCCTCGGAGCCCCGGTGGTCCCGCGTATGGTCGATCTTGTAGCGTCTCTATTGTCGGCACCGTCAGTCAGCGGGGTCTGTCGGTGAATCACTCCGCGGTCTCGGACGTGTACAACTCATACTTACCTGGCAGGGGAGATACCATGATCAAGAAGGTGGTTCACCCAGGGCGAGGCTTAGCCATTGCACTCCGGCTGAGCTGTAACTCTGCGAATTCCCCAAATGTGGGAATCTCGACTGCATAATTTGTGGTAGTGGGGGACTGCGTTCGCGCTCTCCCCTGATCAAATGTTTAATGATAATCGAACTGTATTCTAATTTTCCGAGTTTTAGAATTAAGGGTTTTCATAAACCGCCAGCCATTTCGTTCAGAATTATAACAAATAAAGGCTTGGAATATCTCACTTTACATGTAATGAGTCTACATAATATATTAATTTGACCTTTTAAGTTGAATTACTGAAATAAATGAACTTTTGCACAATATTCTAATTTTTTCGTGTATCACCTGTATTATTATTACAATGATTGATTGATTGAAATTGTATTTCGAACATATAAAAAAATAGAAAACAGAAATTGTCACAGAAAAAAAAACGATGTTTTACAAAATTTGTATTTGTATTTTGTATTTTATTTTTAAAAGAAACAAACAGGGACAATGCATATTAATAATAACATTTTCATGTAAATTATGCTAGATTATAGCCAGTGGCTAATTTGCATCTTTAGTCCCTGGGGCAGGTTGATGTAAAACACAGTTCCAGACACACATGCATTATATACAGTCCAGGAGATGATCACACACTTTACAGCAATAAAATACACTAAGATATAATATGAGTGCAGGCTTGATTCTCTAGAAGCCATGTTTTTAATTGTTTACTGAAGGAGGTGAGGGTGGGTATGTCTCGTATGACATTTGGTGCTGTATTCCATGTATGAGATGCTCGGTATGAAAACACTGACTGTCCAAAAGCACTTTTTCTGACCAAGTTCAAACGACACGAAGATTATTCACTTTAATCAAAAGTCGTTTGATCCAAATTTGAATTTCAGGGGAAAAAATAGAATAACAGGGTTTCTCACATTAAAACTTCCGGTTTCTTTGTTTACTGCAGACTCGCGAATGACACACTGCCACCTAGTGGTCTGGAAGGTGAAGGACAGAAGGCGCATATGCACCAGAATGTGAAGCCTCTACAAATAAGGATGCACAGACACCACTTTTTATCAGACCAAGTACAGATACTTAACCCTCAGGCATCTCTTTAATTTACTACCCTCCTGAGGCAGCTGGTCCCGACGGCATCTGTGGGCGAGTTCTTCAGGACTGTGCAGACCAGCTGGCGGGGGTCTTAACCAAGATCTTCAACCGGTCACTCTCCCAGTCCACCGTCCCATCCTGTCTGAAGTCCTCCACCATAGTCCCTCTGCCCAAAAAAAACAAATATCTCCACCCTTAATGACTACCGGCCAGTAGCACTCACCTGTGCTGATGAAGTGCTTTGAAAAACTGGTTCGGAAGCACATCATGTCATTCATCCCCCCACCTTTGACTCACACCAGTTTGCGTATAGGGCTAATAGGTCTACTGAGGACGCCGTAGCCACAGCTCTCCATGCTGCGTTTAGGAGGACAGATTATAGCTCGGCTTTTAACACCATTCTGCCCCACAGACTGGTGGACGAGCTGTCAGACCTCGACTACCACACTCCTTTGGATTAAGGACTTTCTGACAGACCGCATTCAGAGAGTACGAGTAGGCCACCACACCTCTACGGCCCTCAGCCTCAGGACTGGCTCCCCGCAGGACTGTGTGCTGTGACCCCTGCTCTACACCCTCTATAACCACGACTGCACCCCTGCTCACCTCAGCAACACCTTAGTCAAATTTGCAGATGACACCACAGTAGGTGGACTCATCTCCAAGGGGGATGAATGTGGATGTGGATGTGTGGGATATGTGTAGGGGTGTGAGGTTTTTTTATGCACTTTATGTCCATAGTGACTTTTTACTTATTTATTGCTACTTGTACCTGTTACAATGACAAATAAAGATATTCTGATTCTGAGTCATTAAGGACAAAAATATCCACTTCACAAAAACTGCTATAAAATGTTGCATAAATCTCTTAAACAACTTTAGCCCTGCTCAAAACTACCAAGTATTCAATCATTTTAAACATTTGAACCCTTTATATTCCAGTTGTTTTTTATGAAAAAGAAAAATAGTTATTTTCCATAAAAGTATTTTTGCGTGGCTGGGGGATTTATTTTTAAATCAGTCTTGGATAGGTCAAAGATTATCCAAAATATTGACTTTGATGCATTATTAGTTTTTGTGTAGCATCAGATTTAACATTTACTACCCTCTTGAGTCACTTGAGGACAAAAATGTCCCATATAATCATGCATTCTGTAATATTAGGGTTTCATTCTTCAGAAAAATAGTAAAATGTGTCATTTTTAGTGTTCACCACTAAAATAAGCCATTCCCCCATTGTATATTGTATAAAAACACTGCGGTGATACATTTCCAATGACTTTAATCAGCATCAGTTTAATCGAAGTACATACGTCCACAATTTATTAAACCAATGTGTGTGTGTGTGTGTGTGTGGTTTTGTGTGTGTGTGTGTGTGTGTGTGTGTGTGTGTGTGTGTGCGCACATGTGCACTCAACTTCCTGTTCATCCCACCCAGCAGGACTTGCAGCATGGGATTTTGTGATCTTTGCAGGTGAAGTTGCCACACCTGATGCAAGAGGTGTCAATTTTTTTCTTTTTTCCTGTGCATATCCAGCACAGTCCCCTCTTCTTTGTGGAGCAGCTGGCGTCGACCGCTGCGGGAGCTGCTGCGGGAGCTGCTGCGGGAGCTGCTGCGGGAGCTGCTGCGGGAGCTGCTGCGGGAGCTGCTGCGGGAGCAGCTGCTGAGGCCTGTGATTTCTGCACCATAGAAGCAGCAGAAGGTGTACGGGGGAGGCGACTTCTTCTCATCATTTCTGCAGACACCAGGGGCCTCATGTATCAATGTTGCGTACGCACAAAAACATGGCGTACGTAATTTTCCACACCAACGTTCAGATGTATCAAAAGTGAAATGAGCGTGGAAATGTGCGGTGTCCCACGGCAGCTTCATGGCTGGCGTACGCACGTTTCTACAGCTATTGTTCCTTTGGCGACACTCTGAGGTGATGCTGGGAAACTGTTAATTATGTGAAAACAATTAGTCCTCAGAGTAATGTGCACATCAGAGACACATTAATGGACAATTAACACACACGTGTTTGCAATCATATGGATGGATATAAAAGCATGCGCAAAGTGATGAAAAAATGGCATTAACAATGGCAGCATGGCCTTGTTAGAAGACATCGCAAACGGTAACATCAGACGTGAGAGGGTGTGTATAAAACGGGAGGATATGTTAGCAAATGACGACAACTGGCTCATGAGTCGTTTTAGGTTGCCGAGGCCAGTGTTACTGGAGCTGTGCGCAGAGCTGCGGTCGGCCCTAGAAAGAAACACAGCCAGGAGCCAGGGGTTGTCTGTGCCCACACAGGTGCTGACCACTCTGGGGTTTCTGGCAACAGGAGCCTTCCAGAGGGAACTGGCCGACCGGTCAGGAGTGTGCCAGTCCACTCTGAGCCGAGCCATGCCAGCGGTGTGGGACGGGATCATAAGAATGTCATCCAGGTACATCAAATTCCCATACAATGCTGTTGAACAGGCCAACATTAAAGCGCAATTTGCAGCAAGAGCCGGTTTCCCTAATGTAATCGGAGCTATTGACTGCACACATGTTGCTATAAAAGCGCCATCACAGGATGAATTTGTTTTTGTCAACAGGAAACATTTTCATTCAATAAATGTTCAAATAATATGTGATGCACAAATGCAGCTCACCAACATCGTGGCAAGGTGGCCTGGTTCAACGCATGACTCGTTCATTCTTACTAATAGCATGGTTGGTAACAGGCTGGAGGCTGGCACGGTGCGCGATGGGTGGCTTCTCGGTGAGTAAATGTATCCGTTTAATTGCGCCCGGAGTGTAAATCAGCACAATGCCCATTTGGGCACGTGCATTCAAATATGTGCATTTGTTTTTCCCTGGTGAAAATAGAGTGGCAGAGCTATCTAACAAGCCCTTTATTGTCTCCTTGTGTTCAGTATTTGTGTCGATAAATGCGTGCGTAAAGTTGGAAATGTCACACTGCAGTAGCTACGGCGCACTTCTGCAGTCATTAATATATATGATAATATAATATATAATATATTAATATCCTCCTGTCCCCCCGCCCGTTGCGGTCACGCTTCGGCGGTGGGCCGAAATCCTCCTCTTCACCTCCACTTTCACGTCGGACCATTTCTTTTTTATTTCAGGGAGTGTGCGCTGCTCCGACCCCACAGCGTTCACTGCCTCACACACACGCTCCCACTCACATTTCTTTTTTTTTGTGTTTATGCCTGATGAGAGGCTACCAAATAATACTGGTCTTCGAGTCTCGACTTCGTTTAAGAGCGTTTCGAGCTCAGACTCGGTGAAGTTGCGCTTCTTCCCTTTTTCAATTTGTAGATCTGATGGTGCAGAGAGGGGAATCCCCGGTGCAGGCCCTATTTAAATTCATTTGCATATTTAAATGGAGGCGTGGACAGGGAGGGGTTTAGCACTTCCACATGTGCCTTAATTCCACGTTGATTGGGATGTACAAAGGAAAAGTGCTTGGATCCATGCGTACGCACACTTTGATACATCTGATTTTTTTTGTGCGTAGGACAGTTTCTGGATTCTAGCGTACGCCATGTTTCAGTAGGAAATCCACGCAATTCTTAGTACATGAGGCCCCAGGTCTTTCCCCAACTCCTCCAAGAAAAGCCTCCTCTTGTGTGACTTTCTATGGTTCCAGGTGCGATCCACAGCAGTAAAAAGCACGAAGGCGTTGTAGGCAGACACATCAATCATGTTGCAGAAAAGAACCTTTGGCCATTGACAGGTCTTTCTTCTGCAGCTATAGGTTCCGACAACCTACAAAAGACCAAAATAACAAATCAGCCCACTGAATACTAAAAATAAAATAAAATCACAGAATACAGTATATCTCAGACAAGCCCATTGTTTCAGTAAGAATAAGTAGGTTAAGTTTGGAATAGATGCATGCAGTAATAAATGTGTAAAGGTTCAAACCTTGTCCAAGTTGTCAACACCTCCCTTGCAGTGGTTATAATCTGTGATGATCACAGGTTTCCTTTTGGGATCCTGATTGACAGCTGCTTCTCGATGTTTGCTGCTGATAAGGAGCACATTTCTCCCCTGTGTGGGAATGTAGCTCACCGCTGTGATGTTCTTTGTGAAGGCAAAAACAGAGGACAGGACAGGTCTCCCCCTCAGCTGCAGCAGTTTGGGTGGAAGCTCAGGCTTATTTTTTCTAATGGTTCCAACCATGGCCATTTTCCTCTTCAGAAGTTCCTGCGCCAGTGAATATGTTGTGAAAAAATTATCACATGTGACAGTGCCCCCTTGGAGGTCCTCTGTCATGTCCAGGACGACACGTTTTCCCTGGCCGACCTCCCTAGCACCACCAGCAGCCTTTCCTGTATAAATCTGGCACTTCCAGGCATAGGAAGTGGCAACATCAGCAGTGACCCAGATTTTCAATCCATACTTTGCCGGCTTGTTAGGTATATACTGGCGAAATCTGCACCGGCCTCTGAAAGGGACAAGCTGCTCGTCGACACACACATCACTCCCAGGATTAAAAAGCATCGGGAGGCGACCTGTCCACATATCCCAGAGTGAGCGGATGGGGGCGAGCTTGTCCTCTTTGAGACGGGCAGGTCTGTTCAGCTTGTCATCAAACCGGATGTTGGAGTTGATTACCCTGAATTTGTTGTGATTCATGGTGGCCCGGAAGATTGCACGTCCACTGTGGTCATTCCAGAGACTGCAGGTGGATTCCCCTTGGATCGGTACACGCCAGCCAAAATCAGGAGTCCAATGTATGCTCTCATATCGGTGTCATCAACATCATGCCAGTTTCGCACTACACGTTTTCCATTGAGGTTTGTCATGTTGACAAGAATGTTGATGATGTCTTGAGTGAAAAATAAATCAAAAGAGGATTTAATGTCGCAAATCCTGGTGACAGCGTACCGTGTCGGCCCCGGACGCAAACCCCTGGAAGCAGGAATATAGTGGGTAGTCTCTGCATTGTTAGGGAACCAGACTTGCCCACTTTTTGAAGTCCATTCCATGGCAGGATCTGTTGTGTCCTCTCCATGCTCAGTGGAAGGGTCACTACAGGAAGACGAGGAATCTGAATGTTCTGACTCCATCACATAGTCCACATCAGACTCTCCCTCTGAGGAAGTGGGTGATTTGCTTTCCTGCATCTCTCTGGGACTTTCAGGCGGCATGATTTCATCCAGAGCCTCTTCCACAGAGAAGCACCTCTTCTTCTTGCTCCTTGGTTGTCCCAGGAAAGAAATGAGCAGATAGTTGTTTACTCCACAGTGACCTATATACTAAAGTAAATTTATCAGACAAGTTCTACAATAAGGTCAAGCTAAGGTAAATCTGTCTACTTCAAAGACACATGAAACAGCACACACACACACACACACACACACACACACACACACACACACACACACACACACACACACACACACACTTTATTACTGTAAAATATGCCTAAAATGACAAACACATAGGTCTACAATGGGGAAATGGCTTATTTTAGTGGTGAACACTAAAAATGACAAATTTTACTATTTTTCTCAAGAATTATACCGTAATATTACAGAATGCATGATTATTTGTTGGCTGTCAGATTTTCAAAAAATGGTTTTAATGAGACTCAATGTCCTCAAGTGTCTCAAGAGGGAAGTACATTTTAAATCTGATGCTACACAAAAAGTACATCAAAGTCAATATTTTGGCTAATCTTTCACCTATCCAGGACTGATTTAGAAAAAATCCCCAGCCACCCAAAATTAGTTTTATGGAAAATAACGTTTTTTCATAAAAAACAACAACATCAAGTGGGCCAATCAAACTGGCATTTAAAGGGTTAAAATCCTCAAGATTATTGAATGTTTTTTGGGGTTTTTTTTTTAGCAGGGCTGAAGTTGTTTAAGAGATTTATGCAAAAACAAAAGGAGAAAAAATATATAAATCTAATAATATAAATCTAAATACATAGCAGTTTTTGTGAAGTGGACATTTTTGTCCTGTAAATTAAAGCGATGCCTGAGGGTTAAGTATTTGGCAGGGGTGATTCTAGGATCAGGGCTTTAGGGGTGTTTAGAACCCAATGATCCAAAAACATGTTCCCTTTATTTATTTATTTTTTACAAAAAAAAAACACAATTTAAAGTTATTTTGAACTATCATTCCCACATTTGTGAATGAAGAACATCAGACTTTTGGAGTAGGGGAGAATCCACATTTGATAACAGGATTAGTTTTGTGAAATCATTGTGAACTCCACTGCCGCAGGAAAACAGAAGCTGCCATGGCATTCTAACTATGTGGTCTTGACTAATGTTAGCTGTTCACTTTCTCAACTGGTTCTTGCTCTCCATCCTGCTCTCTCTCCCTCTCCCTGTTTGTGCTGTCAACCAAATGGCAAATATAACAACCAAACAAACAATGAGTATTTTTTTAAGCTAATAAGAGAGATATAAATGGATAAATATTACTTTTTTAACGTTTTTCTAATTGAATATTGGGCTGCTCTGGGCAACCAGATGAGATTCAAATCAGACACTAATTCTAATATTCTGTTGTTAGAATATTATTATCATGAAGACCATTTACAGATTCACAGGGTATAATGACACAAACTATTAAGCAAAGGTGACAGATGTGTTAAGTCATTTTAAACATATTTTCAGCAGATCAGATGGTCATTAAACATTTTTTAGATATTATTTTTAACTCACAAATCCCTCCACATAGGACAATATATTTACCGTAGGAGTTGGGCATCCATTACCTATCTCATCATATATTCTATCATTCTATAACGTTAATGGGTTTTTCTGCCTTCCAGTTAGTTAGCTAGTCGGTGATGGTACACATACAGACAGGGGCGCCTTGGCTTTCATATCAACAGCTGGATTATCTTACTCCAACTAAAAACGGTGAACGGTGGTTGATTGACAAGCTAACATTAGCTAGCTAGAAAAAACCGTCCGCTAGCTAACTCACGTGTTATCTGTGATCCAGGGCAGCAAACATGAGTACAGGTGATGAGTAAAATGGGTTGGTATCGAGTGGTAAAAGTATACAAATGTGTAACACATCGTTGTTTGAGCTACTTAAGTAGTAGTACGTAAGTCGCTTTGGACAAAAAGCGTCTGCCAAATGCACTAAATGTAAATGTAAATATACTTACTAGAGCGACCGAGACGAGCGGGGCAGAAGGGAGAGAGAAGAGTGGGTCACACCAAACAATGGCGGGGCTGGGGGGGCACCCCCAACGAAAATACAACATACCGCCCCCCACCACCGGCGGTATGTTGTATTTTCGTTGATAAAATATAAAGTTTTAACTAAAACATATACTGTCTATGTTTTCTGACCATGTTTAAGCGTGTCAAACACGGACTTGCGTTTAAAAAACAACATGACTTATTTGTATATTGCATTTATTTATGCAGTTTTTTTAGGGGTGCTGGACTCAATTTTGCTAAAGCCCTTCATGTCGGGCTAGATACCCCTATGGTACTTGGTCTGATAAAAAGTGGTGTCTGTGCCCTTATTTGTAGAGGCTTCACACTCTGGTGCATAAGCCTTCTGTCCTTCATCGGAAGAAAACCAGTCTATTAACGAATTATATGAAACAATGTCAAAGTCTCTTGCTCTTTAACACGCTTAAAGCACCTTTGTTGAAATGTCAACCCCTGTGATTATTTTTATTTGATCTTGTTATGGGTTGTAAGCTTGTACTGTTTCAAATGCAAGCAAATGTTTTTTCCTCAAATGAGTTTTTGTACGGACATTGTGATTTGAAATAAAGTTTGGAAGAAAACGCCTTCTGTCCTTTACCTTCCAGACCACTAGGTGGCAGTGTGTCATTCGCGAGTCTGCAGTCAACAAAGAAACCGGAAGTTTTAACGTGAGAAACCCTGTTATTCTATTTTTTCCTCTGAAATTCAAATTTGGATCAAACGACTTTAGATTAAAGTGAATACTCTTCGTGTCGTTTGAACTTGGTGTCGGGCTGTTACTGATTTATTAGAGAAATTAGACACAACTGGTGATTTCAGGTTGGCTCTTGATGTGAACGTACAGCAATGCATGATGGGAAATGTAACACATCCTTCTAAAGTAAAATATAAATAGTATTTGTCATAATTATTACGAACATATTTGATCTGCATCACATTGCTGTATGTCCTGAGTGCCCTGGTAGTCTCTGAGGTTGGTCGATGTTTTATCGTCTCTATTGTCGGCACCGTCAGTCAGAGGGGTCTGTCCGGGAATGAGGAGGCTGTATCGGACGTGTACAACTCATACTTACCTGGCAGGGGAGATACCATGATCAAGAAGGTGGTTCACCCAGGGCGAGGCTTAGCCATTGCACTCCGGCTGAGCTGTAACTCTGCGAATTCCCCAAATGTGGGAATCTCGACTGCATAATTTCTGGTAGTGGGGGACTGCGTTCGCGCTCTCCCCTGATCTCATGTACAATATAAATCCCCAGTGGAACAGCATGTATGACAGTAGACGCAGATTTAAACTTCATTCAGTAAATTGTCCAAATACTGGCTGTGCTGATAGTAAGGTGTCATTGCTATCTGTAACCAGTAGAGGGGGGCCTCGGTCCTGCCCCACGTTGGGCACTCGGGATGAGGGGCACAGAAGAATAATAAAGGGACGAGCGGGTTAGCTCGTGAAAGACAAAACGTCTGGTTCATTAAAGAATGATGAACAAAACATGGTACCAGGAGTGAAAGGCAGCTAATGAAGGTCGACTCGAGATGGAGACGCTGAGGCCACCGGAGGGACTGAAACTAGTGGGGAATGTCGACAGCAATTGGCGAAGCTTCAAGCAGCAATTCGAGCTGTACGTGGCGGCAATTGGACTCGACTCGAAGCCCGACGCCAGGAAGATTGCGTTGCTGCTCACGGTAGCGGGTCCCCAAGCCATCGAAGTCTTCAACACCTTCGAGTTCGACGAGCGTGACGACAGCGGTAAATACGACAAAGTTCTTGAAAAGTTCGAGGCACATTGCTCGCCGAGAAAAAACACAGTATATGAGAGGTACGTGTTCCGTTCCCGGATGCAGCAGCCGGAAGAGACTTTTGATTGCTTTGTGACGGATTTAAAACTGAAGGAGCAGTCGTGTGATTTCGGGCAGCTGAAAGATTCCATGATCCGTGATCAAATTGTGTATGGGATCCATGATAAACGGACGAGGGAACGGCTGCTGCGGGATCCTCAGCTGACACTAGAGGTGGCAGAGAGACAGTGCCATGCAAGTGAGTTAGCATTACAGCATGCAAAGACATTCAGTGAAACAGGTATCACTGCTGGAAATGACAATGCAAACGTGGCTGTGGTTAAACACAAAATGAAAAGAGGCTCGCCACAAAAGAATTGCGAAGACGACGCAAGCTACTCCTGCAAACGCTGTGGTGGACGGCACGAACCCCGGCAGTGTCCTGCATATGGCAAGAAGTGTGCAAAATGCAATGGAAAAAATCATTTTGCAAAACAGTGTCTTTCCAAAGGTAAACCAAAATCAGTGAGAATAGTGGAAGAAACTGACTTGAATGAGACTTTCTTTGTCGGGATGGTGTCATGTGATGGTGCACCAAAGCAACAGGAGGACACTGAGAAAAATGAAAAGTGCTCAGATAAAGGAGACACTTGGTTGGTGTCACTCCAAGTAAACAGAGCAGTAGTACCACTAAGAATTGATACAGGTGCACAGGCAAATCTAATCAGCTTGACAGAAATCAGAGCTATGGGCTAAAGCCCAAAATAATGAAGAGGAAAGTGACGCTAAAGGACTACAATGGGAAAGACATGGAAGCATGGGACAGTGCAGACTCAAAGTAAAAGTGAAAAATAAAACATACAATGTACTGTTTTCAGTTGTACCTGAGGGCCGTGAGTCACTGCTGGGCGGGACTGCATCAAAGACATTGAACCTGGTGAGGAGAGTCTATAACATTAATTGCTCAGAAGCAATAAGTGCATGCTCAGGCACAGTGGACTCTCTAGTTCACCATTTTGATGATGTCTTCAAAGGAATGGGATGTCTGCCATACACATAGAATTCAACTAAAAGAAGGTGCAAACCCAGTGATTCACGCACCACGAAGAGTTCCAGCTCCACTTCGAGAGCGGCTCAAAAAGGAACTGGACAGGATGTCCCAGCTGCACGTCATCACTAAAGTGGAGGAACCTACAGAGTGGGTAAACTCGATGGTGCGCGTGGATAAAAAGAACAAAAACAAAGAGCTGAGGATATGCATGGATCCTGGAGATTTGAACAAGAACATAAAACGTGAGCACTACCAGATACCAAAGCGTGAGGAGATTGCAAGTGAAATGGCAGGAGCCAAATACTTCTCAAAACTTGATGCAGCGCAGGGATTCTGGCAGATCAAGTTGGATGAAGAAAGCTCAAGATACTGCACGTTTAACACACCTTATGGACGGTACAGGTTTCTCAGAATGCCATTTGGCATAATCTCAGCATCTGAGATTTTTCACCGTGCCATGGACACCATGTTGGAGGGCCTAAAAGGGGTTCGTTGTTATGTCGATGATGTAGTCGTCTGGGGGTCCACCCTTCAAGAACATAATGAGAGACTGATCAAAGTGCTCCAGAGAGTCCGTGAGAATGGGCTGAAGCTAAACCGTGCCAAGTGCCAGTTTGGTGTGCAGGAAATCACATTTTTGGGCGACAAACTATCTGCACAGGGCATTGAGCCTGATGAAAAGAAGATAAAAGCCATTCTAGACATGCCACGACCAACTGACAAGAAAGGTGTGCTTAGGGTCATGGGCATGATAAACTTCATTGGAAAGTTTATTCCAAACTTGTCGGTCAGAACATCAGCGTTGAGACAGCTCCTTCGTGATTCAACAGAGTTGAGAGAGAGTGGAAGGCTTTAAAGACCACACTGACAACTGTTCCTGTCCTCACTTATTATGACTCAACCAAAAAACTGAAAATTTCCACGGATGCTTCAAAAGATGGGCTTGGTGCTGTTTTGCTGCAAGCAGAAGGAGAAAGCTGGAAGCCAGTAGCATATGCCTCCAGATCCATGACAAAGACGGAAAGCAAATATGCACAAATTGAAAAAGAGTGTCTTGGACTGACTTATGGACTCGAAATCTTTCATTGTTATGTTTATGGACTTCCCATCTTCACAGTTGAAACGGATCATCGTCCTCTTGTGTCAATCATCAAGAAAAGCCTGAATGAGATGTCGCCGAGGATTCAGCGCCTCATCATGAAGATGCAAAGGTATGATTTCGAGTTGATATACACACCTGGCAAGCATCTCGTGTTAGCCGATGCACTATCACGTGCTCCAGTGTTGAGTCCTGTGAGCTCCACTGAGAAAGAAGTAGAGAACCATGTGAACATGGTAGTTGAGTCTCTGCCAGTGTCAGATGCCAAGATAAAGCAAATAAGTGAGCAGATTGCTACAGACAAGGAGCTACAGACTGTGATAGAACACCTCCAAACCGGCTGGCCCAGAGGTTCATGTCCAAAATATTATCACATCAGATCTGAGCTAAGTGTGGCGAATGGACTGTTATTGAGAGACAAACGGATTGTCATTCCACACAGCCTGAGAATGGAAATACTAGAGAAACTGCATGAGGGACACTTGGGCATTGAAAAATGCAAAAGGAGATCCAGAGACTCTGTATACTGGCCTGGAATAAATAAAGACATTGAAAATTTGATTGGAAAATGTGAGACATGCAAAAGGCACCAGAGTAAACAGGCCAAGGAACCCATGTTGATTCCTGATCTTCCCACTGAACCCTGGAAGAAAGTAGGAACAGATTTGTTTCATTGCAATGGAAGAGATTATGTGTTGGTAATTGATTATTATTCCAACTTTCCAGAAATTGCTCTGCTCGCAAATGCAACTGCTAACAGTGTTATTACACATGTCAAGTCCATGTTTGCCAGGCATGGAATACCAGAGACTGTAGTCAGTGACAATGGTCCGTGTTATAACTGCAATGAGTGGCGGCAGTTTGCAAGACAATATGGTTTCCATCATGTCACTTCCAGTCCCCAGCATGCGCAGGCAAATGGCAAAGCGGAGAAGGGAGTGCATATCATTAAGCAGCTTCTGAAAAAGGCCACAGACAGCAAGTCGGATCCATACTTGGCTCTACTGAGCTACAGGTCTTCTCCCCTTGACTGTGGTCTCTCCCCAGCGGAACTTTTGATGAATCGCAAGCGCACTACTCTGCCCCGCTACACGGAGAACAAACAGAAATCAGAGATCCAGTTGAAAATGGAGAACTTAAAATGGAAACAAAAACAGCGTTTTGACAAGTCAACAAGATCTCTGAGACCACTTGCACAGGATGATGTGGTGAGGATCCAAGACCAGGATGCATGGAACAAGAAAGCGACGGTTCTTCAAGAAATAGGGCCTCGGTCCTATGCAGTGAGAACTGAGGATGGACATGTGTTCAGAAGGAACCGGCGTCACCTTCTAAAAACCAAAGAGACTGTTCAAAAGACGCTAACTGATGATGCAGATGGAGAAGATGCTGTGTCACAGGCTGACACAGTGCCTGAGCTGACATCAGATGGACACGTACAGGTGGACACAAGCAATGTTGCCACAGAGTTACCTGTACTGAGGCGATCTGACCGTCAGATCAAAAGACCGGTTAGACTTGACCTATAAATCAGTATGATAGATGCTGAAGTTCTACTGTTAAAAAAAAAAAGAAAAGTTAGCAAGAAGTTAATGCAGAGCTGAATATGTTGTAATTGTGATTTTCAATAATTGTGATTTATCGTCTTGGCATCATATGAATGTGTTCATGCATATGTTTCTTATGCTCACAGTTCATTACTTCAAAGAAGGGAGGATGTGCTGATAGTAAGGTGTCATTGCTATCTGTAACCAGTAGAGGGGGGCCTCGGTCCTGCCCCACGTTGGGCACTCGGGATGAGGGGCACAGAAGAATAATAAAGGGACGAGCGGGTTAGCTCGTGAAAGACAAAACGTCTGGTTCATTAAAGAATGATGAACAAAATACTGGCAACATCTATAAATTGTTTATTACTGTTTTTAAGTACGGGAACATCACGAACGAGTATGGGACATAAATATACTATATGGTGAAAATGTAACAATAACAACACCGAATAACGTGTCATGTGCTGTTTTATCATTCTTATTAAGACATTGGACCATGTTGTAAATCTAGTATATCATGCAGTAGGACAGTATAACATATATTCTATGATGTGGCTGTAATAACACATTAAGTATCATGACTTCATCACATTATTCTTGTAAACATCGTCTGCGGATCTCCTTCTAATGAAGGTGAAATCACAGCAGGGCTTCGCTCAGAGGACGGAAGTAGAGAAGAACAACTCTTTACTTTCAGTTTGCAGGGTTTTCTCTACACGTGGGTTTTGTAATCTTCTGAATATATCGTCCGGTCCGTTTTGGGTTAAACCATCAGTTCATGGTTGAATCCTGCAGCTCTTTTCCACTCCAGACGACCGGAAGTCGGAGTGCTACTGTGGCGCTCGTGACCGGACCGTAAACACGCTTTCTTCTTCATGTCAACATGTTCAACGTGTTCCGAAATGTATTCTCGTTGTCTGTTGCGTCTGTGTTTGTAACGTGGCTGTAACTTTGTTCCTGATATTTACACCGACTCTGGACCCGAGCGTGTCACGTGACCGAGGACACGCCCACTAGCCGCATTCTGAATCCCTCGTTTCTTATAATTCTACTTATTTGATGCGTTTGTGTGGTCGTATTTATTCGCTGGTAACATCAGTGAATTTATTGTCAGATTTACCGAGTGTCACGTAAACACATCATTTAGCACCAGACCCGTCAGTGAGAGGGACTGTGCGGCAGATCAGGTCTCTACCTCCGACCATTTGTGGGCATCGCTTCTCGGCCTTTTGGCTAAGATCAAGTGTAGTATCTGTTCTTATCAGTTTAATATCTGATACGTCCCCTACCCGGGGACCATATATTAAATTGATTTTTGGAGTAGGGAGATGGAATAGGGGCTTGCTCCGTCCACTCCACGCATCGTCCTGGTATTGCAGTACCTCCAGGAACGGTGCACCCCCTACCGGTGTTCAATATAAAGTAAACTAGACAGTATGACCAATGCATTGTGAAGCCCGCTTATTATTAATTTATATCTAATGAACATAGTTATTTCTCTACGTTTACTTTGACTTGTTTTCCTGTATTAACATGGATATTGGTGCTACTCCACTTTGCTAGTGTGTTCATCATAAATGAAGTTCCTGAGCCGTACTAAGGCTGGGCTTATCTTTCAGTTTTAAAATGCTGACAACTCTGAAAGTGGGAGAGAAAGAAGCATTTACTGATCAGTGTATACTGTGTGAAGTTTAGGATTGATAACCAATCAATCTGCTTCCTCTTGCTGCTGCATTATAAAACTATCAGTCTTTACCCCACATACAGTAATCAGACCTCATCCTACTCACCAGTAATATGTATTTCTAAAACAACAGACAATCCTACAAGTGAACTAGTAAACAGCCATCACCTCTCAACCACCAGCATGACCAGCATCAGTTTAAGTTCGGCGTGTTAAGAAATTATACACCGCTATGAAAAAATGGCATAAAAGTTCTTAAACATACAATAATGTAAGGACATCTTTCCAACCGTGACGATATGTTACAATACATATATACCGGTAGTGCAAGAGGCTCTAAATGCTAGATTTAAACACAGACAATCAAGTGATGCATGAGATGATTTTATCCCTGAGATTCCCAAACAGGCATGTTTGAGTCCAGGTTGAGACATCCAAACATTGGAAAAAAAGACAGTCTAGGAAAAATTGTTCATACTAAAGCCCCCAAACTCCCAGTGATGTGCTATTACAGACATTTTGGAAAAATATGTTAAACATTGACCAATGAGCGTGTACCATTTTTGTTGGAAAAATACATAAATGTAGCATTAAAACACCTTATATGGATAATAAAAAGACAGAGAACTGTTCTTAAATAAACTGTACCAGAGAGCTTAACACCCAAGACCGTGCTGTGACATATTGAGTGGTATTCCCCTTTGTCTTGAAATGTAATTGGAAATCTCAGAAAAAGTACATTCTCCCATGAAGACAGTGCAAAATAAACACCTCCTTTTCGTTTTGAAGAGAACATGACTCCAATTTCAACAATTTAATCTAACTTGGATTTAAAGTTGAAATTGTCATTTAGTGTCTGTTTTAGGTCACTTTCTAAATGATGAAAATCTGAAAACCCTCCCAATTTAAAAGCCCTAAATACCGCACTGACAAACTTTTGTACTGCAACAACCTCAGCTGTATATCCATTGTACCACTTTCACTTTAAAAAGTAAATATAACAGGATCATTAAATGGACACACACCCCTGATAACTGTATGAACATGTACATAATGCATCACATCCTCATTCGTTTTTAAGAATCTTCTTCTTCACTGTAGATGCAAAGTCTGATGACATCACATCCATTATTGATAAGGCAGAACCATTGCATCTTTGTTTACATTTTAGTACTGTAGTGTTTTATCCTTTGCTCAAAAATATATTTGGATGCACCACGAGATGGCGATAGGCACGGAAACCCCTTTTAGCTCTCCTTCGCCGTGGCAGCAGCCGATCAGACCCCTCGCTGCCGGAGAGTCTCCCCCGCACTGCTTTTGCTGCCCGTTACGTCGCTGTATCAATAACCCCAAAGTAACATTGGGAAACATCTGACTAAACAGTGAAGCTGGATCCGAATAAGAAGTAAAAGAAAAATGGGAAAGGGTCGTTTTTTAGCACCCAACATATTTATGCTTCTAAAACAGAAGTTGATGGTTGGATTCTCTGCCATTGTTTGCTGCCTGCTTGCTTCAGAATTTGGGTGGAGAGATTGACCGATAAAATCAGAAAGTCTTTTGTGGCCCCCTGCCTACACTTGACATTACTTTCTGGGGCCCCCATCCTTTGACATTACTTTTAACAGCAGAAATGCCGATGTTGCTAACGTCCATGTTTAATGCATATCTTGCAGTATGCCTGGCGTACGTCACTTGCCACATCTCCTATCCATCCCTTAACTCTGGGTCGATCATCCGTTCTTCTTGAAGCTTACACGACCTTGACGTGTTGCCCTTTGTCTCTCACTGTAATTAGAAATGAATACTCTGAATCAACCATCATGATATCATATTTTATACTGCATTTCTATTGCATATTTGTCACAGCAATAGAAGTTCAAAATGAAATGAAATGCTAAAATCCAAATTTGAGGGAAAATATATTGATTCAATACACAAAGTTTAAACCTACATGTACACATATCAGAGCTACATCCAGTCATAAATCCTCAGAATCAGCTTTATTGGCCAAGTAAGTGTAAACACATACAAGGAATTTGACTCTGAATATACACACACATTAATGGACATACAACTAAACAAGGATAACAAACTGAATAAAGGGAAGCAGAAACATTTGAACTCCTATGTACAGATATCATTTTTTTTTTTAAATATAAGGCAAATCAACCAGCGTTGTTGACCTTCCAGACCACTAGGTGGCAGTGTGGCTTTAGTGTCAGCAGTAAACAAAGAAACCGTAAATTGTTGTAATATGAGAAAACCCAAGTTATTTGATATTTTTCCTCTGAAATTCAAATTTGGATCAAACTACTTTTGATTTAGGTGAATTCTCTTCGTGTCGTTTGAACTTGGTGTCGGGCTGTTACTGATTTATTAGAGTCAAATAGATACAACTGGTGATTTTAGGTTGGCTTCTGATGTGAACATACAGCAATGCATGATGGGAAATGTAACAAATAGTTCTCAAGTAAAATGTAAATAATCTTTAACTGGCTTATTACAGGCGTGTTAGTTCTGTGTTATACTCGTGTGTCTCCTCGGAGCCCCGGTGGTCCAGCGTATGGTCGATCTTGTAGCGTCTCTATTGTCGGCACCGTCAGTCAGCGGGGTCTGTCGGTGAATCAGTCCGCGGTCTCGGACGTGTACAACTCATACTTACCTGGCAGGGGAGATACCATGATCAAGAAGGTGGTTCACCCAGGGCGAGGCTTAGCCATTGCACTCCGGCTGAGCTGTAACTCTGCGAATTCCCCAAATGTGGGAATCTCGACTGCATAATTTGTGGTAGTGGGGGACTGCGTTCGCGCTCTCCCCTGATAAAATGTTGAATGATAATCGAACTGTATTCTAATTTTCCGAGTTTTAGAATTAAGGGTTTTCATAAACTGCCAGCCATTTATTTCAGAATTATAACAAATAAAGGCTTGGAACATCTCACTTTACGTAATGAGTCTACATAATATATTAGTTTGACCTTTTAAGTTGAATTACTGAAATAAATGAACTTTTGCACAATATTCTAATTTTTTCGTGTATCACCTGTATTATTATTACAATGATTGATTGATTGATTTAAATTTTATTTCGAACATATAAAAAAAAGAAAACAGAAATTGTCACAGAAAAAAACGATGTTTTACAAAATTTGAATTTGTATTTTGTATTTTATTTTTAAAAGAAACAAACAGGGACAATGCATATTAATAATAACATTTTTATGTAAATTATGCTAGATTATAGCCAGTGGCTAATTTGCATCTTTAGTCCCTGGGGCAGGTTGATGTAAAACACAGTTCCAGACACATGCATTATATACAGTCCAGGAGATGATCACACACTTAACAGCAATAAAATACACTAAGATATAATATGAGTGCAGGCTTGATTCTCTAGAAGCCATGTTTTTAATTGTTTACTGAAGGAGGTGAGGGTGGGTATGTCTCGTATGACATTTGGTACTGTGTTCCATGTATGAGATGCTCGGTATGAAAACACTGACTGTCCAAAAGCACTTTTTCTGAATGGGACTATACAGTGACCTCTAGATCCTTCTCTGGTTGACCTGTTTATGTTTTTCTTTATAAATACATTTAATGGAGGTGGAGCCAGACCATGGAAGATTTTATATACAAGGATACAGTCTGAATATTTAATTTTATTGTCCCAGCTCAAGAGTTCATATTTCTTCAGGATTGCACAATGGTGGTGCGTGTTGGACTTTTTATCTAGAATTTTCAAAGACTGTTTGTATGCAATCTCAATAGGCTTTAGTGTGGATTTACATGCCATTGCCCAGCATGTTATACAGTAGGTGATATGTGGTACTATCATCAGGGGCGCCGCTAGGGATTTTGGGCCCCATGAAAAGAATCTTTACAGGGCCCACCAACACAGCAGCAACATTTTTTGATGCTATTTTACATACAATCTGTGGCGCTGTGTGACACCGCCGGCGGGCTACCTGCAGCTGATCCAGTGGACTGAACCATTTTACGTAAATAGAGGGGGGGAAGGGGGGGCCCTGCAGGCGTTGATGTTTCCAAAACAAATAAAGTTATTGTTACCAGAACATGGAAAATAAAACATTTGTGATTATATGTTAGTTAATAACTTAGTGTCATTATTTTTTCTGTATTATAATTTCATCATCATTAGGGGTCTCTCTGGGCCCCCCTCAATCATGGGCCCCTAGAATCCATCTCCTTTACCCCCCCTTTTCGGCGCCCCTGACTATCATTGCATTAAGGAACAGTTTGGATGAATCAACAGTTAGATTATTTCTAATGTATCTAAAGTTGGAGAGATTAAATTTGATATGATTCATAGATCTTTTTATTTGTTGTTTGAAGCGTAACTGTGAGTCTATCATGATTCCCAGATATTTGAACTCCTGTATAACCTCAAGTCTTGTTCCCTGTACAAATACATCAGGAGTTATATCAGCACTTACCCTATTTGAAAAAAACATACAGACAGTCTTTGATACATTCAGGTGTAAATCAGAATGTTGCAGCCAGTTTGACACATTAGACATGGCAGCTGATAAATATTGTACAGCTTGATGTTTTGTTTTTGCATGTACATAGACAACTGCATCATCAGCATACATTTGGCAAGTAACATTTGATGGACAGTTATTTGGTAGGTAATTTATGTATAGACTGAATAACAGTGGTCCCAAGACTGAACCTTGAGGTACACCAAGATAATTTTCTAAAATTGCAGATGTAGTGTTGTGTACTTTAACACACTGTTTTCTCTATGTAATGTATGACTTCTTAAGACCACAGATAATTGTATCAACCTCTAATTGTGTCACTTCTTTCAGATTAAAAACTGCAGCAGCAGTATTCAGAGTCCTATTTGGTTGTGTTAAATAAATAACTTTCTGAGTCAGGTTCTTTACAGAATCTATGAAGTATGAATTTAGGGCTGTTGCAATCTCATTTGAATCTTGAGTTATACTTTCATTTAGCTGCAGCTCCTTAATGTTCTTATTTCCAGCATTCTGTCCCGTTAGTTTCTTTATGTTTGTCCAAATCTCCTTTGCATTGCCTCTTGCATTACTTATTGCATTAATGAAAAACTTTGCCTTTGACTTTGTTTCTGAGAGAAGTGAATATTTGTCTGTTATGTGTTGTTTTTGTCTTTAGGGCAATCTTAAGTGCATGATCCCGTTGTTTCATCAGTGACCATATTTCACTATTTAGGCCATGGGAGGTGATTTCTTTTTCTTGGTTTCAATTTAATCTTTCTCATGAAACCGTTCATAGTTTGTTGAACTACTGTCATAAATGTATTACAGTTGTCGTCAACATGTTCATGAGTAAGATGATCAGACCAATTTATTCGATTTATGGCATTTTCTAAGTTGTTCATTTCACTCTTAGGTATCCTTATTCGTTCTGTTTTTTTACAAGTGGGATTATTGAACCTATTTTTGGACAGTTTTCTTGAGAAGAGTATTAGGTTATGATCAGATAGATACGCAGTCGAGTCCACCACATTGAGAATAATGAAAAATGCTCTAGATATTTTTTTAGGAAATTAGCTAGGCCAAAAAACTTGATAGAGGGATTAGAGGATAAAGATGGACAAGAAAATACAGAATTGCATGAGATACTCAGCTGTGTACACTCTTTCTACTCTGATCTCTACAAAAGTGAAGATTTAGATAAGGCAGCCTTAGAAAACCTTTTATCTAAAGTAAATACAAATGTTAATGAATTTAAAGGAAAACTTGATAGTAAAATATCTCTGCATGAGCTCACAAAAGCAGTAGAAAGCATGCAAAACAACAAGGCCCCTGGGGCAGATGGTTTGCCAAAAGAATTTTATACTACCTTCTGGGCAGAGTTAAAGGAGCCTCTCTTGGAGATGTACAATGAGAGCCTCCAATTGGGGTCACTACCACCATCCTTAAAGGAAGGCACCATCTCCCTCCTATTTAAAAAAGGTGGGAAGAAAGATCTTAAAAACTGGCGCCCCCTTACACTCCTTGGGGTTGACCGTAAGATTATAGCCAAAGCTATCTTTCTTCGCATACAAGAGGTGATAGAGAGTTTGGTTGGGGTGGAGCAGACCTGTGTGGTCCCTGGTCGCTCCATGTGTGATAATCTTGCCTTAATAAGAGATTCATACTTGTATGCCATCGACCGCAATGTACCCCTCTGTATCGCTGGCCTGGATTTAGAAAAGGCCTTTGATAGAATAAGCCACCAGTATCTAAAGCAAGCACTGGTTAGATTTGGGTTCGGTCCACAGTTGAGGGCATGGATTGATTTATTGTACTTTGATTGCTCTAGTAGAGTCAATATCAATGGCCATTTCACTGAACCTATTAAGATTCAATCAGGGGTCAGACAGGGATGCCCGCTATCTGTCAGCCTCTTTGTCCTAGCCATGGAGCCTTTAGCCTGTGGGATAAAACATGACACTGATATTCATGGCCTTCTTGTCCCTGGTAGTAATGGGAGGGAGGCCAAAATGTCATTGTATATGGATGACATGACAATCCTTTGTACCAGCAATAACTCAATGGTTAAAGCTCTCCAGTGGTGTGAGCAATTTTCCCAAGCATCGGGGGCCAAAATGAACCGGGCCAAGAGTGAGATCCTCTACCTTAATTGGCCAGAAAGCAAACCTGATACAGGTTTAATACAAAAAGAAGAGAGGGTAAAAATTTTGGGAGTGGAAATTGGAAAGGGTATGGAAACTCTAAATTGGGAAACAAGACTACCAGCTATCAAAGGAAAATTGCTTCAGTGGGAGGAGAGGGAACTAACATTCACTGGCAAAATTCTGGTGATTAAGGCTGAGGTTCTGGCCTCCTTGACTTTTTTGGCGGCCACCCTGCCAGCACCCAAGACTTTTCTCATGGCATTGAGACGCATCATGTTCCAATTCATTTGGAGCTCTCAGCAAGAACATGTCAAAAGAGACATCATGTACAAACCTCTGATTAAAGGAGGGAAAGCTGTACCAGAATTAGGAGCCATACTTGACTCGCTTTTTTTAACACCAATTCTGAATGCTGTTGTTACGGAGAGTAATACCAGTCTCTGGTTTCATTTTGCCAAGTTTTGGGTGGGTCACATGATGTATAGAGGCATGGGTAAAAGGGTTTCTCTTTGTACACCTTATGCTGAAAGTAGACCAGCAATATAGCTCTAATACTCTTTAAAGCTGCAAAGCTAGATTGGTCCAAGGGAGGTACAATAGATAGGGTTGATGTGGAGGGTAGCCTCTCTCCCCTTACCTCTTGGCTTGTTCCAGTAGGTGTCCTACCAGAAAGCCAATGCATCAGAGTATGGAAAAATGTAAATTCACAGTTTTTGTTAAATGTACATAAAGATCTGGCCTGGAAAATAGTCCAAAGTTGTGTCCCCACAAGAGCCTTCTTGTTAAGACGGCGATGTACACACAGTGCCAAATGTCCAATGAGTAATTGTAATAATGATGAGGATGTGGCCCACAGGTTTTGGTCATGTCGTGTTTCAAAGGCTGTGTGGGAAATAGTAAAACCATGGTTAACAGACCTTTTTAGAGCCCCTAATGAAATGGATGTTTTATATGGAAACACTGACACGGATGAAAGGGACAAAAATGAAAGGTGGTGGGCAGTTATCAACTGTGTCAAAGAAGGTATCTGGAAATGCAGAAACCTAACTACCTTTAAAAAGCTCTCTATTTCACCAGAATCTGTGGCAAAGGTTGGCATTACAAGTGTCAGGGATTATATCATCAGAGATAGACTTAAGTATAATGATCAAGAAATGGAAAACTGGTGGGAAACAGAGAAAATTCCAATTGCTTTGATGGATGTTTTTTTTAAATGATAAAAAATGAACAAGATGTACACTATATGGAACGTCTATTTCGTGTAATGTCAATGGAATGTGCCTTGGCTGAAATGTAAATGTAATTTATCGAATATAAGTTTTTATTGTTGATGGGATATTGTCATTATGTGATTGATGTATGTCTGTAATTAATTGGACTGAAATTAATAGGCTTCTAAAAAGTGAAAAGTGGTTCACCCAGGGCGAGGCTTAGCCATTGCACTCCGGCTGAGCTGTAACTCTGCGAATTCCCCAAATGTGGGAATCTCGACTGCATAATTTCTGGTAGTGGGGGACTGCGTTCGCGCTCTCACCTGATATCTTGTTGAATGATAATCAAACAAACATACTAATACTCAAATGGTTTCGAATGCGTTTTAATCTAATAAGTGTTATATCAGCTGTAAGAAAAAACATAGGGGGATAGAAGAGCAACAACACGGCCCAACGTGGAATATTATTATCATTATCATCATCGTCATGATTATCATTAAAGGTGAAACTCAAAAAATTAGAATATCGTGCAAAAGTTCATTTATTTCAGTAATTCAAACTAAAAGGTCAAACGAATACATTATGTAGACTCATTACGTGCAAAGTGAGATATTTCAGGCCTTTATTTGTTATAATTTTGAAGATTATGGCTTACAGTTTATGAAAACCCTAAATTCAAAATCTCAGAAAATTAGAATATTGTGAAAAGGTTCCATATTTGTAGGCTCAAAGTGTCACATTCTAATCAGCTAATTAATCCAACACACCTGAAAATAGTTCCTGAGCCTTTAAATCTCAGGTCTCTCAGTCTGCTTCATTCACAATCATGGGGAAGACTGCTGACTTAACAGTTGTGCAGAAAACCATCATTGACACTCTCCACAAGGAGGGAAAGCCTCAGGAGGTAATTGCAAAAGAAGTTGGATGTTCACAAAGTGCTGTATCAAAGCACATAAATAAAAAGTTAAGTGGAAGGGCAAAATGTGGAAGAAAAAGGTGCACAAGCAGCAGGGATGACCGCAGCCTGGAGAGGATTGTGTGCAAAAGGCCTTTCAAAAGTGTTGGTGAGCTTCACAAGGACTGGACTGAGGCTGGGGTGAGTGCATCAAGAGCCACCACACACAGACGGATACGTGACATGGGCTTTAAATGTCATATTCCTCTTGTCAAGCCACTCCTGAACAAAAAACAACGTCAAAAGCGTCTTACCTGGGCTAGAGAAAAAAAGAACTGGTCTGTTGCTCAGTGGTCCAAAGTCCTCTTTTCGGATGAGAGAAAATTTTGCATCTCATTTGGAAGAATGGAGAGGCACAGATGCTTGAAGTCCAGCGTGAAGTTTCCACAGTCTGTGTTGATTTGGGGAGCCATGTCATCTGCTGGTGTTGGTCCACTGTGCTTTATAAGGATCAGAGTCAACGCAGCCGTCTACCAGGACATTTTAGAGCATTTCATGCTTTCATCAGTGGACAATCTTTTTGGGGATGCTGACTTCATTTTCCAGCAGGACTTGGCACCTGCCCACACTGCCAAATCTACCAAAACCTGGTTCAATGACCATGGGATTACTGTCCTTGATTGGCCAGCAAACCCGCCTGACCTGAACCCCATAGAGAACCTATGGGGCATTGCTAAGAGAAAGATGAGAGACATGAGACCGAACAATGCCAAAGAGTTGAAGGCCGCTATTGAAGCATCCTTGTCATCCATAACACCTGAGCAGTGCCACAGGCTGATAGCATCCATGCCACACCGCATTAAGGCAGTAATTCATGCACAAGGGGCCCAAACCAAGTACTGAGTACATATGCATGATTATACTTTTCATAGGGCCATCATTTCTTTATCTAAAATCCTTTTTTTAGTGATTTCATGTAATATTCTAATTTTCTGAGATTTTGAATTTGGGCTTTTCATAAACTGTAAACCATAATCTTCAAAATTATAACAAATAAAGGCCTGAAATATCTCACTTTGCATGTAATGAGTCTACATAATGTATTAGTTTGACCTTTTAAGTTGCACAATATTCTAATTTTTTCGAGTATCACCCGTATTATTCTTACATTGCAATATATTGAATATCCTGTAGTAGGACAGTTTGACGTGTTAACATCATACATGTCTATGATGTGGCTGTAAGAACAGACCACTAAGTAGCATCACATCGCATCATATACAGTGGGGCAAAAAAGTATTTAGTCAGCTGCCGATTGTGCAAGTTCTCCCACTTAAAATGATGACAGAGGTCTGTAATTTTCATCATAGGTACTTCAACTGTGTGAGACAGAATGTGGAAAAAAAATCCTGGAAATCACATTGTAGGATTTTTAAAGACTTTATTTGTAAATTATGGTGGAAAACAAGTATTTGGTCAATAACAAAAGTTCAACTCAATACTTTGTAATACAACCTTTGTTGGCAATGACAGAGGTCAAACGTTTAATGTAGGTCTTCACATGGTTTGCACACACTGTAGCTGGTATTTTGGCCCATTCCTCCATGCAGATCTCCTCTAGAGCAATGATGTTTTGGGGCTGTCGCCGGGCAACACGGACTTTAAACTCCCTCCACAGATTGTCTATGGGGTTGAGGTCTGGAGACTGGCTAGGCCACTCCAGGACTTTGAAATGCTTCTTACGGAGCCACTCCTTCATTGCCCGGGCGGTGTGTTTGGGATCTTTGTCATGCTGGAAGACCCAGCCACGTTTCATCTTCATGCTCTCACTGATGGAAGGAGGTTTTGGCTCAAAATCTCACGATACATGGCCCTATTCATTCTTTCCTTAACACGGATCAGTCGTCCTGTCCCCTTTGCAGAAAAACAGCCCCAAAGCATGTTTCCACCCCCATGCTTCACAGTAGGTATCGTGTTCTTGGGATGCAACTCAGCATTCTTCTTGCTCCAAACACGACGAGTTGAGTTTGCACCCAAAAGTTCGATTTTGGTTTCATCTGACCACATGACATTCTCCCAATCCTCTTCTGGATCATCCATATGCTCTCTGGCAAACTTCAGACGGGCCTGGGCATGTACTGGCTTAAGCAGGGGGACTCGTCTGGCACTGGAGGATTTGATTCCCTGTCGGCGTAGTGTGTTACTGATGGTAACCTTTGTTACTTTGGTCCCAGCTCTCTGCAGGTCATTCACCATGTCCCCCCGTGTAGTTCTGGGATTTTTGCTCACCGTTCTCATGATCATTTTGACCCCACGGGATGAGATCTTGCGTGGAGCCCCAGATCGAGGGAGATTATGAATGGTTTTGTATGTTTCTTTTATACAGATAACGAGTTCAAACAGGTACCATTAAAGGGATAGTTCAGAATTTTTGACATAAGACCTATTTTCCAAGTGAGTCGGTGTGTTCGAGACGTCTGGAGACGTTTTCAAGAAATTTAATTCAGTTCTTCTAGTTGCCGAGTTCGCTTGTGCTATGGCTAGCGCAAGTCAATGGTTCTAGCTAGACAGGCGTTTAAAAACAGTCTTGCCCACTCCACAGTGCACCTGAGGCAAATCCATTGTAACGGCAGACTATCGATGTACATATGTGTTGATAGAATGTTTGAAATAAAACCAACCTTGCATTTTTAAGGATTGATGTCTCAGCAGCAGCAGCAGCGTGTCATACTTCCTATGGTAGCGGCGGAGTGATATCACCTAGCACTTATAAGTTACCGGTTCTATAATAGTTTGTTTACCTGCTGTCATTGCTACAAACGCAGAGTAGCCTGCAGTGCTAGTTTCTTCAATCTCACAGAAATGGACACTTTTGGAGAATATAGTGAAACTTTTGAAGACAATGATGAGGAGTTTTTTTCCCACCCAAACCCAACCGTACCTGTACGAGCCTGAATATACAGAGGAAGAATTGCGCGAGAGGGATGCTCAAAGGGCAGAACGTGAACCAGCGTCTGTGGAGACCGAGATAGCCCCCGCTGGAGCTGAGAACCGGGACCGAACAAACGGAGACTCGTGGTGCCAGGAGGGAATCCCCCGTAACGTGTCCGAGGGTTTACGGGTCTACGGACGGAGCAGAGGTCTGGGTTCGCGGTGCGTAATTGTGGGTTCGCGTGGCCGTGGGCTGCCCGGTGTTTGCGTGAGGTCCAAGCGCTTTTCATCCAGGTCTGAGGGCATGAGTCCCCACAATTCGTCCCGGTTCGATTGCCTATTTACGAGCAGTATTTCGGGCTGCGGGTCTTAAGAGTTTTGAGTCCGACGGAGCAAAGTAAAGTTCCGCTGCTGCTGAGAAACTAGTTCCTCAAAAAATTGATGATTCATGTGATGCGAGGTTAGTTTTGTTTCAAATATTATTCTATCAACACACATATGTACATCGACAGTATAGTGTTTTAATGGATTTGCCTCGGGTGCACTGTGGAGTGGGCAAGACTGTTTTTAATGCCTGTCTAGCTAAGAACCATTGACTTGCGCTAGCTATAGAAGAAGCGAACTCGGCAACTAGAAGAACTGAATGAAATTTCTTGAAAACGTCTCCAGACGTCTCCAACACACCGGCTCACTTGGAAAATAGGTCTTATGTCCAAAATTCCGAACTATCCCTTTAATACAGGTAACCAGTGGAGGACAGAAGAGCTTCTTAAAGAAGAAGTTACAGGTCTGTGAGAGCCAGAGATCTTGCTTGTTTGTAGGTTACCAAATACTTTTATACTTTTCCACCATAATTTACAAATAAATTCTTTAAAAATCCTACAATGTGATTTCACATTCTGTCTCTCACAGTTGAAGTGTACCTATAAGGAAAATTACAGACCTCTGTCATCATTTTAAGTGGGAGAACTTGCACAATCGGTGGCTGACTAAATACTTTTTTGCCCCACTGCTCTTCATTGGATGCGGATCTCCTTCTAATGAAGGTGAGATCCAAGCGGGTTTTCGTTAACAAGACGGCAGTAAACGATCAGTGAAGAAGACAAGACCAACTGTTTACTTTCAGCATTTCAGGATTTTCTCTACACGTGTGTTTTGTAATCTTCTGAATATATTGTCCGGTCCGTTCAGGGTTGAATCCTGCAGGGGGCTGTTCTCCACTGATACGACCGGAAGTCGTTGAGCTGCTGTGGAGCACGTGACCGGACCGTAAAAATACGTTCTTCTTCGTGGAAAATGTTCAACGTGTTCCGACATTTATTCTCGGTGTTTTTTTGCGGTGACTGTGTTTGTGACTTGGTTGTAAACGAGATCAGCACGACTCATTCTCACCAGCGACGATATTTACGTCGACCCGAGCGAGTCACGTGACCTAGGACACGCCCACGCGCCGCATTCCGAATCCCTCGTTTCTGATAAATCTACCTATTTGGTGCGTTTGTGAGGTCGGATTAATTCACGGGTAACACCAGTAAACATGTTCTCAGATTTACCGAGTGTCGGTCACATCATTTAGCACCAGAACCGTCAGTGAGAGGGACTGTGCGGCGGATCAGGTCTCTACCTCCGACCATTTGTGGGCATCGCTTCTCGGCCTTTTGGCTAAGATCAAGTGTAGTATCTGTTCTTATCAGTTTAATATCTGATACGTCCCCTACCCGGGGACCATATATTAAATTGATTTTTGGAATAGGGAGATGGAATAGGGGCTTGCTCCGTCCACTCCACGCATCGACCTGGTATTGCAGTATCTCCAGGAACGGTGCACCCCCTACCGGTGTTCAATATAAAGTTAACTAGACAGTATGACCAATGCATTGTGAAGCCCGCTTATTATTAATTTATATCTAATGAATATAGTTATTTCTCTACGTTAACTTTGACTTGTTTTCCTGTATTAACATGGATATTGCTGCTGCTCCACTTTGCTAGTGTGTTCATCATAAATGAAGTTCCTGAGCCGTACTAAGGCTGGGCTTATCTTTCAGTTTTAAAATGCTGAAAGTTTTAAACTCTGAAAGTGGGAGAGAAAGAAGCATTTACTGATCAGTGTATACTGTGTGAAGTTTAAGATTGATAACCAATCAATCTGCTTCCTCTTGCTGCTGCATTATAAAACTATCAGTCTTTACCCCACATACAGTAATCAGACCTCATCCTACTCACCAGTAATATGTATTTCTAAAACAACAGACAATCCTACAAGTGAACTAGTAAACAGCCATCACCTCTCAACCACCAGCATGACCAGCATCAGTTTCAAACATCAACATGTTAAGAAATTATACACCGCTATGAAAAAAATGGCATAAAAGTTCTTAAACATACAATAATGTAAGGAGGACATCTTTCCACAGTGTGACGATATGTTACAATACATATATACCGGTAGTGCAAGAGTCTCTAAATGCTAGATTTAAACACAGACAATCAAGTGATGCATGAGATGATTTTATCCCTGAGATTCCCAAACAGGCATGTTTGAGTCCAGGTTGAGACATCCAAACATTGGAAAAACACAGTCCAGGAAAATTTGTTCATACTAAAGCCCCCAAACTCCCAGTGATGTGCTATTACAGACATTTTGGAAAAATATGTTAAACATTGAGCAATGAGCGTGTACCATTTTTGTTGGAAAAATACATAAATGTAGCATTAAAACACCTTATATGGATAATAAAAAGACAGAGAACTGTTCTTAAATAAACTGTACCAGAGAGCTTAACACCCAAGACCGTGCTGTGACATATTGAGTGGTATTCCCCTTTGTCTTGAAATGTAATTGGAAATCTCAGAAAAAGTACATTCTCCCATGAAGAAGCAAAATAAACACCTCCTTTTCGTTTTGAAGAGAACATGACTCCAATTTCAACAATTTAATCTAACTTGGATTTAAAGTTGAAATTGTCATTTAGTGTCTGTTTTAGGTCACTTTAATGATGAAAATCTGAAAACCCTCCCAATTTAAAAGTCCTAAATACCGCACTGACAAACTTTTGTACTGCAACAACCTCAACTGTATATCCATTGTTCCACTTTCACTTTAAAAAGTCAAAGAAAATATAACAGGATCATTAAATGAACACACACCCCTGATAACTGTATGAACATGTACATAATGTATCACATCCTCATTCGTTTTTAAGAATCTTCTTCTTCACTGTAGATGCAAAGTCTGATGACATCACATCCATTATTGATAAGGCAGAACCACTGCATCTTTGTTTACATTTGAGTACTGTAGTGTTTTATCCTTTGCTCAAAAATACATTTGGATGCACCACGAGATGGCGATAGGCACGGAAACCCCTTCTAGCTCTCCATCGCCGTGGCAGCAGCCGATCACACCCCTCGCTGTCGGAGAGTCTCCCCCGCACTGCTTTTGCTGCCCGTTACGTCGCTGTATCAATAGTCCCAAAGTAACATTGGGAAACATCTGACTAAACAGTGAAGCTGGATCTGAATAAGAAGTACAAGAAAAATTGGAAAGGGTCGTTTTTTAGCACCCAACAGATTTCTGCTTCTAAAACAGAAGTTGATGGTTGGATTCTCTGCCATTGTTTGTTGCCTGCTTGCCTCAGAATTTGGGTGGAGAGATTGACCGATAAAATCAGAAAGTCTTTTGTGGCCCCCTGCCTACACTTGACATTACTTTCTGGGGCCCCCATCCTTTGGCATGGCTTTTAACAGCAGAAATGCCGATGTTGCTAACGTCCATGTTTAATGCATATCTTGCAGTATGCCTGGCGTACGTCACTTGCCACATCTCCTATCCATCCCTTAACTCTGTATCGCTCATCCGTTCTTCTTGAAGCTTACACGACCTTGACGTGTTGCCCTTTGTCACTCACTGTAATTAGAAATGAATACTCTGAATCAACCATCATGATATCATATTTTATACTGCATTTCTATTGCATATTTGCCACAGCAATAGAAGTTCAAAATGAAATGAAATGCTAAAATCCAAATTTGAGGGAAAATATATTGATTCAATACACAAAGTTTAAACCTACATGTACACATATCAGAGCTACATCCAGTCATAAATCCTCAGAATCAGAATCAGCTTTATTGGCCAAGTAAGTGTAAACACATACAAGGAATTTGACTCTCAATATACACACACATTAATGGACATACAACTAAACAAGGATAACAAACTGAATAAAGGGAAGCATAAACATTTGAACTCCTATGTACAGATATCATTTTTTTTTTTTTTTAATACAAGGCAAATCAACCAGCGTTGTTGACCTTCCAGACCACTAGGTGGCAGTGTGGCTTTAGTGTCAGCAGTAAACAAAGAAACCGTAAATTGTTGTAATATGAGAAAACCCAAGTTATTTGATATTTTTCCTCTGAAATTCAAATTTGGATCAAACTACTTTTGATTTAAGTGAATTCTCTTCTGTCGTTTGAACTTGGTGTCGGGCTGTTACTGATTTATTAGAGTCAAATAGATACAACTGTTTGGCTTCTGATGTGAACATACAGCAATGCATGATGGGAAATGTAACAAATAGTTCTCAAGTAAAATGTAAATAATCTTTAACTGCACTATTACAGACGAGTTAGTTCTGTGTTAAACTCGTGTGTCTCCTCGGAGCCCCGGTGGTCCCGCGTATGGTCGATCTTGTAGCGTCTCTATTGTCGGCACCGTCAGTCAGCGGGGTCTGTCGGTGAATCACTCCGCGGTCTCGGACGTGTACAACTCATACTTACCTGGCAGGGGAGATACCATGATCAAGAAGGTGGTTCACCCAGGGCGAGGCTTAGCCATTGCACTCCGGCTGAGCTGTAACTCTGCGAATTCCCCAAATGTGGGAATCTCGACTGCATAATTTCTGGTAGTGGGGGACTGCGTTCGCGCTCTCCCCTGATCAAATGTACAATATAAATCCCCACTGGAACAACATGTATGACAGTAGACGCCGATTTAAACTTCATTGAGTAAATAGTCCAAATACTGGCAACATCTATAAATTGTTTATTACTGTTTTTAAGTACGGGAACATCACGAACGAGTATGGGACATAAAATATACTATATGGTGAAAATGTAACAATAACAACACCGAATAACGTGTTATATGCTGTTTTATCATTCTTATTAAGACATTGGACCATGTTGTAAATGTAGTATATCATGCAGTAGGACAGTATAACATATATTCTTTGATGTGGCTGTAATAACACATTAAGTATCATGACTTCATCACATTATTCTTGTAAACATCGTCTGCGGATCTCCTTCTAATGAAGGTGAAATCACAGCAGGGCTTCGTTCAGAGGACGGAAGTAGAGAAGAACAACTCTTTACTTTCAGTTTGCAGGGTTTTCTCTACACGTGGGTTTTGTAATCGTCTGAATATATCGTCCGGTCCGTTTTGGGTTAAACCATCAGTTCATGGTTGAATCCTGCAGCTCTTTTCCACTCCAGACGACCGGAAGTCGGAGTGCTACTGTGGCGCTCGTGACCGGACCGTAAACACGCTTTCTTCTTCATGTCAACATGTTCAACGTGTTCCGAAATGTATTCTCGTTGTCTGTTGCGTCTGTGTTTGTAACGTGGCTGTAACTTTGTTCCTGATATTTACACCGACTCTGGACCCGAGCGAGTCACGTGACCGAGGACACGCCCACTAGCCGCATTCTGAATCCCTCGTTTCTTATAATTCTACTTATTTGATGCGTTTGTGCGGTCGTATTTATTCGCTGGTAACATCAGTTAATTTATTGTCAGATTTACCGAGTGTCACGTAAACACATCATTTAGCACCAGACCCGTCAGTGAGAGGGACTGTGCGGCGGATCAGGTCTCTACCTCCGACCATTCTTGGGCATCGCTTCTCGGCCTTTTGGCTAAGATCAAGTGTAGTATCTGTTCTTATCAGTTTAATATCTGATACGTCCCCTACCCGGGGACCATATATTAAATTGATTTTTGGAATAGGGAGATGGAATAGGGGCTTGCTCCGTCCACTCCACGCATCGACCTGGTATTGCAGTACCTCCAGGAACGGTGCACCCCCTCTTTCTGTCTAATAAAAAGCGTTGGTGGAGTCAGTTGGAAGCTGAAGAAACACGGCAATACAGTATTCAATTTAGTCAGTAAGATAATGCTATTTTAAATCATGCACGTAAGGGAATGCTGATGATGTCTCATTTAAGTATTTGTAGTCTAGTTTCAAAGAAACCTGCGTGTACCACGTCCTCAAAGCATTGTTGTACCCAAAAGGTCTGTAGAATGTGATTGCTATTCACGTATCATTTCAAATGAAATTGTCGTCAATTTTTCTTTTCCAGTGGGCTGGAGGACGCAGTGGTTCTCAATGAGGGGTAAGTGTTCACGTCAGGTTTATGTAAAATCAAAACCATGTTTTTTTTTTTTTAAATCCAACTGGACAGTTTAATTCAAAACGAAATGAATACTGAAACGTGTTCACCCTCAGTAAAACACGGGTTAGTGTTTGAACCTCTTTCTTGTGTGTGTCCCCTTACAGGGAAGTACAGAAACGTGCACATGGGAGAAAACGCCTTGGCAAGAAAAACTTTAAACAGAGATGGCTCAGATTGACCAACAGAGAGCTCTCCTACCACAAACATAAAGGTGAGACCCGTTTCTATCAACTCAAACTCGAGTCACATATATTTTCATCCAGAACTCACAGTATCACATAAGGCCACCAGGTGGCACCAAAGCGACGACCTTTCCAATTCTGCACATAGTGGAGATTTATTTATTTATGGAAAGCCAGCATAAGAAGAAAAAAGAAAAATGACAAAGTAGTTAATTGTGATTAAATAGCATAACATATTGCCTAGCTCTGCATGTTTAATTTACTTTAACTGATACTATTAGCTCATTACCACACACATTACCTTATACTATGGATGTTCGAAGGAAAGGATCAAGAATGCCACTGTGAAGTGATCATAAATTAGAGTGATTGCCTTTTGACTAACACCCTGTGGTATCGACATGCATCACGCTGAACTTCTAGAAGAGAAAGAATTTATATAGATCATTTGAAATCTGTTTGTGTGGTAGTAATGATCCCCCAGATTACAGCTGATCAGGAAGAAGCCTGAGAACCAGTTCCCAACCACATAAAACAGAAATATTTACTGGAAGAAGCAAATGCCTTCACAATGGAAAAAATATGCTTCCTTTAAAAATTATGGAAAAGAAAAATCTTCCTAAGCCAATTTTATTTTTCAAGCAAGGCATCATGTGCTTTCTCAATTGTTCAACTCTCATATATCAGCATGCCGACTCACACACAGTGGTTGGCGGACATCCTGTCCTGTTTATAAACTTGAGTAAATACGATAGGCTACTTACTACAATATTCAAATGGTAATTCCAGGAGGCATGGGTGCCTTTTTAAAATGTGTATCTTGACACATATTTGACTTCTGATTTCCAGGGAAAGAGGCCCTCTGCATCTTCAATGTTAAAAATGTCCAGGCGGTGCATGGAGAAATTCAATGAAAGTGCCCTTTAACCGCAAAAATGTAAGCCGCTTTCCCTCTGGCACGCATTTATTATTTCATAAACATGGCCCCTTTTGAAATGGACACCAGCCAGTTCCAAAATTAAATTATTGTTATGGTAGTCTCATGAGCAATTGTTGACCCTAAAAAATGTTTTTAAAGTGTTATAGGCAGTAAAAAAACAACTTGCTTCTACTCCTCTGTGCCACAGAGACATTGAACACTTGCTGCCTGAAGCAGATTCCATTACTATTGTAGTAATGGAACTGAAACATTTAACCAAAATCTTCTGAAAATTGTGAACTTTGAATGTGAAAGAAAGATAATCTCAGGTTGTTAGAAGTGAAATGTAATGGGCAAGGCAAAGCAATTGTATTTGTATAGCACCTCTTAGCAACAGGGCAATTCAAAGTACTTCACATAAAACATTAACAGCATTGGAGAAAAAACATTAAAACAAACCAATAAAATAAAATAAACATTTTAACAAGAATATCAAGGAATATAAATTACAGTGCAGTATAAGAAGTTCATCGATAGTATTGTTTGCTGAAAGGCAGCGGCAAACAGAAAAGTCTTCAGTCTTGACCTGAAAGAGCTGAGATTTGCAGCAGACCTGCAGCTTTCTGGAAATTAGTTCCAGATATGTGGTGAGTAAACAGTGAAGGCTGCCCCTCCATGTTTGGTTCTGACTCTGGGGACACAGACCTGGGGACGCAGACCTGTCCCAGACCATCTGAGAGGTCTGGTTCATGAGCAGAAGATCAGAAATGTATTTAGGCCCTAAACCATTCAGTGCTTTGTAATCAACACTAGTATTTTGAAATCAATTATTTGACAGACAGGAAGTCAGTGTAAAGATCTGAGAAAATATATAAATATAATATCTGAGTATATATATATATATATATATATATTATATAGCCTGCTGAAGATAAAAGCATGGACAAGTTTTTCCAAATCCTGCTGAGACATCAGTCATTTAATCCTTGATATATTCTTAACTTCGTAACTGCTTTAATGTGGCTGTTGAAGTTCAGGTCTCAGTCCATGACTACACCTAATTTTCTGGCTTGGTTTGTGGTTTTTAGCATTACCGCTTGAAGCTGGGTGCTAACTTTGACTGTTCTTCCTTGCCTCCAAAAGCAAGTATTACAGTTTTATGTTGGTTTAATTGGAGAAAATTCTTCTCCATCCAATTATTGATTTGCTCAATGCATCTAATCAGTTCTGGTATTGGACTATAGTCCCCTGGTGATTTTTATGTAAAGTTGTATGTCGTCGGCGTAGTTATGGTAACATATTTTGTTGTTTTTCATGATCTGAGCCAGTGGAAGCATGTAGTTATTGAACAGAAGAGTCCCCAGAATGGAGCCTTTGGGAACTTTGTGTATAAGTTTTGCCCGCTCAGATGTGTAATTATCTATAGACACAAAGTAATCCCTGTCCTTCAAGTAGGATTCAAACCATTTCAATACTGTGCCAAAAAGTCCCACCCAGTTTTCCAGACGGTCTAGGAGTATGTTGTGATCGACTGTGTCGATTGCAGCACTGACATCCAGTAATATTAAGACTGAAATCCTACCATTGTCCGTGTTTAATTGGATGTCATTGAAGACCTTAACAAGAGCCGTCTCGGTGCTGTGGTGTGGTCGAAATCCTGACTGGAAAACATCAAAACAGTTGTTCATTAGCATGAAGTCGTTCAGCTGTTTAAAAACTGCTTTTACGATGATTTGACTCAGAAATGCGAGGTTTGACATTGGCCTATAATTATTCATTAGGGAAGTGTCTAAATTGTTCTTTTTTTAAGAGAGGCTTGTTAACAGCAGTTTTCAAGGCCTGTGGGAAGACACCTGACGGAAGAGACTAGTTTACAATCTGTAAAAGATCTGGGGTCATGCAGTTTGGTGCATTTTTTGAAAAGGCCTGTTGGCAGAATATCAAGGCAGCAGGGGGAGGATTTCAGATGCTGCATGATGTCCTCCAAGGAGTTATGGTTCATCACATGAAATTGTGCCATGGTTTTTGAATTGATTTTGAGTGGACACATGGACAACACATGTCCTGCACCTGATGTGGAGGTGCTGACTGCTTGCCTAATTTTCTGAATTTTGTCAGTGAAGAAGGAGACAAAGTCATGCAGGCCCGGGGGGAAAGCAGTTCAGGGGCTACTGACACAGGCTACTTTCACCTTCCATCCTTCAAATTACACCAGTGGAGCCTTGCAGTATAGAATCATACCACACTGGGCTGTAGGCCATGCACAACATGGACATGTGTTACAGATCATAATAAACACAAAGCAATCAAACTGTTCACCACTGTTTTGAAACCCTACCCCTGCTGGTGGTATTTGGACCAATGATGTCAATCATACGGCCGAAGTCCAGAACAGGCCTGCCAAGCGCTCCAACTTGGCCAACTGGATGAATTTGCAAAATATTAAAAATAAAAAGTAATAAATAGTAGTAAATAAAAGTCATTAAGTCCAAATACAATGCACTACTATCCCTATTTGTCCATAGATGTCCGAATAGGAGCAGCAGGCCCTTTGCAGAATTAGCTATTATAGATCCCACATGCCTACCTACAGGCTGAGTGATGCAGCACTGGCAGGCGTGGATGGTGCTGGGTGTATCACAGCACCTTTCACTGCTCATGGAATATAATATTCAGCACCAAATGAAGCTGGATTTCTGTTTTCATTCTAAACAAATAAAAATGTGACACCATTCTCTCTGCTATTCCCTCCCGGCTGGGATCTCCTCCTGCTTGTCCTCTCTCCTGTTTCACCACCGTGCTGGCCAACCTGCAGCTGGACAGTGACTGGGAAACGGAGAGAATCTTCTCCCTGCTCTCCTTGAATGATACCAAGCTCCAGAACATGGAGGGTCAGTGTTTGTTCATGCATTTATTAAAGTGAGCAGGATATGATCATATCAGTGGCTGATGGACTTCATGGTTTGTGAGCGCTGGTTTGAAATGTGTTACTCTGTGACTTTGAGTTGAGAGTAATAACAAAATTGGTCACAGGCAGGCAGCACTCACCTGCTCAAGCAGCCAGGAAAAGTCTGCGTCATAAGTAAAAAGAAAAGGATTCAGTGATAATGACTTACATTATCGTTCTCTCAACGTGAGTCATCACCACAGTCATATGTTGCAGAAGTAGGGCTTCATCTGATTAATACAGTAAAAATGTCCAAATTAATTTTAAATGTTCATCACAAGTTATCAAAGGCTAACTTGAGGTCTTAAGGAATTTTTCACATTGGTCAAACAATTCAGTTCATTACATGAAACTGATACTAGCAATCAAATTCTAAACAGCTTAACTTCGAACCAGCACGTTGTTGTTGTTTTTTTTGTGTGTGTGTTATTTGTTTTTCTGTCTCATTTGTTAATCAACAACTCATTTTTACACTGGAGAAAATGAACGAACATTCGGACTGTGCTTCAATCCTGGTTTTGTCTGTTTTCCAACATTATATCCATTTGAGCAACAACGTTTTGAAAAGATGCAAACTTGAATTCATTTTAACAACAAAAGAACATTTAATGCTAAAAAATACAGGAATAACCGTGAATTAAAAAAATGTGTTTGTGGAAATAAGTTGTTTTGTCTTTAGTCTGTCATATTTCCAACATGCATTGCATGTGTATTTAACAATATATTTTTAGAGAAAATCCTTCTTTGAGGATTTTGTTTGTGTCTACGAGTTACTTTACTGACTGTATGTGGTCGTAGCTGCTGCCAAGCCTCCCCTTGCTTAACACAGTGTTATGGAAGTGGCTATTGTGTGAAACATTCCCACAGAGCTGCAGCTGGCACCAACTACATCCACATGCAGGGTGGAATCAACTGCTTAATTGGAGTCAAAATATGACTGTAAAACCATACATTTAACTTTACCTATGCTTGTGAAAAGTTTTCAAACTGAAAAGTACATGCTTTGAGCTATCTGTTTAATAAAGTCAATCAAGGTAGCTGACTACTTTATTTACAGAAATGTGGAAAAAGTCCAGGTTTTAGGAGAAACAAAAAAATGATTTCAGGGTCTGTAAATCAAGTTTACTTTCAACAGCACGCCAAAAAATCTGAATCTGAAATTCCAATTACAGGAGTGAATTTGCAAAAAAGAAATCCTGCCAACCGAGTTCTTTTTGCACAAGTACAATAAAGAATCTGTTTGAAGAGTTCATGGGATAGTTTTACAGTCACGTTTCCAACTAATTTCTTCTAACTTCTGTCTCCATACTGCTTTGGTACAATGTCTCTTCTTGTTAAACAACATTTATTTTACATACATGGTCTTTTTTGTGTCCAATTTAAAAGATTTACAATAAATTATTTTCTTCTCAATTTTTTGGAGTATATCAAGAATGAACTCTAAATAAAAGCTGCCTTCTGAAAAGCATGCAGCTCAAGAGTGATGGATCTTCGTAAGCATGTAGTTAGTTTCTGTTTAGGGATCCAGAAATGATCTCTCAGGTAAACTGATCACCTCATTCTTCAAGTTAAAAGAAAACCAAGACATTTATTCTGCATTAGGAGAGATTGAATTACTGGGTTTGGAAAGCAACTATACACCTCAAAGAGCTGCATATAATTATTTAATCATGCTTATATGAAATTCAAATTTTCTGTCACAGCCTGCGGTGTTTTCTACACCGGGTTTTGCTTTTGCTCACATTGATCTCTTGCGTCCCTGTTTAATTCCTAAAAGCAGCTCTAAATGCATCCATCATAAACACACAGTTAAGGAGAGAGTTTCACTGACCCCATTAAAACATATATGATTAAATATGGAGAAATGTATTTTTGACAGCAACCCAGCTGCTTTTAAAGAAACCACTTCAAAGCAAAAAGTGGTGCGTACTGTATCTCGACATGGAGGAATGTTTTTATCGAGCGTGTATATATCACACATAAACTAAGCTCTGTTCTGAATAAAATTTTATTTAATACTATGATTAACTATAATTCTTATATGTAGTGTTTGGAGTAAAAACTTCCCCATACCTGATGCCGCATACCTTAGTTCCATAATCTGCAGGTTGGACAACAGTTGGTTTATTGAAAGCATATATATGTTAAGAACATAAATGGTCTTATAGTTGGTTCTGGTTGACAAACAAACAGGCAATTACTACAGGGTTTTTGTCTCAAGACACACCAACACTAGTCTTAATGGAAATAAATGGGGGAAGGGAAGTACAGGGCTTTCAAACCCAGATATTGGTGGGGGATAAACATTTGATAGGTGCTTTGAGACATGCTATGAACCCAATAGTACCATTAACCCTTGAAATATGGAGCACTGCTGTAAGAAAATACAAACTTAAGAGGGACATATGCACTCTGTGGTGATTTGCGTATGATTTAAAGTTTAAGTCAGGGACGTACGATCCAGCATTTAAAGAATGGGCACAAAAAGGTGTGACAGCAATATGTACAGTATCAGAAGGTGGACAGTTTCCAAGTTTCCAAGAGCTAAAGACAAAGTACAACCTCGAAAACAAAGACTTTTATAGATATTTGCAGTTGAGAGATAATTTCACAAAAGAGATATGGTCTAATGAAACCATAAATAAGGTGATTGGAGTTATTATCGATTCATACAAACAGAAGGGGTCTCGGCCCATCTCTGCTTTCTATCAAGCTCTGGGTGACAGCAGGAAGGAATCAACGCTTTATATAAAAGCAAAATGGGAAGCAGAACTAAAAATCCAAATACAAGAGGAGGAGGGTTACCACATGTGTGAGACACAATGTACACCAAAGATGAAATCAAGGCAACTCGCTATAGAACAAGACTGTTGGAGATTATGTGGGAGTGTTGAGGCAGACCATGCACACATCTTCTGGAAGTGTATAAAAATGAGGATATACTGGCAAAATGTTAACTCAGTTGTAAACAATGTTTTGGGGTATGAAATCCCAAATACTTGTCCAGTGATGTATCTTGGGAATATTGAGAAGGTTAGATTGTTACCAGTCCTTGAAGAAGGGTTGGTTGTTCCTCTGAAGAGAGGTTGCTGTCTTCAGGTTCCTGTGAAGGAAAGTTGCTGTCCTTGGAGTTGTGGATGGAGGAATTTCTAGTGAGATGCGTCTCGACTAGGAATTCTTGTCTTTCTTGCAGAAGCAGGCTCCAACAGCCAGCTTGTTGGCTGTTTTGAGGGCGCTGCTTGGGGACTTGAGGTCTGTGGACCAAATCCCAGGAGAAAGAGGAGACCTCTGTTCAGGTCGAGGTCACAGGAGGAAGAGCGGACCTCTGTTCAGGTTGAGGTCCCAGTAGGAAGAGAGACGAGACCGGTGGTCAGGTGGACATCTCGGTAGAAAGAGAGAGATTCCAACCTGGTCTGCTTGGTTGGAAGCCAACTTCCACTGCAGTTGACCAATCAGAATTAAATCTGGAGTTCACCTGTATCTGTCACTTTCAGTGACACAGGCCTGCAGGCAGATGGGGGGAGGGGGGAAGACCCCCTGTGGAGGTGCGTGGCTGTGTTTCCACACAGAGGACACTCCAATCTGAATGTTCAGAAACAATTCAATCCATGAATTGTTTCATAGACACAAACCCTGAGGTCCCAACAGTGGCACAGTAACAGGAACGCTCATTCCTAAGCACATTCTGAAATTCTAAAACATGCTTTCTGCAAGTTCCACACTAGACACATCGTTCAAAACCAAAAGTGCTGTTTGCTAAACACTTCCATTAAAATACCACAATCACTAATCTATCACCTGCATGCAGAATGTACAACCAATGAGATCACTTAGAAATCGGAGCTTGAACACTACTACTAATACAACAATTGAAGAGTTAGAGGACTGTAGTTGCAATAGTCTAATATACATCAACTATGTTTGTGTCGTCTTCAGTTAAAGTTATTGTGCTGATACTGAAATTGATATATATCGAAAAAGTATCGAAAATGTAAAAATTTATTTTGTACTAATTCAAATTAAAACGTTTTAAAAAATGTTTGCAGAAAATGAAGATGCCAAAGTCTCTAGATAATATTGTTTTATTCTTTGCAAATCAGTGTGCAGTTAATGATCTATGTGGTGTTTGTGTAAAGTTGTGGAGTACAAACACTATACTTAAATATATACATATATATAGTTTTGAAGAGTTTTGAAGAGGTCCCTCGTTTCAGAGGTTGTGAAATTAATGAAATTGTGTTCAGCAAGGAGTATGACCATAATAAGGCAACAGATTTTTTTATTCTTTGTACCCACAAATGTTTTTGCTGCGTTTATGTCCCATGTTCTATTCTGTTCAGATTTAAACACTAAATGCAACCTTTGGAAATGCATGTATGTATTGACTGATGATTACATGTGCAGAGAAATATCAGTGTGCAGTGCCGGTGTTGTATGTATATTTGATTAATAGTATATTGTATGCATGTACTTACGCCAACAATAAAAAAAATTCACACCCGGATTAAATCATTAGAAAAGAGGAAATGCTTCAAACTGAGCACAGCTGTGTGTAGCTAAGCCATGTGTGTGCCACAAGGTGACACAATGATGTTATGAATGTGCGATTGTGTTAACTGTGTGGGGTGTTTTGTTAAAATGAGCCCTGCTTTTTTTTTAAATCGTAAAAAAGCTCTGATTGTGTTGTATCAGAAACACATCATAAACTGCAAACACCCTGTGGGATAACAGTTCAGTTCAGGAAACTTTATTGGCATGAGTGTTGCATATTAATCAGCCAAAAAGTGGAAAATAACTGAAAGCAACGTGTTTGTGAAAGTCTATGGAAGTTTGTGTTGGTGTCGTTACAGTCTGTGGGCCCTAGTTTCGTGGCGCAGCGCAGGGCGGCGCAGGGTGGCGGAGCCGGCGCAATGCAAGTTTCGACCCGTGCAGCCTTGCGCACGGTCAGTTTGGCAGTTTGGTGGATCGCCTGCGCCAAGATGGGTGTGGCGGCGCAGCAGGGGTAGGCGTCACAGATTCAGCTTGGTGTAGCTGAAGTTTCGTGGCAAAAAGCCTCGCCGAGACTGCGCTGAAAGCTCGCCAGCTCCAACCTGGTCTACTTTCGGCGCAAGGCGCAAGGCGTAAATAAAGTCCATTCATTCAATGCGAATCACAGCTGGCGGAGTGGAAGTTTGGCTGACGGCGCGCAGTGCGCACACGTCACCGAGACCTCACAGGCAGGTTTCCACAGTTCCAGGCACATTTAAATGCAATAAATAATCACAACAAACACTATTTAATGCAACTAATTGAATCAACACGTGAATTTATATCTATATAGATTGTCCCGTCACATCTGACGTCAGATCAAAGGCGGATGGCACGCGTAACGGAAACTCAGCCTCTCGGACCAAAACATCTCCCTCTCTCTCTCCTGTTTTTTATAATATCGGCATTGTTATTATTATGATACGCGCGCACAGCGCGTGATGAGCGTGGTGGGAGCTGCGGCGCTGCTTCTGTCATCGGGTTGTCAAGTGACGGAACTTGCACTGAACCTCCCCTAACGCATTAAAGGAGAGGAGAGGAGCTCATTTGATTGGTGAAGATCTGAATCGGCTGTATTAATCCCAGTCCACGCCTCGTCTCCTCCTCGTCTCCCACTCACGCCTTCTTCTCCTCCCTCTTTCCCACTTGCGCCGGTGGGCGAGACGGGAGGCGTGCCTGCGCGAGTGCGCGAGCCTGCGCGAGCCTGCGCGAGCCTGCGCGAGCCTGCGCGGTGCACGAAACTTGCAAAATCCAGGCGGACACAACCCGTCGGCGCGGCGCAGGTGCGCTGAAAGCTGACTGCGCCTGGTCTACGAAACTAGGGCCCTGTATGTTTGTCTGTCTGCTCTATAAGACGTCTTAAACCAGTGATTTACATACATATATGTAATGTTTTTACTAACTTGTCCTGTGAAGTGTATAATGTGTACAACAAATGTTGAACTTGTGTGGTCTGGTTAATGTGCAAAAGTAAATCAATCAAGTTAACCTCATAATAACAGCATTAGGCTGCTGACTTGTGCTGCCACTAAACTGAAATGAGGACAGGGTAACTAAAATTCATTTTTATTTTATATTATTTGTCACATTTAGAAATTCTGTATGAGCCAATCAGTAGCTCACGTTGCACTGCATTTTGATGCAATGCTACGTTAACACATGTGCCATCTCTCTAAGTAACACAAACCATTATTATACAGAACATCTTTATACAACTCTGGAGACGTCGGGCCCTAGTTTCGTAGACCAGGCGCAGTCAGCTTTCAGCGCACCTGCGCCGCGCCGACGGGGTGTGTCCGCCTGGACTTTGCAAGTTTCGTGCACCGCGCAGGCTCGCGCAGGCACGCCTTCCGTCTCGCCCACCGGCGCAAGTGGGAAAGAGGGAGGAGAAGAAGGCGTGAGTGGGAGACGAGGAGGAGACGAAGCGTGGACTGGGATTAATACAGCCGATTCAGATCTCCACCAATCAAATGAGCTCCTCTCCTCTCCTTTAATGCGTTAGGGGAGGTTCAGTGCAAGTTCCGTCATTTGACAACCCGATGACAGAAGCAGCGCCGCCGCTCCCACCACGCGCATCACGCGCTGTGCGCGCGTATCATAATAATAACAATGCGATATTATAAAAAACAGGAGAGAGAGAGGGAGATGTTTTGGTCCGAGAGGCTGAGTTTCCGTTATGCGTGCCATCCGCCTTTGATCTGACGTCAGATGTGACGGGACAATCTATATAGATATAAATTCACGTGTTGATTCAATTAGTTGCATTAAATAGTGTTTGTTGTGATTATTTATTGCATTTAAATGTGCCTGGAACTGTGGAAACCTGCCTGTGAGGTCTCGGTGACGTGTGCGCACTGCGCGCCGTCAGCCAAACTTCCACTCCGCCAGCTGTGATTCGCCTTGAATCAATGGACTTTATTTACGCCTTGCGCCGAAAGTAGACCAGGTTGGAGCTGGCGGGCTTTCGGCGAAGTCTCGGCGAGGCTTTTTGCCACGAAACTTCCGCTACGCCAAGCTGAATCTGTGACGCCTCCCCCTGCTGCGCCGCCACACCCATCTTGGCGCAGGCGATCCACCAAACTGCCAAACTGACGGTGCGCAAGGCTGCGCGGGTCAAAACTTGCATTGCGCCGGCTCCGCCACCCTGCGCCGCCCTGCGCTGCGCCACGAAACTAGGGCCCAAAATATGTGGTTCATGTTGGAAGGACATGAGGCAGAAAATGGTGCATGGCAAATTCTGAGTAATGTGAGGGTCTGGCATCAAGATGTTGAGTAAAACGAGTGACACAAAAACCTACACAAAATTTGTCTTTATTCTGTAAATAAGTAGTACAATGAACCCACATTGTAAGCAAACTGTAACAGAGCCAGAGAACGACAACAAAAGCCACACAATTAAATTGTGGTTTTGGTGTGATAATTGACCACAACAAAGAGACTGCATATTTGTAAGTCCCTCATTCATACTTGCTGTTATTTACTTTTTCCTAATTCATTTTTGGCTGAATGTCCTGACTCGTTTATTGGAGGGTGCAGATCACCTGCAGGCTGTGGTGACTCCTCATAAAGAATTGAAAGAAGCTTGGTGCATTTCCAGAGTGTGACGACTCTCTCTCTCTCTCTCTCTCTCGTTAGGTTTTCAGGCTTCTTCCTGATCTGCTGAAATCTGGAGAATCAGTGCCGCCAGATAATTGGCAACCATGCAGGGACATGTCACACAAAACATAAGCTTATAAATAAAGAGATTTATTGTTGTGTCCCAGCCTTTGAAGTCTATTTAGCAACTGCATTTATTAAGTGGATATCTGAGAATCTGGACAGTAATTTATGTGGAAATCAAGACATTACAATAACCACATTTGAGCCCTTTTTATGCACCAGGGTTCTGCCCTCAGTCTCAGCATGGTCAAAACAGACAGTCTCTTCCATCTAAAGCACAATGGCATGTCTTCATTGCCTGCCGTTCCTCTTGCTACTGTCTCTTCTTAAACATGTTATTCTCACTTCTCAGCCCTCAAGCCCTATGTTCTCTCAACCCTGCATCCCCTCAGCCCTATGTTCTCTCAAGCCTATGTTCTGAATTTGTTTGACCAGATAGCACCAGACAATAAGGGTTAGGTTTAGGGTTAGGGTTGGGGTTATGGTTAGGGCAGGGGCGCAACTACCAGAGGGGTATGCAGCAACAATTTTACAAATAGAAGGACTTAGTATATATATATATATATATATATATATATATATATATATATATATATATATATATATATATATATATACTAGCAAATTTGCTAGTTTTAAAGTGGCAAATTTGCGACTTTAAAACTAGCAAATTTGCTAGTTTATTAAGAAACTGGCATTTCTGCTAGCTAACTTCCCATGAATGTCGCTTTTATTTTCCTAATTAATCCAATCCAACGTGCAACACTTTGCTAAGGTCCTTAAGGTGATGGCTGTTGATGGTTATTGTTGGTTAATTTTATATGGGCCAAATTGTCATCTTATGGGTGTTTGTTGATCGGGTGGTTTGGCTAAGCTAGCGGTAGGTGAAACAAGTGAAAGCTACCGCTAGCTTAGCCAATACACCAGATCAATAAACACACATAAGATGACAATTTGGCATTGTTTGGCACGTTGTGATGTATTAATAAGAAAGATAAAAGTGACATTCCTGGGACGTTGGCTGTTGCCGGTTGTTGGCATCATAACCTACATTCATGGGAAGTTAGCTAGCATAAATGCCGGTTGTTAGCATCTTAATAAACAATCGCAAATTTTCTAGTTTTAAAGTCGCAAATTTGCCACCTTAAAACTAACAAATGGGCCACTTTAAAATAGCAAATTTGCGATTTTTAATCTCAGAATATTGCCCACCTCTCTCAGCTCCGTTTTCCCCCCCGACAGTGGCCCTAATACGCCGTTGTATATATATATATATATGTTTTTTTTTTTTTTGCATCTGGAATATGTTTTCTTTTTTCACTGTGAAACATAAGAATCAAATCTCATATGTATATACATTCTACCGCCACACATCATCAACATTCATCTCAACCGACTTCCGGTACAAGATGAAAGAGGACAATACACACCTTATAGTCAAATTTCAACAGAGAAATTCAGAGAGAATGAAGTCTCTGCTGAGACTCTGCAGACTTGCACAACAGTCCATAAAGATGAAAGGATCAGACACTATGGAAATCCAAACATGCTTGTGGTTTCCCTGTGAATGTTAACCAACCACTGTGAAAATTATGTCAGAGCATCAACAGGTCAGCACTGAGGTTAAGATAAATCCCATCTCTGCAAATTGTATATAAGAGACACAGACATAATCGTGAATCACCTCCATCGTTTTGAAAATTCACAGGTAGATGTCAAAACCTGCGCACATAAATATATCTGCATAACAAGCCAATTAAGAGGGAAATAGATTTGGCTGTGACTTGGTGACCCTTAAAGCCATGTCACATAGCTGCAGGGGACAGGGAACAGCAGGTTCATGAACAAGTAGTAGAAGCACATGCATCGGTACACAGTACAGGATGAAGGAAGGACGACATGCTTCAGGGACCCAAAAAGCAGCATGCTTCAGTACCATATGTATATTCTGCATTAAACTTGTACTGGACATTTAGAGCATCTGTTTTCTATCACAGACGAAGCTTTGTACTCTTGTAACATGAAGACAACTCATGCTGTGGTTTCGACCTATGCTGGAATATTGTCCTGTAACCGAGACTTTCAAAACTGTCCTCCCTGGCTAGCTGTGTCCCCCCCTTTCCAATCTTTATGCTAAGCTAAGCTAACTGGGAGCTAGCAATACAGGAATGGATCTTCTTCTTGTCAAACCCTGGTTAAGAAAATCAAAAAGCATATTTACCTGGGAATGCCACAGGAAGAAAGAATCCCAGTGTAATCCCAGTTTTGGTGAGACCTCAAATCAGGACCTTTTTTTTTAAACGGAGAAGAGACTGAAAGTCATCGCTTTAGGCATAAAATCAAGCAACATTTTTAAGAATGCAAGAGGAGGAGAACAAAATATACAATTAAATCAATTACGTTTCAAGACTCAATAAGGTTTTCATCTGTGCACTAGGTTTAATCCCTTCAATCCACAACACTCCAATGTATATAAGTCAATCCTTATGTAGGGATCCCACCATTCTGAACATGCTGTGCTGTCAAGAGTTTATGACCATCTCCTACATCAACAAACCTCACAATCTGTCCTGCGGACCACTTGTTGTCCCGATCAGTTGGAGATATAAAGGAAAAGGCTTTGAGTTAATGTAATCTCAGCAAGTCAGAAAACCACCAACATCAGCAACTCATTTTATTTTGTGAAGACAAGAAGAGACCAAAAAAAGAAAGAAAGAAAAAACCTGTCTGGGATGTGCGGAATATGTTGTGTGTTTGCTGCAGCTGTCTACATATTGCTGAGCTTATTTCCAGCCTCAAATAATGAAACAAGACCAAGAATCTGCAGTGGGATGACCAGATCAAGACAAACCAAATATGGGACAAAGAGTATGTTTGTTTGTATGTTACCATTGCTGAGAGATATAGTTTATTTGAATTCAAAAATAACTTGAACAAAGCAGAATGTGTTGTGGTGACAGGTGGACTGCACTTAATCCACATGTGCAGTTTGATTGAAGCAGTTTTGATCAGGCGCAGTACTGTCATGACAGCCTTCCCTGCTTCCTTCACAGCCAGATTTTAGAAAAACATCTGTCCTGCAGTGGTTGACATCATCTCAATATGGGGCCCAGGTCAAGTGATAACAATGCTGTGCAGTCCTGCATGAATTGTGTATTATCGCTTTACCAAGATTGTTGACTTGGTCTGTAGTTTTTAGTTTTATAGTTGGGCATTGACCTCCAACCTTGCATCTTTGGGACCAAAAACAACGACTTCTGTCTTTTCCGCATTGAGCTGGAAGAAATTCTGGCTCAGTGAACCTAAGGGACTGCAGTCATGTGGTGACTGTAATGTAGAGTTGTGTTCATCATAGGTATGGTAAGAGATGTAATAATCTGAGCTGGGAGCATGTAGATATTGCCCCAGAATGGAGCTTTGAGGAACCCTGCATATATTCTTTGTTAGCTCAGATTCATAATTACCAAATGAGACAAAGTAGTCCTGATCTATTTGAATCAAATAAGCACAGTACCACAAAGTCCCGCCCACTTCTCCAGTCTGCCGAACAGCATGTTGTGATCAATGTCAAATGCAGCACTGAGATCCATTAATATGAACACTGATTTTTTTTTTTCACTGTTAAAATTTCATTTAAAACATAAATGCAGTCTCGTTGCTGTGGTGTGGTGGAAATCTGGGACGCAAACGATAAGCCTTTCAATGATCTTTGCCAAAAAACAAGTTGTTTAAACGTGTGGTGTTGTGAGTTTGAGTAGACATATTCATATCACAAAAAAATTCATGTACACACATTTTACAACTCAATATTTTTATGTTTTTGATCAAAATATGGTAAAATGTGTGATTCTTTGCATATACAATTTGAAACATCTGCCTGTGGACTTTTTGAAAACAAAATCTGCATTTCTGCATAATATTCGGACCAACATAATCTTTCTTTTATGTGTGCCTATTCCTCCAGTCCTCCACGACATCACTATTAATGATGAAAATATCTGTTTATCCCTTTCTGTTCTTTCTGCGTTTGTTTTCTGGTAATCTTCGGTGAAATGCCGAGGCTCATGCAGGGTTGCCATGCAGGCCGGTCAGCGGGGCGAAGGGAGGAGCGTTGGCCTCGGTGTGAGGAGTCGATGATGAAGGAAAACTCTGGGAGGCAGCTGTCCCTTCTGCTGAAGGGAAATACATCCTGGCTCCCTGGATGAGCAGGGAAGGACAAAAGAAACAAATCAGACATCTTTTGAGTGAACTAAACAATGCAATTTGTGATTGTGGTGGATCGCGGAGATGTCTGGTCCCGGTAGTCCTGCAAACTGGTCCTGAAGTCCACTTGGACCCGATCGGGATTGTTGAAAATAAATGGAGTCATCCAGCAGGGAGGACGATGTAGTGATTGTCTCATTATTGAAAGAAGAACAAAAAAAAAAGAAACTGCACAACTATCCTAAATAAAAAATAATTAACCTGGTAATTCCTCTTCCTTCCTAATAAAGAGAATTAAAAAAACAAAACTATTGGTATACTTATTGTTTAAACATTATCAATATTTGGCATCAAAAATAAGGTTTGATTTTATGAAAATGTTGAGAGTAATAACTTTAATGTTGCCGCCTGCATTGTTTGCTTGTTGTCTCCACGGCACATTAAACGTTAAACTGTGGATGTGTCTTGCCCATGGTCCTGCAGGCTAACACGTAGTCCTGCTCATCCAGCATTTCACAATGCAATCCACTATTCTATGTTTTGAATGAGATCACGATAAAGAATGGATGTCGGGTGGAGATGAGGCAGTTTGAGCCCTTTGCATGACTATGAGGTGGTTAGTGTCACTTTCAGAAATGAAGACGCAGACAAAGTTCAAAAGTGTAGACAAACTAGACCACACACATACATATGTGTGTGTGTGTGTGTGTGGACCGCATACTGACTGGGTGGAGCTGTTGAACTGTGTGCCTGTCGGCGTCCATCAGCAGAGGAGCTGTCGGAGAAGAGGCTGTACTCTGAGAGGGCTCGGTCCCAGGGCTGCTACTCCTCTGACATACACAAAACACACACACAACACACACACACACACAGATGTAAAAGGCCATTATAGATGAAATGATATAGATGATTAAGAGCTAGGAGCAGTCTCTGGTTACAGCATCGTTTTGGCCATGATCATGGTAAGTCTGCACCCAGATGGACGTCACGCCAACTCGAAAACATTCTACTGTGATCCTATAATTTGGAATAACTGAAAACAGATCAGGGACGACTGTAATCTGCAAAATCAGTTCAGTCATACAATAGGCCACAATATACTTTATTGTCCCCGTCTGGAACCAGGTCTTGGACTCAAATTGTCATGACTGTGGGTTTTTGTTGCTTTGGTCTCCGGGTTTATTTTGTAGTCCTTCTGTCTTGTGTTGTCATGTGCTTTGCTTCCTGTCTTGGTTTCCATCCTTTTCTGTCTCCCAGCTGTGTCTCATTGTCTCGTCAGCCTTGCGTCTCTTCTCCCCAATCCCCATAGCCTGCCCTTGTGTTTCCACACCTGTCTGTCTTCGAACCTCATCAACCCTTGTGTATTTAGTAGTGTTTCCTTTCTGTCTTTGCTTGGTTGTTTTATCCCCGATGTGTGTCCACCACCTGATCTGTCCTGCCTATGTCCTGGTCTTTGTCTGGATTATTGTTTGTGAGTTTTGTCTATGGTTTGGATGATCTTGTTCTTTGTTTTCTTGATTGTGTTTTTGCCCTTGTGGCCCCCCTTAGGTTTTGGACTTTGTTTTTTGTTAGCTTATCATTTAAATACACCTTTTTTTTTAACTGCATTTGGGTCCTTACCTCCTTCATTCATAGTTTGTGACCACGAAGTAACACAACCAGTGATAAGAACAAGCTACATATTGCACGACCCCTCATCATGCCATGAAGCTGCTCTAGGCTGATCCAAACAAGCTTCATACAACCTTTTGGTTGATCATTTAAAACAAGCTGAAACGTTACTGTAAATAATAATTAAGCAGATAAAAAAAAATCACGCTGCATGTAATGCTGCCTTCCTGTTGTAGTTTCTTAAGCAAACTCCCCAAAGATGTCGATGTGTAGATTGGTGATAAATGAATCTTCGGAGTCAGGCAGGTGGAATGAGAATTATCTTTATTCAAACAGATATTAAGCCTGAGTCCGAAACCGTGCAAAATGATACTTAGTTACTCCCTTATATGGGCTTTACTTCCTATAGCTGGTGTGTAACGCACACACAAAGAGAGACATCACTAATTTATGCCTCAGGGCCTCATCAGACAGCTAAGCTTAATTTACAACTAGACCTCGTCTTATCTTCCTCCTAAACCTAAACATTCCTTACAACTCATGCAACATCTCGGTATAATTAAATCCCAACTAGAATGTGTTGTTGTTCAACTGACCAGATACTACACTGTCCCGCCTACTGACACCCACTACAAGTGTCGTTGATATGAACCAAACCAAAAGTATCTATAAAGAGTATCCTATTGAAGGAGCAGGTGCTGCAAAATGAGCAAGATTCATTATTAATATCAAACCCAGGAGTGGTAGCAAGGATCCAGGTGTGCCTTCAACTTTTTATTCCGTAATATTGATACTATGCACACTATCGTTATTATAGCTGTTATGGGCTTGAAGATTGGAGTATGCGTGTGTTTCTGGTATTCTACATTGCAAATGGAGGGACGGTGTAATTTCTTTTATGACTACAGCAGCAGAAGAACATGAGCCCATCCTGACGAGTGATAAACAAATGAAAAATCTCATAACGTCTCAATAACTCAAACGAAGGGCGTTTGCTTCATCCGTTTTTCACATTCTAACAGGCACATTTATCACTCGGTGGTGCACACGGCCAGTGACAGGGTCACTTTATGATGCAGCACGCATTCTTCCTTTCAAACCCCTTTGATGCATTTGGGCCACAGTGTTGTTCTAATCTAATGGGTGGTCCATCTGTTCAATCCAAAAATGTTGGGAGCTGCAAATCTATACATTTCAACATTTCACTATCTTTTATGTAATCTATTGCACCCAGACAGAGAAAACATATGAAACATCTGCAACCTGTAACTGTGTCAATGTCAATAAATCTAACCATCTCATAGGTATAATAGCAAATATAGGATGAATAATTCCAGGCATCAGTTTGCCTGATTTGCAGATCTTGATTCCTAGAGATCTGGAACTGTGATATTAAATCTTACACAGAAGAATCTTCACCTTTCGTGCTTGAAAATGTTATTAAGTGTGGATGTCCCTCAAAGTTAATGAAGGAACCTTCAAAGACTGAAATTCAAGGATGCTACGTCATTCGATCCCGTTGAAGGATGCAGGCGTGCATCGCCCACGCTCCTAAAACACCCACAATCCCATGCACCTGATGGCTTTCTTGTCTTTTATTTTTTTAAATAAGAAAACTTTCTGAACAGTTGCTGAATCTTCGCTCATTCGTTCTACAACACCTGACTTTTTATCGTTCTTGTGCTCGTTCAGCGAGCTTCACCCAGCAACGTTGGCACAAGCTCAAAGAAGCCAGCAACGGAAAAAAAGAGACAGCGAGGAAACAGCATGTCGGCATAATTTCACATCTGAAACACCCAATATGAAAACACTGTATCCAATAAAAATATAGGATTTGGAATGTGGGAGAGATACTGAGCGATCAATGACGTACTGAAGATTTGAGATTTGAGACATGAGGAGGAAAATCTAAATACATTCCTACTAAGGAAACGATCAGCTTTTGATTGCATTGGAAATACTGATATTTACAGAAAAAATACTTGAATGAATGAAATGAAAGCATGCATTGATGGATGACATATAGAACGTCAACCTGTGGTCTGTTCATCCCCTGCAGCGTTCAGGATCTCTCAGGCCAGATCAGCGAAATCTTTTCATAAACCACAGCCATGTCGAATTTCTGGTGTTATGTATGAGGTTTGGTGGAGGCAGTTTTCAATCCAAATCCCAGGTCAGACCTGTCGGTGGGGCTGATGAAGCCGCTCTGGGTGATTTGATGAACCTTCTTGGCCGGACGAATCAACCAGGGCCGTAGATATCTGATCTTTTCTATTATTGATTCATATGCCGTTTGGCCTTCAACATAGTCCAAAAATTATGCGGAGGGAGCAGCGAGCAGTACTACAAGATGTCATTTCCCCCAAACTGTCATTATTGATTATTTGACATGAAACACAACATATTGTAACATACTGCAGGTTATGGAACTGTTATATGTTGCTATTCCAAGCTGTAATGTTGATGTTGATGCAGTTGCTAAGTTTCCTTGATGTCAGTGAACCTGTTCGGAGACTGTGACGCCTGTCAGTCAGTCTGCGATGATAGGGAGCGTGTTGGAGAGAGAGGCTGGCGGATGAGAGGAGAGTTTAGGAGTGCTAACTTTGTTATTTTGGCGTTGGCTACGGCCCACAGGAGCCTGTGTTCAAAGATAAATAAAGAACGGAGAACCCCAACTAAACTCTCGTAGCCGTTATTTGAGGGACGCTACAATATCTAAGAGCTCTAACCAGGATTTTGTTGTCACTAGTTTTTGATTGTTTTCGATAAATGCTGTAATGTCCTTGCAAACCTCAGTAGTATGACGAACATGCAAAGCATATGTATCCGAGTACATTTGGAGTCTTTGGGGTTTAGCCTGGTGGGTGTGTATTTGACTTGGCTCACTGGATCACACCAGGGCAATTTGATCCGTACCGTGCCTCGGCCGTTGACCCCACAGGGGGTCCCCAGCTGGCTTGAACTCAGACTGCTCCAGCCCAAACAGGCCTTGTACATACGTGATCACGTCCTAAAACAACACACGCATGACTTAATGTTGTTTTCAAGGAGCGCCGTCTCAAAGTCAACCCAAGAGAGAACAACACAGAACACACATAGTAAACACTCTGAATGCATCTTGAGAGTATGTCAAGAGTTGGGTACAGCCTGCATCAGCACATGTGAGCGCATGTGAGTGCATGTGAGTGCATGTGAGTGCATGTGAGTGCATGTGAGCGTGAGCCAGCGACTGCGAGCAGACAGCAGATTTTTGGACGGAGACAGACAGCGGCATTTTGATGATAAAAGAACCAGTCTGGTTCCGCTCCGTTTACTCGCAATATGTGCAATGATGTGCAGACGGAATTGTCAGTAAAGTTTCAGTCATGTTCTCTGTGTTGTTCTCGACTTGAGACGGCGCTTTTTGAAAACGACATCAAGCCATGCGTGTGTCGTATTACGATGTGATCGTGCCGAGGCATGGTACGGATGGCCCCGGTGTGAGTGCGCCCTTAGTTAACACTTAGAGGCAACCTATGTTCATTAAATAAGGATTGTTTTTGATAAGCTGTGGAACCTATTTCTACCTGTATTTTTAATGAACTGTTAAGCTGTTGCAATTTGAGTAAACATATAACTTATATTTTACTTGATAAAATGAAGACAATATATGCACTCATATGACATTGTAGTGTTTTACAGTATCTGTAGCTATTTACGTGATCCATCAACCGGCCCTCTTCCAAACTAATTGAATAGCAGTGTAGTGAGCCCTTCGTGTCTCTGATGATTTAAAGAAGCTGGAGGAAGAGACATGAAGGAATGCTTGTGATGAACCTCACTGATAAATCCAACTGAGGCGTGTATCCTGACACTCCTGGTTACCCCTGCCCTATCAGGGTTTTTCCACTTTGTCACTTTTAATCACCCACTTTGTCAACATTTGTCTTTGGCGCCTCTTACAGCATGGAGATAGAAGAGAGGTTTTTCTGCAGGTTGCAATGTGAGAGCGAGGGGGGCACAAGGAAAATGATGTGCCAAACTAAAGTGAAATATATATTGTGACAAAAGTATGTGAACAGCCACAGAATCAGATACTTCAAGCTTGTGTTGGAGCTCTTCTGCCTCATGTCAAGCCTTTTGCAGAGTAATTTGCTGTCAATTGGTCTTAAATGTAACACGTCTACACAATATGGGCCTCTTTTAAGTGTGTGTGTGCGTCTTACCAGGTCCTTGATGCTGCCCAGCACCGCTGTAGTGAAGATGCCAGTGAAGAAGGCCACGAGGTTCAGGCTGGCGAGCGTCCAAATTAAAACGTAGAGAGTGAAGACTTCCTCGCAGCTTTGTACTCCAATAAACTCATAGTAGTTGCTGAGGTAGCCTCCACTGTAGAACAAACAAAAGCTCTGTTTATTAGGAATAATATGTCAGACATGAATATTAAAAGATAAGAAAAAGCCTGTGATTTTGGTGAAAATTCTCAAAATGGTAATTAGTTAGAGTATACAGAGATAATGTAATTGTCGTACTTGGCACAGTCGTAGAGGTCGCAGCAGTAGCAGGTCCCACTTCGAACCGTCATGCTACAAGACTCCTTTGGACTCCAGCACGACACCTGAAAAAGGAAAACGCGAGTTCAAAATGTGTCGGCGTTCACCTGCAAACACACGAGACACGGCCGCCGTTTCCTGAGTCATGTTAACTCACGGAGGTGTAGAAGTTCTCATAGACGTAGCCGCTGCCGCTGCTGTAATACTGGCATCGCTTTGCTTTCAGTGGACGCATGTCCTAGCAAAAGTTAATATATAAAGAGATTATCATCGACAGGAATTCAAGGCAACACCCATCCATCTTTACTGAGGATGAAAACAAGATGTTAAAAAAAACTGTTGAGTTTGGAGTCTGTTTTGTGATCATTTTCCAAAACTCACTCAGTCGACCTTCAGCACAAAATTTGTTTATGGCTCTTTTAAATTGGTAAAATAATGTTTCTTTTGAAATGCATTGGAAATGTTTTCTCTGGTAAAAAAGGGTGGCTTTTATTGGTTTGGTTTATTGACAGCATTTCAAATATCTGGTTTCAAATTAGCTGAAGAATGATAACATGTCGTGCTTGTTATCTTCAAAAAGTGACCTTCAACACATTAAAGCACGATGACATTAATTACAGCCATTCATTTCACATGATGGTTAGTTCCTCGGTTGCAGTGCATGCAGTTTAATCGCAGCATGCTGGGCTTTATTCCCTCATTTCTACTCTGTCGTTTTGGCAAATAAAGGCGAAGAATCTCAAAAAACAAGCTCTTCCAATTGTATCCAAGCCAAGTACACACAGTACAATACTTTTTTGCGAAATACTCGTTCTTGCTGGGAGTGAGATGAGATGCTTGATAAGACTCTGCGTGCTAAATACGAAGCTAGAACCTATAAAGGTGGTTATTTCTGTCTCAGCAGGGAGGTGTTTTTTTCACAGACTGAGCGGATCCGAATTAGATTTGTCTGTTGTTATTTAAGAGGTCAGACACAGGAATGCAGCTTTGACTTTTAATCTGTTAAATGTTCTTCAGGGAGGCAGCTTGCTCTCCATTACTGCACCATCAATCACATTCAGTCACTATATCATTGCACCGAGCCAAAGGTGGCTGGACATCCAATCTGACAGCGCCTCTCCGAGCCAATCCACTTTGTTTTTCTCAGGCTCAAATCGAAAAGATGTTACACAAACTGAGCTTCAAGTTGTGGGAACAATATTGGGTAAAACTTTATATTATGGTACACATATTAGCCATTAACTAGCAGCTAATTAGAATACATATTAGTAGTATATTGGCTGTTAATTAGTCTTATTTTATTAGTTTTAATAAATGCAGTACAAAAACGCAGAAATGTATATTGCATACATTTTTTGGGCTGAGTATGCTTGTTGTTTTCTAGTGGAAAAGGTCAGTGTCACTGGTTCGGTCTAGTCTTTGGCTTTGTATCAGACCGGTTTGAAAATGTTTAAACCGGCCCAAACCTATAAGCTAACCTTAGAACAACTAACTTTAACCTTAGGACTTTGCCTCGTTCAAATCACACACATCTGCTTGTTTGTGGAAGAGACTGACGTTACACGTTACTGATGTAGACTGTTTTTGTCAGATAACATCAATAGTCATAGAAATGCAGTTTCATTGGGGGAGGGATTTTTTTTAGGACTAAACGAATTGTGGTCTCTAAAAATCTTTCTCCCTCTCTGCATGTCATTTAATGATATGATGATATATGACATTTTTATTTAGTGAACTCACTACGTTTATAGCTGTTTATTACTTCCATTAACCTCTGTATTTAGTCATCAGGATATGCCGAGATTCATGTCACAATGGGAAATCAGTCTCCAGGTCCATCCGAAGTGGCTCCATGTTTGAGAATTTTCAAGTTCGACTGCAAACACGGAGCCACTTTGTGTAAAGGTGAGTGGTCATAAAAGTCAAACCCAGGCCAAGATGTATTCTTTGAATGCTCTCGTTGTACTGGATTTATCCTATAATATCCAATGTTTAAGAGTGAGTTTGTGTATAGGAAGTGGTCTAAATATTGGTAGAATTTGTTTATGTAGCATTTTTCAAAACACAGTTACAAAGTGCTTCACAATAATAACAATTTGAAATGAAAGGACTAGAAGACTAGAAGCCATACAACTCAACATTATAAATGCTAAATAAATTATTTTGCTATGATGGTTGCCTTTTACAGTGGGGTCCTAAGGACTCCTAAATTGTCATTGAAATATTTATTTGGTTCATCTACCACTGAATCTGAATAGAAACTGTGCATCTCAATAGACCACAATGTCTTTCATCATATCATCTACGGGGTTAGTAAAAGTCAACTACTTGTGAATTGGCAACAAGCACGATGTCACTTTAGAATGGGGAACATATTCTCAGTTATAAAGACATAATTGAGAGTTATTTGGCCCAAATTAACACCTTGTGTTTTGGTAAGAATAGACCGTATTTATGAAGCATTATTAAGGGAGAATGACTATTCTTGTGGTACTACCACCCTATAAGGCCCATACAAAGCAAAGCCTATTAAGGTTGTAATGCATGTACTAAAACTGCATTACCTGCTATCAATAAGCAGTAGTTAGGAGATTATTGAGGGAAAACTCTTAGTTGATGGCTTATTAGTTGTAGAACAAGGTCATCGGAATAAGGAATTAATAAGTGCTTTATAATGACTAATTAACAGCCAATATACTACTAATATGAATGCTCATTAGCTGCTAGTTAATGGCTAATATGTGTACCTTAATATAAAGGGTTACCCAATATTGGCAACAGAGTGACGTAGGAACCCCCGCAGGGCCCAAAAAGGCTCACAGCGGCCCTGCACAGTGGTTTGTTAAGGCTCGGGGGCATCCTGTTACCGCTCTTTGTTTTATCGCCCAGCACAGTGGTATCTGGTGTTAACGGTGTACAGACGGGGGTGCGTGCTAGCTCACCATGTTAAAGACAATGCAGACGCCGTCTATCATGAGGCACAGAAAGGAGCTGATGATCCCGAAGCTGAGGAATGCGATCGCAGCCGTCAGCTGCAGGAGGAACAAAGAACAAATCAGAGACCTTCCACAAAACAACAAATGACTTGTGTTGTGTGATCGCAGTTTGACAAGAATGCAGATCGTAGCTGAGAGAGAAGTTTCTTTTTTCCCCTATCCAACAGTTAAAAGGTGTGAAGCTATTTGGTTTCTTTGCAGAAGTGATTAACCCTTTAACTGAAGAGAATATTGCTTTTAATGTAAAAGGTCTTAAGTTTATTGATTGTGAAAAAGAATGTGGGTATCCTCCAAATTTTAATTTGGTTTTCCTTCGCAAAACTTTTCCACCAAGTTTCATAAAAATGTCCATAATCCTGACAAATTAACCAAACCACATACATAACCTCCTTGGTGAAGCTGATAATGAGAACTGTTTTCAATTACGATATTATGAAAACAACAATGTTTAATAAATGTCAACTTTTATACCCTTGTATTATGTGAGTATATGTTTGTTTAACTGTTACACTTTTTTTCCATCATAGGAACTGCGGGTTCACAGTAGTCTACAGGCTGCAGAAGGCCTGTTATCAGTCTCCGAACAGAAATATGATAGCCCTGTTTGTTTAAACTCTGACTCTTCCCAATCATAATGTTATTCCTGCTCGTGAGAGCAAACAAACCAAGATAATTGTATGAGCGCTCTGTGACTGACTGCAGTGCTGAGAGTCTAAAGAGTGAAGGTAAGATACACTATCTCAATTTACCACATCCTGGAAAAATAGCATTGGTGGAATTAGCTGATTACGAAAACAGTTTCAATTCCACTGTCAAACTGAAACAGGTTCCTGCCATCTCCTGATATTTTAACTTCTTATCACACTTATGACACGGATAAAAACATGATTGCAACTCCAACCAGCTCTATCCGAGGCAGAATCCTGTCAATGAATTCACTTATGTCCACCGTGAACAGAATGATCTGATGTTTTTAACATTATAATAGGTTACATGGACTTGGAATGTTTTACTGTCTTGCAACGTGGAATCAAAGCAGATTTATTTACCACTACACAGATACACATCAGATCCAGAAATATTTGACCCCACATGATATATGTGGAGGAAGAGCTAATTAACCTTTGGACAGTTTATGGAAAGACAACGGTTTATGAATAACACGATTACAGCAGACACATTCCATTAATTGAGCAACATTGTTAAACAAATCCATCCATCCATTTTCTACCGCTTATCCTGTATTCAGGGTGGAGCCGATCCCAGCTGTCATTGGGCGAAGGCAGGGTACACCCTGGACAGGACGCCAGTCTATCGCAGGGCTGACTTGTTAAACAAATCAAATGACCTAATTTCCAGTGCACACGCTGTAAAAGGATTTAGTAACTTGCTATTATTAGCTAATGTACTTCTATTACAGTACCTGTCTAAATAATCTTCACTTTGATAAATGGGCACCGACTCGAGAAAAGAAAAAAATCCTGAGCTGCATTACAAAGTTACTGTGAGGAACTTTTAACTGGTTATGAAACGGTCTCGATCTTAATGCTTGTCATCGGGTCTGATTCCCTGTGAAATCGGATTAACAGCAACAAGCCCGCCGGAGACAGACCCCGATCCGGCTTCTCTGCTGCCCTCATCTTGCAGTCGGGGCGGAGCTCCCTCTGTGCCAGGGAGCAGCAGCTCCTCCTCTGGACAAAAGCAGAACTTCACCTCGCTGCTCTGCTGACCCCCGCTGGGAGCCGACCCCACACTGCTGAATTGTTGAGCCCTCTGGAATGAAGGGAGGGAAGGGAGAAGCAGGATCTCGCAGTAAAAGTTATCCTCAGGAACCGCCAAAATAACACAGTTAAAGTTCCTCATTGTAGCTTTAATGAGAAGAATATGTGTTGAAGGAAAACACAGTAGATTAGCATCAAGCACTGGTTTCCCATTAAATTCTACTGCAGTGGTTTACAAGCAGCATGTTAGTAGTTATGCTAACGCAAAGCACAAATAACCTACTCACTGTTTTGGATTTGAGAAACAACTAGGAATGTAGGAATGTTTCAGGCTAGCTCGTGTTAAAACAACAGCCCCGTTAAAGTTTAAAGAAAATCTGACCTTGATGGCTTTGTTCTTTGTGCTAAAGATGTCCCAGGCAAAGAATCAGCATCCACGCCAGTTTCTCTGCTTACTTAGTTATACTTTTACATGCTGACATTTAAAATGAGAATAAGAAAAGGAGAACTGCCTCCTCCTTATTGATGTAATTTAAAAGTGGGAGGCCACAAGATGTCTGCCATGTGTTGCAATGCCGTTGGTCACCATTTTAACCTTCGTACTCCAAATACTGAGGTCAAAAATGTCCGGCCAAAAAAAAAAAAAAAAAATTCAAATTGATGCAGGTCCACGTTAGAGGAGGGAGGCCAAGTATTTAAATCCTTCCAGATTCAGGAGTTAGGACAAGCCACATCTACAAATTAAGGCATTGTGAAATACAGGAGTCTATCTCCAACATGGGCCCTGAGCCCGTTTGATCCACAATGGATGTATCAATGTGCTTAGCATCTCCTTCTACTCACTGTATCTTATTCTCTTTGCCTGTGGCACCACTAATTACGTTTGTTTCAACCCGTCCCTCACCCTTCTGCCACACCAGGCAGAAAATAACACAGTGTCAGAGTATTGGAGTTCTATTGACCTGTGGGAACCCAGGGGTGTGTGTTTGTGTGTTTTAAAGTGTAAAATGTGTGTTTTAAATCCACCTAATGCAGGGTTCTGAGGCCCATTCGCTTTATTCTGAATTGACTAAATAAAAATATGGAGGACACAACCTCAGAGTCCTCAATAGTTGATAGAGGCATGCGGCCAACACACACTTTCTTTAGGGCAGGTCGGGCTGGGTGTGCACAGTGAAAACATGAGGAAGAATTATGACGGATGCAGGTATCGACTGTGCAGGAGAGTATACCAGCTGTTTGCGGTTTTCCTCCAGGAGAAGACCCAGAAGCCCCAGGAAGGATCCAAGTGTAAGCTGCAAAGAACATTATGTCATGACCACAGCAAGTGTTAATGCAAAAATAAAGACATTCTTGAGAATTTGACACTTTGGTATGATTTGGTTCTCTTCCAAGAGAAGAATTCAAGAAAATATTAGTACTTCACGGCTATGAAAATGGCTCCTGGGAACAATGTTTAAAAATGTACAGTAGCTTTCATGCTACATACTGTTGCATGGCCTGAATATTCTCACAGATGTAGACAGAAACATACGGTGGCGGATACAATTTAGGACAATTTACTTACTATAAGACAAATTCTGACAGAACTATCAATCATCAGTTTCACAACCTACCTGAAATGATTTCCGCCTCAGGACTAGCATACAAAACTTGTGGCCCAGGCTGCGAGACTAAAGGGTTGCAGCTGAATTCTCATAATAGATATCAGATGCTGCGGGATGTTTTGATGTTTTTTTTTTAAACTCCCAGCTCATTTTACTGGTAGCCTAGAAGTTCAAAGCTAATCTGTGATCTTGCGGAACCTCGCCGAATAAATGATGAGTCACGGAGAGACAGATAAAAGAGCTTACAATAACTCCGGAGGTGTAGCCGGTCACATTGAGGCTCTCTGTTCGGGTCGTTGTGTAGACTCCCAGCACCACCAGCAGCAGGGACAGACTGAGCATGCCCAGTATCAGCCACAGAGCTCTCTTGACCCTCATCACCATCTCTGCAACCACAGAGGCGAGAAAGAGAAATCTGTTATATGGCACAGCGCACAGATAAAAGACCATCAACCAGACACTTTCCTACCCGCATATTTTAGTTTAATGAGGTTGTTTTGAGGTTGGTAAAACAAGCCCAATTTGATTTAATTCAATTTCCCTTAATGTAATTGTCCAAACTGAGATCCAAACCCTCCGTCTCCGTCTCGTTCACTTCAAATGTCATGACTGTTTACAACTCGGTGTCCTGGAGCAAAGCATTGGAATGAATCATGTTGCTCAAATTTAACCCTCAAGCTATTTCAATCACATCGTTTCTTTCTTGCTTTTCTTAAACACTGCATCTATATCTCTACGTGTGTTTTTAAAATGCGCACCTAAGCTTTAGCGACAGTGAGGAAGCCTCAATGTCTACCCTAAAACTGGTACACGGATCCTCATTTTAGTACTATATTATTCCACAAATATTAAAGTAATGCTGTAAAATATGAAATACCATAATGTGCATTTCATGTCCTCAATATTGAACATCAAAGACACATTTATATTAAGGCTTAACACACAGAGAGCCCTCTGATTTCCTATAACCAAATTACAAATTGAAATAAAAACCTAATCCTCGTCACTCCGAGGCAACTGGCTATTGAGAGGCACGCAGGAAAATTTTGACACAAATTATTATGAAATGATAATAGCACAATGTTACAAGTAAAAGTCCTGCATTTACGTAAATCAATAACAGCCTATTTGCAACAAAATACACTTAAAGTAAAAGCAGTCTGTACTCTGTATATTATGTTACTAGATGATTAGTGATGCATTCATGTGGAAACATCACTAATGTTGCAGCTGGTAACCATGGGGCTAACTGCAACTACTTATACTTCTGAGGTGATGGTGTTTCAGTGAAAACTTATGTTCATGAAGGTGAACTCACGTGCAGTCACGTGCCAGCCTAAACAGTTATAATCAACTAAATAAGTCTCTATCAGTTTATTCGGTCAAAAGACTTAAAATAAATAACATTTAAATGCTGAAATGGCACGATGAGTAATTAAGCAATTAAGGTTAAATATAATATGCAGCAGCCATTGTCATTACCGTCATTATCTCATGTACCTGACCACATCTCCGCCTCTTATCCTTGAGATTCAATTACCTGGCGCTCGGCTCTTTGGCACCCGTTTGTCTCGGCCCGTCGCTCCCTGGATCCTCGCGGTCATGATGGATCCACTCAGTCCGGGTCCAGTTCAGGTTTCAGCTCAGCCTTTTACACAAACCTCTCAAAGCGTTGTGAATCCCCTGCTGTCCGTGCGTGATGCTGCGGCCTCTGCTGCGTTCATGCACGATCGGAAACGAGCGCTTCACTCCTTAACGATCCAGGGTAATGAAGCAACAAGTGTTGCTGTTATATTAAACTATTATGCTAATTGGACTGACTGTGCAGGAGGATGAGAAGGAGAACATGCGCGTATGTGAACGCACGTTCAAAACAGATGTTGATCAGTGGGAGTGAAACCTACATGGCCAACAAAATAAGGGGCGGGGGGGGGGGGGGGGGGGGGGGGGGGTGTAGGGAGCAAGAATAGCAGAAACGCCTATTGACAACATGTTCCTCTCTCTATGCAATGTTATTCCATGCTCGCTTCACTCCGATATGGTGTGTGGTAGTTTATTTAAACACAGTCGTGTGGAAATATACAACATTTTAGCACTAAAGTGAAAGAATAAAGACCTTACAGTTGAGAGCTTCCAGGGCCTCAACATCTGGTTCCTAAGCAGCAGCAGCAATGGCCCTTGTCATGTCAGCTGATGTTACATTGTATTGGTGCATGTTTCCAAAGAAATTATCAGTTTAATTATCACAAACCAGGTGAATAAAATATGCATTTTGGGCCCCTCTCTCTAATGTTGAAACGCCTTAAACTTGTATTCTTTCTAATGGCCATCAGGGGGCGACTTCTTCGGTTGCAAAAAGAAGTCAGATTATATCTTCTATTTTCTTCTTCTCACTTTGTTTTATGATGTGAAGCACTTTGAGTCTGCCTTGTGTATGAAATGTGCTATACAAATAAAGTTGCCTTGCCTTGCCTTGCCTATATAGAAGTCTATGAAACAGTGACCCTACTTCTCATTTGATTCATGACCTCAGTAAAATGTAAACCTGTAGATTCTTCTATAACACAGCATGATGTTCATTTATTATTATTGTTGGATACGTCTGCTTGCGGAGAGGTTTTTTTTTTTCTTTAGTTATAATTTTTGCACCTTGCATCTGCAAAATAAACTGCATCACTTTTCACTTGAGTTCTGTGAGCTGCCTCCTGCTTCCTGCATTGCTTCCCCAGCGTAACCTCCTGGTTGCATCCCGCATCCCACATGTGAGTGGTGCAATACCTTTTATCTCACACTATACATCACATTACATTCCAAGCATTTCACAGAATAGTAATGATCACGTAGCACCAGGATGAGGGATTACTTGAATTTATATATATGTTAACCTTTTTATCTGTGACAACCAAATCCTCAAGGTGATCAATCAAAACAGCCAGATAAATATGTGTGTGTGTGCTGTTGTATATGTTGACATGAGCTGTTGACCTATTGAGATAAGAGGATTCAGCTCAAGTCCTAGTTCCTGACATCTGACCATGGCCGACATCTCACATTCTGTCTGCTGATTAACTGGAGTGGAAACAATGTGGCATATATATATATATATATATAACCCGGGTCCCGGGTTCGATTCCCGGGTCGGATCCGGGTTCCTTCTGTGTGGAGTTTGCATGTTCTCCCCGTGGAAGTGTGGGTTCACTTGTTCTTGGGGGATATGTAAGCTTCACTTTATTGTCTGTGGTGTGTTCAGCACACCTTGAATATGTGAAAAAATAAAGGACTGTGTATAGCTGTAAATATATGCATTCTTTCATTCAGTAATTGGTATATAAATCCTATGAACAAGTAACATTGTGGAACACATTTTTTTTTAGAGTTCATAATCTTTAATGGAACATATTTCATTATTAGTACCGAAACTCAAGCAGGGCTGAGGTTCTAGGTGGTTTCAGGTGATGCTTCTTGACATTTTTATACCCCTTTTCAAAAATATATGAAAATCATCTGTGGAGCTCACAGTGATTTTAGCAATTACCAAACATGAATGTTCAGATAAAAGGATGTAGTCTAAGCTCCTTAAGTCACTGTAATTCCATAAGAAGGCTGCGTATATATATGTTAACCTTTTTATCTGTGACAACCAAATCCTCAAGGTGATCAATCAAATCCAAACAGCCAGATAAATATGTGTGTGTGTGTTGTTGTATATGTTGACATGAGCTGTTGACCTATTGAGATAAGAGGATTCAGCTCAAGTCCTAGTTCCTGACATCTGACCATGGCCGACATCTCACATTCTGTCTGCTGATTAACTGGAGTGGAAACAATGTGGCATATATATATATATATAACCCGGGTCCCGGGTTCGATTCCCGGGTCGGATCCGGGTTCCTTCTGTGTGGAGTTTGCATGTTCTCCCCTTGTAAGTGTGGGTTCTCTCCGGGTTCTCCGGCTTCCTCCCACAGTCCAAAGACATGCAGGATCATTGATGACTCTAAATTGCCCGTAGGTGTGAATGTGAGTGTGAATGGTTGTTTGTCTCTACATGTCGGCCCTGTGATAGACTGGCGTCCTGTCCAGGGTGAACCCTGCCTTCGCCCAGTGACAGCTGGGATCGGTTCCAGCCCCCCCCCCCCCCCCCCGCGACCCTGAATACAGGATAAGCGGTAGACAATGGATGGATGGATGGATGAATGTGCTCTTTTGATCAAGTATTAAAGCATTAACAGGGGCACTTCACAGTGCAAATAATATAATTATTAGTCCAAAGTTAAAATTGCATGAGCCTGTTGTAAGTCAAAACCTTCACTTGTTCTTGGGGGAGGACCCCCCCTCCCCCCCACTTAAATGACCTCCTCAGTTTGACAAGACTGTGCTGCCACACTGCATCTTTATCTTCATCTTTTTTGTACGTATAGGTGATTTATCGACATTTCAAAATGTCCTGCATGAAATATTTTAATACAATGCAACATGGGGTCGACACATGCAATTTCCTTATGCTTCAATAATGACAATACATCTCTTGATTTATTGATGATTGTAGTAATAGTTTTATTGGTAGATGTAGGTGTGTTATCTAGGTTTAATGTCCATGTTTCCCTATGTGATAGGGCCTATAAGAAAATGCACACACAATGAAACAAGTGAATTTGAATTTCGTAATAATACAATTTCGTATTAATATTAATCTAATTATTATCTACGTGTTCGTATTTCATCTAGTGTATCTATTTTGTGTTGTGTATATTTTTTGACAAATTTAGATTCGTACAGACTTAAAATCCTGGAAAACGGCGCCATCTTCCGTCGCTATGGAGATACGACGTTTGCTAAACCAGCTAGCGTTAGCATCGCTCACAGTCACAAGTGTTTCGTCCATTTTGTTTAGCTTGCAGCAGCTAGCCCCGGTCGACGTGAACTCACCTGGGTGACGATCCGGCTGCAGCAGAGATGGATGACGGTGACGAGCCGGGGATAGTCCTCTCTCATAACTCGTCTTCGGGCTCCAAGTCGGGCGGGGACAAGATGTTCTCCCTAAAGAAGTGGAACGCTGTGGCGATGTGGAGCTGGGACGTCGAGTGCGACACTTGTGCCATTTGTCGGGTACAAGTGATGGGTGAGTCCGGGGAACGGACACCGTTGGTCCGCTAGCTTCTCTCAGACGCCGGCCAGAGAAGCTAACGTTAGCATGAATCCCAGGCAGACTTGCCGCCTCTGTAACATGTTTTTCTTGACTTGTAGACGCTTGTCTCCGATGCCAGGCGGAAAACAAACAGGAGGACTGTGTTGGTAAGACAACGAATCACGTTACATCAGCCATTAATCACGAAACAAACACTTAGCATGTTAACACAACAAGCTAACTTTAGCTAGTTTGTGGGGGAGCTGTCAAAACAACAACAACGACGACGACTAAGCCAGTTCTACTTGTTCGTTTCAAGTGAATCTCATTATACCAGCTTGAACACATTATTTAGTGTTGGTTAGCAAAACATGTTTCGAACATCATTGAGTTTTCAAGTAATTGCAGTACATTATGTCAAAAGTAAAGTAGCATGAAATAAAACCAGATAACTTTACACTCAGTGTAAATTAAGCTCCACATTGTGATGTGTAGTGTGAGATGAGACGTACCTTTTCTAGACTTGTATTGCCAGCGAGTTTCTCAAGTTTAATATGCATTTAGTGTGTGTGCTTTATGAGAAATGATTATCACTTCTGTGTAAGCTTCCTCATCATCAAACATGACATAGAGGCCTAGGATGTTTCTTCAGTAAGAGAATGATATATATTATATATTCTATGTAACCTGAGCAGTTCCCTGTTCACGCTCTCCCATCTTCCTCTTCTTTCAGTTGTATGGGGAGAGTGCAACCACTCCTTCCATAACTGCTGTATGTCCCTTTGGGTGAAGCAGAACAACCGCTGCCCCCTCTGCCAGCAAGACTGGGTGGTCCAGAGAATCGGCAAATAAACCTCCCCAAGTCCAGGCTGCCCTGATTCTCAGATGACACCCGTGTGCACCCAGAAGCGGTGACGGACTTGACAATGATCGCTGCAGCGTCCTGTGCAGAGAGACACCGACACCAACAACCGGTTTCCTACTTTATGAATGCATGTTCCAGTAGTCCTGGTGTCGAAGGGGGTCGATGGACAATATTGTTTGGTCACTGATTTTGTGGATGTGGCTGGAGGGATCATAAAAAAGAAGGATGGAACCCTGTTGCAGTGTTTTGGTCATATGTAAGCTTCACTTTATTGTCTGTGGTGTGTTCAGCACACCTTGAATATGTGACTGTCTTTTAAAAAAATAAAGGACTGTGTATAGCTGTAATTATATGCATTCTTTCATTCAGTAATTGGTATATAAATCCTATGAACAAGTAACGTTGTGGAACACATTTTTTTTAGAGTTCATAATCTTTAATGGAACATATTTCATTATTAGTACCGAAACTCAAGCAGGGCTGAGGTTCTAGGTGGTTTCAGGTGATGCTTCTTGACCCCTTTTCAAAAATATATGAAAATCATCTGTGGAGCTCACAGTGATTTTAGCAATTACCAAACATGAATGTTCAGATAAAAGGATGTAGTCTAAGCTCCTTAAGTCACTGTAATTCCATAAGAAGGCTGCGTTGGCAGTCAAAGTGACCTTACCTGGAAGGCGGCCATGCTAGCGACTATACCACTAGCACTTGTTATACATGTATGGTGAGGTTGGCGTTGTGCCAATTTCACAATTGACTTTTTAAAATCAAGAGTGGTGAAATGTAACTAAGAACATGTTCTCAAGCTTAGCGACGAATCAGGAATAAACAATGATTATATAATAATTAACACTTTGAATGGAGCCATTAGATCTGCTAATAATCGGATGTGTTTATGTAAGATTTTGAATGCAGGACTTTTACTTGCAACATCGTGCTATTGCTACTTTTATTTAGTAAAACGTGTACTTTTTCCACCAGTTATTAAGGCCAGCCGGGGGGGAGGGGGGCAACCAATGATTATTTTCATTAATATATAATCTACCAATTATTTTATAATTATTTGAGCCATAAAACTTGAGAAAACAATTTCCCAGAGCCCCAGTGATGTCACTAAATACCTTGTTTTCTCCAAAACCCAAAGATGAATTAATTATAAGGTGAGATGAGGAAAAGCAGAACATTCTTAATGACATGGGAGATGACGTTACTATGTTATGCATCTCTGACGACCTCAGACGATATTGAATCATTTCAGCTTTGCCAGTGCGATATAAGCAGGTCTTTAGTAATGAATAGCATTATTTCTGCGGGCGTTATTTTGTGAAAATGTGGTGTTGCCACCATCGACCACCGTCATTTGCCTTCATGAAATAATCCTGATGATTAGTGCAAATATCAGGTTGTCAATGCTTGATACTTGCATTGTTAACCACTGACTTTCTCAAGATTAATATGGATTTAGCGTGTTTGTTTGAGAAATTCCTATGTGGTTAAAATGACTGAAGATGAAGATATACTTTTCAAAACTTGCTCCAGCTACAAATACACGATTTGTTGTGCTGAGCACCAAATTAATATCTTAGGCTGCTTACTTAACCAATTAGGGGTAATTTAGTGATGCCTTGACTCTTCCACTCATAATGAACAATGACATGCATACTTCACTTGCATGCACTTCATATATTCTGTGCACGAAACTGCCTCCATGACTTCTCATAAACAAGCTATAATCAATCAGCCTTTACTTGTTGGGGTCATGTCATGCTGGCAGCACAATTTGTGCACACAGGCACTTTGCAATCTGCTAAAAATAGACAAGACTAAAGCCTCTTAAGTTGGAACCACATAAGTTGCTTTCCCAGAGGACAGTGGTACTTTCAATCAGTCAATCAGGAGGGGGAGAATGTTCAGGATGCGGTTGCCCAAGGAGCTCGGTTATGCCTGGATCCTGCAGATGTGAGGTGAGCTGTAGCGTTGCGGTTGATCTGGCCCCCCAGCTGCCAACAGGTATGTCACAACATGGGTGACCTGCTGGGACTGGGCGACCTGGTGGCCAACACGGCCTACCTGAGGGCTCAGCATTTAAACCGAGATGAGCTGAGGAAACAGAGGCTCTCCCTGACACTGCCCAGGCCGAAGATGACGCCTGCTCTCCATGCAGCAGTGGGGAGGAGGTACGAGTCGCTGTGTGAGCAGCAGCCCATCGGGAGGAAGCTGTTCCAGCAGTTTCTCCTGGCCTCTGACCCGCAGTGCGTGGTCGCCAACGAGTTGATGACGGAGCTGGGTGACTGGAGCTTTGTCGAAGGTGAAGCCAGAGAGAAAGCCAAACGGAGCATCCTCGCAAAGTTCTGTGGACCCGAGTCCAGGTGTTTTCTCTCGTACCTCACAGGAGAGGTGGCTGGAAAATACAAGCGTTTATCGGAAGAGAATCTTGACGAGGTGATGCTGGACCAGATGAGAGAAGCCACAAGAGACTTCCTGAAGGGGAAACCTTTCACGGACTATCTGAATAGCCCCCATTTTTATAAGTTCTTGCAGTGGAAGGAGTACGAGAAGCAGAGGATCAGTGACAGATACTTTTATGAGTTCAGGACTTTGGGAAAAGGTGGCTTTGGTGAGGTAGGTGACAGAAACCAGCGTCTGGCATCCTAGGACGAAAGTGTAAATCTCACATGGCTTCATGGACTTACAACTAATATGTCTGAGTTAAAGTGAGACAATTGAAAAGCTGACACCATGAGGAACTGAATGCAACCTCGCTCAGTTTAATACACCCAGGGGTTTTGCTGCTACCGCCTCAGGTGGTCTGGTATGATGCATTTACCATCATCCTGCAGTAGTCAAAAATAACCACAGTAGCCACTAAAGTTTGCATTGCATCACAGTAACAACGGGACCCGGACAACCCTTAAATAAACCTGTAATAAATATCCAAAGCAATGTTTCTCTGTGTTGCAGGTGTGTGCAGTGCAGGTGAAACACACAGGCCAGATGTACGCCTGCAAGAAGCTGGATAAGAGGCGTTTGAAGATGAAAGGTGGCGAGAGGCTGGCCCTCGTGGAGAAGGAGATCCTGGAGAAGGTCAACAGCCTCTTCGTCGTCAACTTGGCCTACGCGTACGACAACAAGACCCACCTGTGCCTGGTCATGGACCTCATGAACGGGGGAGACCTCCGCTTCCACATCTACGAGCTTGGGCAGCGGGGCATCCGCATGGAGCGCGTCGTTCACTACTTGGCCCAGATAACCATCGGGATGCTCCACCTGCACTCCATGGATATTGTTTACCGGGACATGAAGCCTGAGAACGTGCTGCTCGACGCCAGAGGACAGTGCCGGTTGTCCGACCTCGGATTGGCTGTGGAGCTACCGAAGGGCAACACGATCTGCCAGAAGGTCAGTGTGGTGACCTGTCCTTAGATTGACCTGCAGGGCTCACTGTTGCACGTTGGCAATGCAATGCACTGTCCAAAGTGCTCCTGATTGTACTGTTCACGTATAGGAAAAGAGCCAAATCACCCTCCATGGTCAGTATTTGCTCTCATTTCAACGCTACTACACGGCGTATTGTGTTAACCCATCACGGCAAGCAGCTTACCAGGAATAGATATGATGGGTCTTAGCCCTGCTCTGACAGACAACATAAGAAAGCACAACCCTGACCGACTAATCTTATCAAAAGGTGCTTGACCTCATCCCCAGCTGGATGCGGCACTGGCTGACAAACGTATTGGAGGGCCGAGCAGAGCCCGTTAGCATTAGCTGGTTAATCTTTGCTTTACTAATACCAGATATGGCCTCCACGTGTCCGTCTGAGGAGATGAGTCAGGAGATACGCTGCAGGCCTGCAACATTAATGTCCCAGTCGTCTGTCAGCTGGCCTGTTGACAGCCGTCACAGAGTTTTATTCTTCCACATTGCATTCTCGTGTATTTTGGTCTCCGTGTTTCATTATTTAATTCCAATCATGTGTTGGTTGATAAATTAAATAAAAATAAAAAAGGTGAATGATTCACTAAATTAGATTGGCCGCAAATACTTTCTCCAGAAGAAAACAAAAACAAATGTGAATCTTTTTTTAGGAGAGTCATGAGCGTACAACTCAAATGATCATCTGATGTATGCTAAAGTTAACCTGGTGTTGAATGGTGTGTTGTCAGGCCGGTACGACCGGTTACATGGCCCCGGAGATCCTGAAGCAGGAGGACTACCGCACGTCCGTGGACTGGTGGGCTCTGGGCTGCAGCATCTACGAGATGGTGGCCGCCCGTTTGCCTTTCAAAGACTTCAGAGAAAAGGTGCAGAATGGGGAGGTGACCCGTCGCACTCTGGAGGACGACTGCAAGTTTGAACACAAAAATTTTGATGCTCCCACTAAAGATATCATCAGCCGTTTTCTCAAGAAGAAGCCGGCGTATCGCCTCGGGTGCCGGCAAGTAAAACTTGAATTTTCTTATTTCTTATGAAGAAGAAATCTACCATCAAGCAAATGTATAATTTAGTCTCTTTGGCCATAAGAACACGAAAGATGACAAAAAATGCTTACCTGAAATCTGAAAAATAATAGAAATGAGCTTACAGCTGAGGCCCTACATTCTTACCAGTACGACCAGTTCATGAATTTATTGGGAAAATGATTACACCATAATACACAAACTCAAATGCAACAGTTTTCCAATCACAACAGCCATATGACAGACTGACAGACCTTTCCTGGATTTCCAAATACAGGATTTACTTTATTTTCTTCATTTTAAAACTCTTGGTCTTACAGTCTTTTTTTACTTTTTGATGCCACACATAATAGATTACATTAGGCCTCTAACACAGCTCATCATCCCAATATTTGTGCCTTTCTAATAGTAGCGGCGATGACCCACGAAACCACGCGTTCTTCAGGAGCATCAATTTCGGGCGTCTGGAGGCCGGGCTGGTGGAGGCGCCCTGGGTGCCAAAATCCAACGTGGTCTACACCGAAGACACGGACAAGTTCAGGGACATGTCCGTGGTGGAGGATGTCAAGTTTGAGGACAGGGATGAGAAATTCTTCAAGCAGTTCAGCACAGGCGCCGTCTCCATCCACTGGCAGAAGGAGATGATCGACAGCGGCCTGTTCGACGAACTGAACGCTCAGGGCGGTGAGGCCGCGTGGGAATCCAGGACGTGCATTATTTTGTAAGCATTTGATCTGCTTATGAATACGTACAACTAGGCAAACCAATAATACGCAAATGTCTCCCACACTTCCAAAGTGTCTTCCATAATGAAGCAGCTCAGGTACCTTTTTTAAACAGACTTGCCTTAAAGACATTGAGGTGGAATGAATCCACACATGCTGACATTGCAACTGCTGCTTTATACTTTGCCCTCTATCCCTGGTGAGCCAGCAGATCCCAGTACGTGCATAGTTTCCATTACATCACTCAGCCATTTTGGCAGGCCTCAGTGTTTACGTGTCTTTCGTAAACAAGCGACATAATGGTTGTATGCCACCGAATAGCAGCAGGATCATTGTCAGTGTTTACAGGAATGTGTGCGACGGACATAAATGCCATGGATGCCTTTTTGCTCATGTGAATGGACGGTGACATGCGGCCCCCATTAAAGACTCTCAGTAGCAGACGTTCACCACTAAGTGCCGCCAGACGCCCATAAAGTGCCTTCATTATCCCCATCATTCTGGCTCCTCAGGTATTTACAAGCACCAGATGACTCGTTCAGCTCTCACAAATGGCTGCAGAGAGACAAAGTGTAGTTTTCTCAAAATGCAAAAAAAAGAAAGAAAAGTTGACCTTGAATTTGTAGCTTTAACAAGGCAAACACCAACCCCCTTTATTACCCCCCCCCCCCCCCCCCCCCAAAATAAATAAAAATAAATCAGCCTGTGTTTACTGGAGCAGTTTACTACTTAAAACATAGAAACAACGAACATCTCTTCAGCTTTTACAGATGCCTAGATCCCGTTGTTGTTTATAAGAGTTGTTTAATTTGAGAGTTTTTTCCCCAGATGATGTCACACACATTTTGTTTTGTTTGGGGTATTTTGGACTTAATTTGATAGGAAGCATAAAGAGCAAATGAGGGGGTAACCAAAGATGTTGCCATGTAGCGTCTTAGACCTTTTGGGCAACCAGGATGCTCCAGGTGTCTCATTTCTGACTCAAATGACCTCAGTTTTATGTCCCAGCCGTTAAGTCTTAAATGAACATGTCATACATGTATCTTTATTCCTTTCTCACAAAGAGCTACATCGTAGAGTGTCTAAATTTAGCTAAAAAAGTGATTTTTACAATGATGACATTTTCTAATTTTCTATGTGGCCTTTGTGCCTTGCAGCCATGCTTTTTAGTTTGTAGCTGTGTGATTCGTTCTTGCTTCATGCACTCTGATGTTTTGAGAAAAGAAGAAGAAATAAAGGAAGTTCTTTGAATGCTTGAGTGAAATAAAAGAGTTGCTTATTCTTCCCTGCTGTAGCAATTAGTCTTCACAGCGATGACATCCAAAGCAGTTATTTTGATGATCCTGTTGTTGCTCATCTCAAGTGCTTGTCTCTTTATAGTAACATACATCCATAATTACCACGTGACATCACCGCAATGTTTAATCGGCGGCGTAACGTCCGTCACTCAGTGGTTCACTCCGAAAAACCTCAGACACATTAAGGTAATGAGGGACGGATAAACATGTGTTGTGTTAATTCCTATGAGGGGGGGGTGGTGACCTCACAGGACTGGGAAGTGGTTGCGTTCACGCTCAACTGTCATGAGATTAGAGGGTGGTTCAGATGGAAATCCAAGATGCAACCTGATCGCCGCCGACCGCGGAAGGCAGAGTGGGGAGTCCACTGTGGACGACGTGACGACAAGACAAACTCGGCGGAAGGTCTCCAGGAACATGTTTTTACCAGGTGCCTACAAGCCTCTGCCAGGGTTTAGTTCCCCACGCGTTGACGCTGTAACTCCTGCCCTCCAACACACAAACTCTGCAACACACCCATGCACGCGCACGTGCACTGCCCATATCACTGCACATTGGCACTCATTGCATGCAGACACACATACGAGCACATTTATGCATCTTTGCATATTTGTGCTGATCATTCAGGCAAAGACGTACACACACATCTAAATAAACACTTACACACTCTGACACGCACACACACACACACACACACAATCTTATTACCTCTGTCGGGGCAGGCATGGGGTTTTAGAGATCAAAGCAGGACAGGGTGTAATTTGGTATCTGCGTTTGTTACATGCCCATGCTCTGGATTCACATCAAAGGCATGTGCCACACTTCAGCTCAGCGCTGGCATCCTCAGGATGGTATCATACCAGCGATGTTGCCGCTTTTCCCCCTTCTTTAGTGCTGTTTCTGTATCCGTGCATATACATGCATAGGTATCTGTAGATGTAAACATGAAAATGTATATGGGTCTGTGTATAGACGAATTTGCATGCGCACAAGGGTGTGTGAACATTTAGGAAAGGTGAGAAAGTGGTTAAACAGTGGAAACAGAGAGGCCATTGTGTGCCAAGGGAACGTTAGAGCCGGCCATGTGGGAGAGAGATTGTAGGAAGAGGGTTGTTGCTCGCTGCTAGTGGGATTGTTTGGGGTTTTAAATCTGTTTCAAAGTGATTGAAATCCCCTTCGTGCCATTTTATGTGACAATGTTCATCAAGAAGCGCGTCATTGTACTGAGCTACCAGGGTGACCCCACGACTGCTTAGGAAGTGTTTCATTTTGGTTGACGTTCAATCTTTCTAAGCTTCATTGCTTGAATTCTTAACATTTCCACAAATAAGTGAATTCCTGCACGGCGGTCCAACAGAAACAGAGCGTGTGTGTGCATGTTCTTCCCTACTGAGGCCCAATGGGCAGTTTCCATGGCGCCCAGACCTCAGACCCCTTCCACTGCCAGGAACTGGACAACGTCATGGATAGAGCCTGATCACACACACACACACACACACACACACACACACACACACACACACACACACATGTAAACAATCCCACACTCTCAGCCCTCGTTCTATCACTGCACCATTTTTGGTCCCTTTACTACAGAAATCATCTGTCTCTGTCATTTAATCTCACGTTCAGACTTCTATATTTATTTTTCTTTCAACTAAAAAAAAGAGAAGAAAAAGCTGCAAGTGGGGCCAAATAATGACTAGTTCCTTGTATAACCCCAACGTTTTGGGAATTTTCTAGAAAACAGTATCAGTGTTTCGAACCATAACTGGCACACTATGAGAGTCAGGAAAATAGCATGTTTGCGCAGAAATCCTGACACAAGCTGATTTGTATTCCAAGCAGCAGAATAATTCTTGCAACATTAATCGATTGTTGTCACTCGATTAAAGAAAATCTGGATTTCAGGATTTAGAAAAAGATGAAAAGGAGATTTTGCAGATCATAAATAAATAAAAGCAAAGCAAACAAGCAAAGCAGGTAGTTGCTGAGAGGCCCCGGGTATACTTGACGGTATAAAACTTAATTATTTGCAGTTATTTTTTTTAAAATGTACACAATCTAAAATGGTGCTTTCCCATCCCAAGACCTTTGTGTTTTGAGATGGAAGATTTGTGTCAAAATCTAGTTTAAAGATCTTAATTATGTCACTTTATGTTGTGCTCATGGTGCATATAACCTAAATACGTTTTTCTTAAACTGTGTGTGGTGGAGGTTAAAAGCAGCATACACACCATGTATGCATTCATTTTAACTTGTCTTCACACCCTCTCAATCACAACACATCCTGTTGACACAGTAGATTTAATTGTATTATTATTTATTTATTTATTTTTCAAATAATTGAACCACTCTACAATCTTTCCACATACCCACTGGGCAAACCTCAGGATACACGTCGGGGCTGCACCAAACTTTTTAAACTGCTATTCTGCTTTTATTAACTTCCAGTTTACCCATTTCCAAGATCAGCCCTCTGTCACATCTCTCCGGTCACCTGTCGCTAGGAATAAAGTTCTCTCGCACAAGTAGAAAATCCCATGGAAACGGCTTAAAGTTCAAAAAGTTACAGCATCCTGAAACCCGAGTGAGCCAGTGTGCAAAGCTTTCTGATGTTCCTCAGCCCCTCCACTGCAGGGCGATTGAGGATCAGCACATCAAACGAAGGGAGAGGCATATAACGATACAGAATACTGTATGAGGGGAAACATTTTACAACCCCTCATCCTGAAATGAGAAGGTGGGAAAACTGTTGTGGTGCATGTGTTAATGTACTTTAATTACGGCACACCGTGTTGCCTCAGGGGTCGCTGACCGGGAGGGTTTTGGCATCTGTGTGTGTGTGTGTGTGTGTGTGTGTGTGTGTGTGTGTGTGTGTGTGTGTGTGTGTGTGTGTGTGTGTGTGTGTGTGTGTGTGTGTGAATGAGAGAAGAGCTCTGAAGCAGGTATAAAAGCAATCCATTTAGTGTCACAAAAAAAAAAAAAGAAAGAAATATAAGCTGTGAGGTGGTGTTAGTTTCTAAGAGTGTATCCAGTTTGGATTTAAACAGCTTTGTACTTATTGCAGCCTTTGCTAGTCGCTGTAATATGAATGACAGTCGGCGTGGCAGGCAGTCTGGACTGGATCCAAGACCATCTCTCTGTAACCTGCCTCTCCTAGACTGCCACTGCTCATTCAAATTCTCAGTGTGTGTGTGTGTGTGTGTGTAATAAAGAAAACAAATCCTCTATATGACCAAAACTGGTATTTCTTTACAGGTACTCCTCATATGACTCATTTGGTCCCTGCAGCTAGCAGGAAGAGGAGGAAGAGGTTTATCCAGATTCCTGGCAAAAAAGTGTAGACTTGAAAAAGGATGCACCTTGTCCCGTTTCTTTCATTCATTATGGGCAGGATGTCAGTCTGAAGCCCAGCTCTGGAAGGTGTCCACTTTGGTGACAGCGACCAGATTTCAGATGATGTCACCTGTATGGCTTCGTAGACCTTATACATTTGCCCCCAGGTGAGGGAGACGCAGCCAAGTGAAAGGGTTCAGGTAGGGCAACTATATCCAGACATTGTGCTGCAGCACACAGAAGATAAGGAGGTCATTCTACCAGAACTCACACCGCAAAGGATTAGCATCAAAATCAGTGGAAACCCTCCGCTATTCTGTAAGGTCAGCTGGCGTGGAATCATGACGTGGAAATGTTTGGATGTTTTATACTCTGTGCGGGTTTCTCCTCCTGGCAAACTGACTTTGTCAAAACTGCTCAAAGCTCTCAATTTTCTCCGCCCATCCTCTAATTCAGAGAATGCATGTGCACTAACGGGCAAACGATCTTTTGTTTTGTTTTGGAGATATCTACAGAAAATGCATCGCTGCTAGAGAACACTATATCAGTCACAATACGCAGACTGTTGCCGAAAACATCCTATCTTACATTAATAACAGAGGCTCTTCAAAAAAGAATCAATATTCAAATCAATGTGCAAAAAGTGTTGCCAGAGTTTGGTACAATCAAACTATATGTGGTAGTAATGGATGGATTATGGATATTTTAGGTACATAAGACAGACGATATGTCCTCAACGCTTTGCAATGTCACTTAAAGTACTGTAGTCCAATGAAATACTGGCCAAACCTGGGGCATTGGTATCCAATAATGTTGCTGTGTTTGAAAAAAAGATTCATAACGTTGTTAAAATACCATTTTTAAACGCTCGTGGGCACTACGTGTTGTTGTGACAGGCCGTCCTACTTCAGGCTGTTTCTCGTTGCCGGCCATCTCTTGGCATTTAAAACCCAACCGAGCTCAAGTAACGGCGGCCATAACTTAACTGTCGAGAATGCTTTCAGAGGTAACACGCCTGAAATCTATAAACTCCACGCTGTAACCTTATCCCTCTTATTTTTATCTTCTGGCAAATTATGTTTTATACTCATACTGTATGATGGATTATTATCTCGCGGTGATCACGAGGATGTGGACTGTGGGCTCCCACACACAAATATGCCAGCATAAATACACACACACACACACACACACACACACACACACACACACACACACACACACACACACACACACACACACACACACACACACACACACACACAGTCTGCTGTAACTCCAGTGGATTTAATTCATGCCTAAAATGGTGGTGATCACTGCTCGCATGCTAATTGTTTCACGATGGACAACAAGACTGAAATCACAAATACCAATGCGTTTGCCAATGGATGCTGCTGTGCTTGTTGCACATCTGCTCTCTGGCGTGAAGGACTGCAGTATCAAACTCCTAATGCAACTTTCCAAAAGTTGAATCAGCACAAAACAGGTGTTTTCTATTACTTACTGATCAAACCTCTCGTCAGGTTGAAGTTGGAATAATGGGGCTACGGTTGAAAAGTGAAATGATGGAAGTATCTAAGTGGCAGCCACGCTAAGAGATAATTAAATTCTCTACATGCTATGGAAAGGTGCTTCAGTGCTTCCTTTATTTGTGTGTATATATACATATATATATAAATGATAGTGACAGTGACAACCAATTCATTTGTATTTATTTATTCCAAACATGTTAAAAATAGGCAACTCAACAAAGTCCTGTAATCAGGAAACATAAGTGAAAGTGTGCCGGTTTGTTAGTTACCCCCCCCCCCCAGTAGAGAAACACACTGCAGTGCCATCAGGCTACATGCCTGCATGCCCTACATGCTACAAAACGTTCTGCACGTCGGAGCCCCGAAAGCAGCTGGTGCCCTTTTTTGATTTTTCCCCCCTTCAGACAGACCTCATGGTGTGAGTCACACAAATAATTTAGTTCTAATAAACCCAATTTGTCCTTTAAGTACATTTTTGTTTTGTTTTATTTTTTATTCTTTTCATCAGAGCCAATCCCTGAGTGTGATTCAACTACAGGTCCAGTCCTGCTCCAGATTTCATCTCAAGTTCTCTTCAGTCACTGAATCATCTCCAGATCTACTCTCGTCGTGGCAACGGGGTCGAACAGACGGACTCCTTCTATACCGCTTCACAAATGTATTTTGCTACTAACATCTCATCAATGTGAACCGCTCTCCTCGCATTTCTTTCGCTATCTCTTCCTCGCTCTCATAGGTGAGACTTGTGCCAACAGCTGCTCTGGGTCACAAGCTTTGTCGGCGGTTAATGCGAGCCCACGCACTCTCGTAAAAAAACATCAAAGTCTCGCTTTCCTTTACGTTGATGCAACGTCCCGCTGTTGTTGCTTTGAACACATACTGTATACCATTATTACTCTGCCGGTGTGAGGAGAGGGAGAATTTCTTGGAAGATGTACACGCGCAGATTGCACACGTGCACACACACACACACACACACACACACACACACACACACACACACACAGCCAAGGCACTGGCATGTCTGAAAAGAGCCCTTTGATGGTGCGGCCCTCACTCCTCATTTGCCGTTTGAGTTGGCATTGGAAGAGTTCTCCTGAGGTCCCCCCCTCTCTCTCTCTCTCTCTCTCTCTCTCACACACACACACACACACACACACACACACACACAGCACTGAAAGCTTCATGGAGCCTACAGGGAGTCAAACTGCTCTCACCTGTTGTCTCTGGCAGCCTAAGAGGGGACGATTAGCGCCCAGCCCTGACAATATGGTCTTTGTTCCCCTCTTTCTCTCGCTCTCCTCCTCTGCCATCTCATACTCGCAGCCTGTCACTTCTGCCACTGCTCATTTCTCCCTCTGCCGCGGCCTTCTGTCTTCCTCTGTTTCCACCTCTCAATGTCTCTCTGTCACTCTTTGTCTCTGCGTCCATCCAGCTACTATTTCTGTCCCCCTGCCCTCTCTCTCCCTCTCTCTCTCTATCCCCCTCTAATGCCCTTGTGGCCATGAGAGCAGTGTGTGGAAAACAGTTGAGCACTTTATCACAGATCGTCGCGGTAACCCTTACAAACATGCACTGTCATGGCGCTTGTGCACATGTGCTGCAGAGGTACGGTCGCTGGAACTCAAATGATTTAAACATTAGTATCGACACACAGGGCCGAATGGAGCTCGGGTGACATGTACGGTTCACAGCAACATGTTCCCCTCTGAATGCATTAGCATGTATTAGAGAGGCCCCGGTCATCCCTGACAGGCACCCGTGGGTGAGAGGGTGTAACAGCGGTGCGTGTGTCCCGGCACCGAGGCCGTAAACAGCCCGGGTGTGACATTTCCACAGGCCGGGTCACAGATGTACAGCTGTGTGAAGTGGCCTTTTACAACCAGAGGGGAAGACCGCTGTGAGATCTGGGGAAGTCGAGCTAGCGTTCCTCCGTACATTGGAAACATAGTGGACAGTGTTGGGGGGTGGGGGGTCAGCTCAGTATCAGCTACACTTAAAAATGGAAATGGCATTCATAAGCTCCTTGGTTTCAGTCTTATTCAGCTGCTGTTAGAGGGGACATATGCTCATTTTCAGGTTCGTACTTCGTTATATATTTTGAGTTTCTGCTACACGTTCATGCTTTGATGTTCAAAAAACACTTTAAAACTCTCTGAATATACCTGTAGTCGCCTTATTAACAAGTGGTTTGTTTTTAAGGGACAGCCGTGATCATCTTCCTATTTCCTGTCTCCCTCTTTAGGATCGACGTCATGATGAGGTCACGGCGTTCAGCTGGAGGCCAAACAAAGGAAAGACGAAAGGCAAACATGAATCACATCGGAGCATCACCTTATCGCTCATGCTGATTCTGTATTTCCGTGTGAACAGTGAACGCAAATCTGACCAATGACGTCAACGAAACCCAAGTGATTTACAGAGAAATTAAAATCACATTTAGATAATTAAAATGAAAATATATAAAAAAAGATAAATGCATCAGAAAGCTATCATTAGTAAACAGAAACACTTACTCACCTAACTGCCCTCTTGTTTCTGTTGGCCCTTCTGAAATTGCAACACAGTTTGACTTGGCGTTGGTGAGCGGCCGGAGCACAAACGCTAACCTGTCAGCTCCCGGAGGCTCGGAAAAAGCGGCGGCAGCCTGAGTCCGTCGTCCACTGCGCTGCAGTTATTACATTCATATGAACCGTCCCTGACAACATGCTCTAAAACGTGTAGTAGGATGTCATTCAAGCTGACCAAGGTGCCTTTTCAACCCCGACCCCAGAACCCTGGCAGAGAGAGAAAAAAAGAGACACATCACATCAGAGCCAAACTTTCTCTGTAGTTCTTCCACCAGCCATTGAAGTCCAAACTCATTAGGAGATGACAGAAGAAACGTGGCTGCTTCAGCTGGCTGCAGAGAGCATTGGCAAGTATTGTAGAAGATACGGACCTGCTACCGCGATGACTAATACATGAAAATAAGGCTCAAAATCAATCAGGCGTTCCTTTTGAAATGAGGCCTGTCTAAGGGCTGCAGGGCTGTGGTGTCTGGACCAGTTGTCGGTGAGGGTCCTGGATTATAAAACACGTCAACAGGGTTCCTTTAAGGTGCTGCTTAAACTACCTGTAGAGTCTTATTTGTTCGTAAATTAAGTATCTTTGGACTTTGGACAAGGAATTTAAAAACCTGCATTGTCTGGAACCATAGCCTGAAATAGCTTGTTCCTCGCAGAGCTCCGCTGTAAAATGACTCAAAACACATCAGTGAGCCTCATTGTTGCACTTGGTTACATTGAATGTCACTGTGAAGCACATGGGCGCTGTGAACACTGGGATAGATCCCGACAAATTAACTATCTGCTCCTGATTGAGTAATGTCTACTTAAAGCTACAGTAACTAAAATCATTTAGCCCCACTTTATCAATAACAAATGAAGCTATACATTCTGTAATCATTAAAGTGTTATATCTTCAGGTGGAGAAACTTTGGGTCGAAAGCCACAAGAGACAAGAGAGAGCCCTTAGAATGGAAGTTGTGGGCAGTAAACAAAACATAGAATATCCTATTTAAATTATGATTTTGTTACTCGAAACCATCAAAAATGACTTTCTTCACGGGCAACAGCTGACCGGCTCGACTGTATGAGCTAAGTTCTGCTGCCGCCTTCAAACTGCACTGTGTTTGTCAGTCAACATCAGTTGTCTCATACAGTTTAGGGCTAAGCCATGTCAGCCGGCGCACAACAGGCATATTGGTCATCGCTGTGTCTGGTGTTTGGGATGAGCTGCAGAGGGGAGACAGCAGTGGAGGTAGCAGCAGCTCAGACCTGATCACCAACAAACACAGCCCCCGTGAGCTGTTAGGGATTCAGCCATTGTTGTGCTTTAGGGCTTCACTGATGGGCCTTGACAGATTGAGTCCCCCCTATGGATTGGGGCCTCTCCGCTCTCAGACACGCTGGAGCTTTATTAGACTTCAGTATGCCTTCCTGTGGAACCACGGCGACCAGCGCCACAGGACCCCTCGCTACGACCCCTGATTGGCTGAGAGCCCCCCGAAGCAATGGGCCAGGGCGCTCTCAGACACGTGCTGTAAATCAGCAAGTCGAACCATTCAGACATGAGCTGTAAATCGACGGGGCGAGAAGAATGACACCTGAGGAAGCTACAACTCTCCTGTCGGGGAACATGCATCATAACTCGCGGCTGCTTAACCTGGAGGGAGAAGCACCGCTTCATCTGGGGTGGAGTAAAGCACTCAACTCTAGGAGGGAAATCTTGAGCCAAACTGAGAAGTTGCATTACCTTATATGCACTAACTCAGTCTTTTATGACCCCGCTCTCTCTCCCCGCCATGTGAGAAATGTTGCTTTAAGTATACATGGCCATCTATCAGAAATGCACATCAAACATTCATGTTTTTACCCTCAATGCCGGAGACACAAAGCTCACCAACGGCAGCGGTAGATGAAGCATTCTTGCTCACATGATTTGAGGAATCGATTTATTTTAGCTCATCCGGCGTCCAGCCGTCGAGGACGAGCGCGTTCGGAGCTTCATCGAGAACACGGTGCATTATTGAATGTTGACAGGCTAAGCTCTGGATGATTAATGCCCTGCACAGTGGCAGCTTTCCCGCAAAAATCATATCACTGCGCCGAAATGCTGAGACAACGTATTTTCAGAGAGAGAATAAATTCACCCATATGCTGAAGGGAATGCAAATATTTTATGGGTTTGGCCTGAATTAACCCAGAATGAGTGAATATTAACAACATTGCCCCGAAAGTAAAGAAAATAAAATAGCCTGCGCTGTTATTATGGATGAGGAGAATTTACTTCTCGTATTCACATCAGCTTACACTAAAACGATCGCAAAATGAAACCTGGTCATTGGAACTTGATTTCATCCAAATCTAAAAAGTATGTTTTTTATTCTCTGCTATCTAAAAACTCTTTGCTGTTATTACAGACATGACTGAGCTGGCTGTGGCCCTTCAATACGTGACATTTAGACATACCGGTCAAGATCTACAACTCTAACTTCTAAGAAATAACGATATAAATCAACGATTTTCAGGCTTTTAATATAGAAATACAGATCACAAACCGCCAAAAATCTGACTAGAAACGGTGAAAAAAGTACATATAAGAGTCCTGCACATATTACACAACACTCTCAAACAGTCTGTTTCTTTCTGCCTTTTCCACTGACCTTATCTCTCACTCCTCCGCACGCCGAAACCATTCAAGGTTTTCCTTTCATGCCCACTGCACCGAGGAGGTTCTTATGAGTCGGAGTTACCAACTGAAAACCTCAACCTCTGTGTTTTTAGAGCTCTCATTATCTCGGAGATCAGTTTTCTGGTGTACAGTTTGGCATGGGGGCGCTTTTATCTCACATCGCCCTCCCTACAGGGCCTCAGTGTTGATGAGGGCGCGAGGTGACCCAACACACACTCGTATGCAGAGTTAAACAGGTATGAACCCCTGCCTCTGCGTAGGGCTGATACAATTACAAGCAGATTAAGTGCGAATGAATTCAAAACGCTACAAACAGGTCAATGGTCAGAAAAAGACACCTCTGGTATTTCTGCTTCTTTGGCTTCTTTTTCTCTGACGCATGCTCGGGTATTATTTGTTCCACCGGCATGATAGGAAGCTTTTACACTGTGTGTGTGTGTGTGTGTGTGTGTGTGTGTGTGTGTGTGTGTGTGTGTGTGTGTGTGTGTGTGTAAAAGTCAACAGTCAGTCCAGGCTCTAAATGCACGCGAATGCCTGCTCTGTTCCTCTGGTTTTTATCTGGTTGGAAATCTTGTACAAGGATCCAACTGTAGCTCTGATTGTCAATAGTTCCCTTTTTCTTTTAGCATTTATAAGCCGTTTGATGTGGATTTTTCTTGTTTTACTTATACGACAAAATAAAAACATTATCATTGGAACAAGTCAAAATGGAAAGGGTTTAGCCAAATGTAAACTTAATGTGTTGTTTTTCCAGATTTTTTTGGGAGTCGGCGGTAAGGTGAGATTGGATTGAAATATCAAATTGGCTTTTGGGACATTTACAAAAGAAACAGGCCTTTTTTTAGACAACCAGAGAAGGCCGTGTCTGCTGGCGGCTGGTGAATGTGCGCTTTATGTCCTGACAGACAGAAGAATGAACGGCTCTATTACCTCCGTGCAGGACTGCCAATCGTTATGGGTGTATTTTTCACACAAGTGAAATTTATTAAGATATATAGTTCCCTTTGCAAGTGTAGTCTTTGTCTTCCTGCGACGAACAATAAAGTCCTTGTTCACAGAGAGGATCTTGTAATATTATCATTTTATCTCTCAGAGAAAATCCACAACGTTCCATCTTCTTCACCTCTTAAGCAGGAGTTCATCTCTAAACTCCACCTACTCCCCAGTGTCACTCTCCCCGCCCCCCCTCCAATCCAACTCAAATCCCAGCTGATCCCGTTTTATCACCGGGATCGCACCAGAAAGAATCCTGGAGCCAGCTCCTATCTGATGGTTTTGGTCGCTGCCTGTGACTTAGATTTGTTCATAAGCTTCAATGCGATCATAGCTCCTCCGCAAGATAGATGCAACTGTATGTCAGCGGCTTTAGCAGCTGGAGGGAGTTCCCTCAGTTGTCACGGAGATGCATCTGTTGACTTGAAGAACCGAACAACACCTCTCCACTGATTACCCACCAGTCATTGCACCTGAGTCAGTGTGAGCGCTTGGCTATGCTAAACCAATACTGAAGTTGCGGCTTCGTGTAAGTTTAAATATTCCAACAAACATTAACATTGTCAGCGCTAATGTTAGTTAGTTTACATTATTAATGATATCTAACTATTAATTCAGGGTCCAGAGAGGACAACATTAAATGTATTTATTTCCACAGTAGCAGTGACAGGTATCCTGGGGGTTTCAGTTGCCAGGGTGACACACAGAAGAAGTGAAGTCTGCGTTGGCGATGCTGCAACGTGTCACAAATGGAGAAAGTTCACTGAACTGGGCGGCACGGGGGTTCTCCGGGTTCTCCGGCTCCCTCCCACAGTCCAAAGACATGCAGACATGCATGCCCAGAGCACAGATAATGGATGGATGGAAGTTCCCTTCACCGACATTCCCTGAGCAGGGAGTAGGGAGTACTGTTTATGTGCACTGTGGAACTATGGCTCTTATGATTTAGCACTGCATGTCCGTGCTGGCCTGTAAGTTCAACATAAAGAGTAAATTCTTCACCTTGATAGTCCAAAACAAGTCCCACACGTTTGTTAGTAAGCTCCAGGAAGACGTGATTGTGATTGCATATTGAACATATTGACTGTTTTGTCCAATTTTAAACGCCAAGTTCAAGAATTCAATGTTGTGCTTAATACATGAGTGATACACCAAACCCAACTTTGTTGAGGTTGTTGGTTGGACAGAGGTCTCCAGTCCTATCTCAAAGTCACATGCTTTGTTCAGACAATCTTCTACCACCTTGCACTTCATAAAAGTGCAGTTTTGCTGTTTATGGCCATTTTAACATCTATATATATGGCTTTTTACAATGCATTATGTCCATATACTCACTCTTTCTAATAAGCCAACAACTCTGCAGGTAAAAATGTCCCTAAATCATTAATAAATGACTGTGATATGCCATCTAGATGAACTGACCTTGTAGCAAAAAAACAGCAAAGCATGCTAAAGGAAGATATATAGTTTTTATAACTCAAAGGGTTATTTCGGGGCTTTAATGCACCCTTCATATGCCACGAATAACCCTAAAGAAAAAAAGGTTTACAACCAACAACGCTATTAAATTATATTTTGAAAGCCTGTATTACTGGAAGCTGTTGTAGCCTCCGAAGCATCCACGGAGTGTAACATCACTCTCCTCGGAGGCCTTTACTTGTCTCGCCGTGCTGCTGTTGGCGCAGAGGCAGTAAGGTGATCTACAGGCTATCAGCAGGCCATCAATATCATTCAGGGTGTATGTGTCATCTCTGGCATGTTCCAACCCCACGAGCCAGACGCTGTCTCTTCTCCATTACTCCATCGCAAAAAAATCACAGATGAAAGATAGGAGGCGGCCCACCGTCGGAGTACGAGAGGCGATCTCCTTCATTTGAGTTTTTGCAATTAAGCCCTTGTTTAATCTCTGGCACCGCCAGTGTGTTTTCCATATGCCACCCAAATTCCATAACAGTGCTGCTTTATGCAGCGACGTTCCCCCGCCAACGCTTATCATATCAGCACATGCGACCGGCTTGTTAAGCCTCATGTTTTTCATGCAGGCTCGAACACACACTGCTGCTCAGTCACTCTGTCAGATGGCGTTGGTCTGGTCTCGCATATAACACAAACCTCGACATCTCAGTATTAGAACAAGGCAGAACTCTGTCTCGCCTGCATCCCCCCCCCCCCCCCCCCTCTCTTATACACACACACCCCACCCGCTGACCCCCATCACCATATGCCAAAAATTATCATACAAGTTTCTCTTTGTATCCATATTTAAACATGATGGAGAAGAATTGAGCCTTTATATGAGGGGGAGGCTGTATGTTTATCCAGCAGCGCCAGCACCAGGAAACAAGAGAAAGCCCCCATTGCTGCTGGTGGAAGCAGGAAAGGGTTCGGAGACTGCAGGGCTGGCAGGAGGGGAGGTGAATGGAGACGGGGAGAGAGCGGGAGAGGAGGAGAAAGAAACTCTTTGAGTGACAGTAATTTAGGAATCTGGACTTTTTATGATTTTTCTGCTTTTGGGGAAAACATACACTTCTGCATTTGGAGCACTTGACCATAACTCAAAAACATCTTTTACTCTTTTTGTTGCCCTCATAGTGTTGGTTGTGCATCATCACGGTTACTTAGGACATCTGTTCTGTAACTACATTCTACATTTGGGAGGAATCCTGTCCTTTTTCTGCTCTGCTTGGAAGTTAAGTGTTATTTTGTTCACGTTAGCACTGATTCAGATACTCTGCAGGTTTGTTGAATACCTAATGTCCACCCTTAAAGAGAGGCTGTCCATCCAAATACTGATCTGAGTCAGTCCTGTCGCTGGGGATCAGTACAAGGTCAAGTTAAGTACAAGAGAATTTTATGTCGTCCATGGTGGACACCTGAAGCAACTGGAGCATCCAAGCAAACCCCAAGCAAATGTGGGAAATTGTTATTAGCTAACCTAGTTAATAATAATTAGATCATACTGTGTCATCGTGTGACACGCCGTGCCATTCATTTATTCATTCTTCATTTTAAAAGTCAGTCGTCAAAATTCATAGAATGTTGTAAAAATGGGTTTAATCAGAGGTTTTAGACCAAGTAGCCGACAGCGAGTATACAAAAACACTCAGGATACACATACGGATTTCTTAAAGGAGTCATCACCAGGAAATCGCAATTTCTCTTGTTAAAACATGCATATCTGTGTTTGACCTCAGTTGAAACTTGCCTGAAAGGCTGGAGTTTGAAAGTGGCGCCGTTTTTTCGCTTCTGCTCTTTTTCCGAACAGGAATAGCACACAAGGGTGTGCATTCCTAAAGCACGAGATTTTGATTCTGCGCCTTCGGTGACGTCACCGTGGCGGCTACTTGCATAAGCCCACCCCTCTTTCACCACCCAACCCCGCCCCGTCCGCTACCTGAAATCGCCGAAGCGCCGCCATTATGTTTTGGAGTCTGCATGCAGGCAAGCCCCCCCGGCTCTGTCCTTCCTGCGGCGAATCAACGCGCGCCTCATTACATATTATACAATGCACATCCGGACCAGTCAAAACCTCGCGCGTAATCTCGCGTGATAAAATCGCGGTACGAAAAAGGGTCAGAACAAGCTCAATGTTTGATTAAATTTTTTTTTTTTTTTTCTAATAAGTTTTACGAATTGATCCAAAGCGATCCAAGGGGGGCTGGATACGTATAAAACCAGGTGATGACTCCTTTAAACAAATTAGCTAAACAGCACAAACTGTTTCTTTCTTTATGTGGACCACATGAGGCTCCCTAAGCTGTAAACATGTTTTATTAGAGCCTGTTTCCTCAGGCACCACAAACTCTGGGGCCCCAGTAAAAGTGTCAGTGTGGTCAGTGTGACGGCCCCTCTGTTTGGTTCCTCTGCTCTCTTTGCTTCCAATCTCCAGGGCTGCAGACCTGATTGGAGAGAAATCAGCAGCATGGGACACACCTGGGCCCGCGCGTCATCCACTTCCTACTGATTTCAGATTCCTCCTGTCCAGTTCTTTTGACTGGACTTTTGGTTAATAAGTCACTTTTATTTGTTGAGTACAGTCACGGTTGTAGGCTTTAAATTAGAAACCATCCTGAAAATATGCTGTACATTTTGGGCCATTTTCACACTGTGTTGAGAAAATAAGGTCTTGAAGATGTTTTCAGTGTCATAGCCTGTCAAATCCACAAAACTGGAATATTCTGAAACTACGGGCCAGCAAATTATTGAGAAGGGAACAAAGTGCAGGAATGCACGAGGGTTTGTAAATGGTCCCACTGATGGATCTGTGTTTTTGCCCGTGTCAAACCAGAGCCAAGACTGAATGGGCCTCCTCATGACCCCCTGGCCTCGCTTCCACATTCAGGCCACTCAGGAAGGTCTGAGGTTTGGAGGTTTCTAACCACAACGACCTTCTCGCTCCTTTCGCTTCGTTTTCTTTTTTTTTTTTAGCTTTTTTATTCCGAAATGAGACACTGGATAAATTACGCTGCCTGTGAAGGGCCCCCTTGTTCACGTGGAATAATAAAGAAAGGATACCCTGGTGGAGAACTTTGCAGTAATTTCTGCCTGCAAGTATGTCTGGGCTCCAGAGTTGGCCGAGCGAGCGGCGAGAGGAGAGAGAGCGGGGCAGAGCCTGTCTCATTTCCTCCGTGATGGATGAGCCTATTAGCTGTCGAGTGTTAGCACAGGTTTAGCCTTACACCTCTGCCTCGGGGACGCACGCGCTCATTACGGCAAGATGAACCGCCGAGGATGAGATGATGAGATCCAGTCTGGAACATTTTTAAAATCAAACCAACAGCTACGTTTCAGTCAAGCAACCTTCGCCAGGCATTGAAATGCTGTATATGTCTCTTTACATGATCACAGAAGTTGTTTTTAAAGGTTTGACACTTGAGGATTATTTGTTTTGGAGAGCATTTACTATCAACAATGTAATTGTAGAGTGAATGTAACAATGTTAAACGGCATATTTGAAAGTCAGCAAGTTTTCATGTAATTCTTTGTGGTTTTCTAGAGTCGATTACACCCGATTTGGGCAGTAAGATCAAATTTCATAGAGCAAAATTTATTTGCAGGCTGTGGCAGAAAGGCAGACGTTGTAAATCACACCGCTTATCAACAAAACTCCCACTATTGTTATGTCATAAACTGGCATTGGGAATGGGGACATATTTCATTGAACTTAAGATTAACACCAAAACTAACAATGGAGTGGGTCGCTCATCAAAGGCAGCAATAAAAGCATGCATGCGGTGGAGGGTGGTGAGCTGAGAGAAGCAAGTAACATCATGTAAATTACACAGGGGCCAGCACTCAGGGGCCCCAGTGAGTCCAATCAGCTGATGACCATCCCATGTCAGGCTGCCGAGGTTGGCCAGCCTCCAAGTCAGTGGGAGGGGCATCAGAACGAGGTGCTGCCATGACATCTGAAAAACCAAACGGTCAAAACCAATAAATGTGAATCAACTTTTATTGGACAGCACACATGACATTTAGCCTCAGTGGGCAGTATACAGCACTCATACTTGCTCAAGGGCAACACAGTAGTGCCCAAACTGCCACCCTTTCCAGCTACCAGTCCACACTCTGTACTTGGTCCCTCCGGTTCCAACTCAAACCAAGTCAAAGATAAAAAATAAGGGAATAAAGAAATGAGAAACGTTTTGCATTTCCTCACTCTAACATTATAGCCTTTCACAAATGTCCCCATTGCACTGCAATGGCTACCGCACAGACCGATTACCGTATAAATAGTAACCGAACTCCTCCAGCCACCGGCATCCATCGTAGCAGACCCAATCACCCGTGAGGAGTGTTGTCAGCAGGAAATGAGGTTCAGCCCCTGACCCAAAGTACACAGCGAAATGTTGATCTCTCGCTAGACAAAACATAGTTGAAGATTCTCTGCCTTTACAAAGTTCCAACCAAACAAAGCATGAACTGTAGCGCATATAATACCAAATGAGCCGAAGCATCATGGGACGTACCAGGCTTGAAGATCCTGGACCAGCCCCTATTTGTCACAATTCAAACTGTCTTCTTTCTGGGTGGGTGTCAGCTGAGGGTATTGGTTGAAATCGGGTTATTCTAGCTCACATAAGCTGCTTCATAAACAATGATTGGATTTTGAAATAAAAATACAATACATTTTTTATATAAGTATAGTTAAATGGCCGCATAATATCACCAGAGATGAGATCTTAAAGGTTTTAAAAAGCGTTTTTAATTGAATCTTGACTTTACTAACAAATAGCCACAAAGTACTTTGTATTGATTAACTTGGGAACCTTCTGCAACAAACAAAACACACACAGACACACACACACAAAGACACACACACACACACGCACACACATACACATACACACCCTTTCAAATGTGGACGATTTCCAGGGAAGAGTCCACCTGATTCCCTCATCCATCCACAGGTTATTAATAGGACTCGTTTGACGCACCAGTGGCGAGGCCTACAGGGTGGGCAGATGGAGGGGGGGGGGGGGGTTTAAGGCGATGGAGGGTCAAAGATAGTTGATATCCCTGTGCTTGTCCTCTAACCGCTCTCACTCTCTATATCACCCCCCCTCCTCTCTCCTGCCAGCTTTCTCTCACATGCAACTCTGTCCTCGCTTTCTTTCTCTCCCTCTCTATCTCACCATGTGTCCTCCCTCACTCACTCTGTGTAACATGTGTCGCTCGCACTCTTTCTGGCATGCACTCTCTCTCTCCCTCTCTCTCCCTCTCCCTCTCTCTCTCTCTCTCTCTCCCTCTCTCGCTCTCCAGCTGACAGCATGTAATTGAAATGGTCAAACATATGAAAACATGACAAATGGCAAGAGGTATTTGTGCTTCATCATCATCATCATCATCATGGTTGCACACTCCCCCCCCCCTCTCTCGTTTCAGCTGGAGCTTGGCTGACAGCTTTGTAATCTAACTGCTCAGACACATGGCAAATGGTCAGAGATATTTGTGCTTCATCATCATCATTATAGTGGACCCCCTAACCCCTCCCCGAACATATCCACACACTTGGCTGGAGCACAGAATGAGTCAACGTGTGTTAAATCATGATTCTTTGGCCCGCACATTTCCCAACAGAGGGTCCCTGAGAAACGGGATATGCAGATTAACAAGATTAAAGCCGATCAGATAGATTAAATGCAGAGTCTAAGTGAGCGGAGAACAACCAATTGATCCCCCCCTTATCATCTTTGGCTCGTGATTGGCTGCTGATCCACCTCTGGCGCGCTCTAAAACCAAACAAGCCTGATCAAACTTCCTGGTGCCATGTCTGGTGAGAAAGCCGAGATAAAGCGTGATGAAGATAAGATGGGAGGACCCATGCTGGGATGCTGACCTGGGTTTGATCACCAACAGTCCGTCCTGAGTTAATGCAGCACACTGATAAAGAAAAATGTGTTTGGTTGGGTCACTTTAAAACATCAGCATGCTTCTCCATGTTTTCCATTGATCACTTTTACAATATAAGTTGTATGCCAATGACATACATGCATGAAAAGCTCAAATTAAAAAAAAAAGCTAATCTGTGATTGTATGTAATTTCAGGCTACCTGTCTTATATGTGTGTATCCCATTATATTCCTTTAAGATCAATTTCTCAAACATCTATTGCTTTTTTTCACATTTTAATTGGCTTGTTTTTGTCTTTATCAACAAATCTGACACAAGAACTTGATTTTTATGCTAAAATGAATGTTTCTTCTTTTTCCATTATTAAATGGGTGAAAGTGAAGAACAACTACAGTACAAGCAGCATCTTAAAGAAGTGTAAAGTGTAACCCTGGGATTCCTCCATGAACGGGCCCATTATCTTCTCTCAAATGCGTCTAAAGGGTTTTTCATCCTTCACTGACGATTCAAAAGTACCGGAGGATAACAGGATCAGTTGTGTCTTGTTATGTGATTATGCTTTGATGACATTAGTCAGGTGGAGCGGTGAAGCTGTGGACAAAATAACAGGAATTGCAGACATGATGTGCAATATACTGTGATTCCTGATCTTGTGATCATGTGTCTTTTTTAGGTATCGAGGTATCAGTTGGATCAGGATCCAAATAAAGAATCATTTGTGCCTTTTTTATAGGCAGGCGGAGTAAAATCACGCTGCCCTGCCACGTTATTGCGGCTAACACGCATCAATAATGATTTTACATCATGACACTGCAGACAATTACAAGCACAGGAATGTCAGCAGGTATATCATCAACTGCTCCCTGTCGTGAGAAATGCATAATAAAGTTGTTTTGGGATCCGCGTCTATCTAAAGCAGCCATCTTTCAGCCATCGTAAGCAGCTATCTTATGTCTCCGTCCCCTCCGACAACAGACAGGGACAGAACAGTGAGAGGCAGACAACACTGGATACGCTGATAGCGCGGGGGTCTTGTTTTCCCATGCGTGTTGCCAGGATGTGATGTATAAATAGGCACCGGGCCGTGATGTGTGTGAGTGCAGGCTTAAGTTATGTGGCTATAGCTCGATAGGGGCCGTGCATGGCTGCGAGGCCGCGGCTGGGCGGGCCACTATGAACGGGTCCGGGGGGCTGTCGGTGTCGTCTCATGTCCTGAGATCTGAGAGGCCTCTCCCAGGAGGTGGTGACGGGCGGCAGAAGGGCACGGATTCAGAGCATTTTGGTGTTAATTGAGCTTATTGGCCTGCTATTCACAGCCTTGACATGTGATTGATTTAAAGGATGGTGTGAGGCTGCGACAGGGCTGACCCTTCAGTGGCGGCTCCTTAGATACGGCCTTAGGACTGCACAGCTGTGAGGAATAATCCTCTCCCTCTCTCAATTTTTTTTTTTTCAAAGAAGTGCAATCCTCCCTCCTTCAGATTTTATTCGTTTTCCGACACTACGGAGATTACTGAGAGGAGGGAGAGATATGAGGGAGGGGCTGATACTTGAACCTGTGCACCACAGAGGGTTTTGGTGCAGTTAGACAGATATAAGATTCATCGGGGCCTGTTTACTATAAAAGGTTCTTTAACCTGTTATTGTCTACTATAAGACTGGATTTTGGAGCCTTAGCTGCATTAAGACTGGAAACAAGAGAATCTCACTCCAAATGTAACAAAAAAAACACCTACCAACACCTTGTAAAGTTCAACAATTAACAGATATTATCTAATTTGTTTAGTGTTCGAAATCTGAGGTGCAAAGGCAAATAGTCAGACACCACATAACACTGCTTTTATTTGACTTGACTAAGTTTTGTATTTTGATTTTGAATGGAATATATTTTAGAGGTGCTAGGATTGTGTTACTTTTGGACAGAGCTAGGCTAGCAGTTTTCCCCGTTTCCAGTCTTTATGCTAAGCTAAGCTAACAGGATGCTTGTCATGTGAAGTGTCAAGTGAGTCACAAATGTCCAAATACTTCACTCCCTTCTGTCAGAGCATTTACTGAGCATATTTGAAATTCAATCTTCATTTTCATTCTGTAAGGACAGTTTCTAAAACTGATTGGCAGGCCTTGACAAAATAAATGGCAACTGCAAGTGTTATTTCAAGTCAGATATGCTACTTGTTCCTTTTAACCTTGCTCGATCCACCAACCCCCCCTCGGTCCATTTTTAGTCCTTGCAGGCCGGCCTGTCTGACAGTCTAAAGTCGTTCAGTAGCTGGGCTCCGACTCATAGTGAAATACAATCAATCCCAGCACTTACCGGCACGGGACGCCTGCGGAGAGTTCATATTCCTGGAAAGAAGGATATAACATCTCCGGTTATGGAACCTTACAGGCATTGTTCCTTTTCATTTTTGCGCCCACAGAAATGTGAACAATTTCAACAACTAGATAACATTGTTTAAGCTTTCCCTCCTCTAAAAACGTTATCTTTAAATATTTCTAAATCCTCTGACCCCACTTTCCCTCCATGCAAAGCCTCAGCCATTCAAAACACCCCCCACCCTTCATCCGCTACGACTGTGCGACCGCGCTGCAGTATTGCTTTCAACTGCATTGCTCCCCAAGGACGTCCGAGAGTGGCCCTGAGTGTGCCCAGAAACTTCAGCCTTTAAAAACAAAGCCGAGACATTTAACTGTTGCAAATTGGGCCGGTCAGCGTCAGCCTTCCAGTGCAAACACCCCACACGTAGATAAACACACATCAGTCGTCTTTATTCTTTTTTTCGTTTTTGAACCTCTTTTATCTTTCTCGGCATTATCTGCTCATACAAACACTTTCATGAATCCTTCTCACTGGAAGAGGGCCTGTTTATTTTAGAAATACTTCACTCTTGTTGGCACCTCACATTCAGGACATATTTACGGTGACTGCGTGTTGACATTAAGACTTTGTGATCTCTCAAAAAGTCTGGATAAAGATCCTGAAGTTGAAACATAGTTATTCTCCAGACCGATGAATATTCAATACCTTCATACGACGGAGTCTGAGAAAAAACGTCAAAAAACGTTACATTTTTCTTCCCGCTGAGGACGCTCGGTGGTTATTTGCCCTTCAGGGCTGTTTTTAAACATCTCTAAATCTATTTTTGCGTTTCTCTGTTTGCTTTTTTTCTAGTTGATGATTCAGCTGCAGGACTGAAACCCTATAGACCTCTCTCCCACTGGAGCCATTTTGAACTTATGTCACAGTCGTTGTGGGATAGTTCGGAGTGAGGCCAGCTGTTGTGTACCAACTGTTTCCATGCAAACTATTATTATTCTCTTGGACATATTTATCAGCTGTGATGAACTCATGTAAGAGCTAATGAGCTACTTTCTCTTTTCAAATTAATTCATTAAGATGAATAATTACAGAACCCAGTTGCTGGCGGGAGTTTGAGCTTTGAGGTATTTAACATGCAGATTTTGTAAAAGGGGCTGCGACTCACTATCAGAAAGATTTACATGCACGTGCAGTCAAGACCCTCTTTTGTAATGTATGTGGCACTTTTTTTCCTGAATCAAATATCGCCAGCATTTTTTCTTTTTGGTTGAATTGATTTGATAAGAGCAACTAGTTACGAATCTGCAACTTTCTGCAATTTAATAAAAGTACACATTATAGGTGGATACATCACAGGTACTGCACTAAAGTAATGTTTTACGATTAATTAAAGATGTGCCACCAATTGACATGCATATTATGGAACATCACCACCAATTAAAAATCAAACATGCTTTCAAAGGTTTATTTCTTTAATTTCTGTGTTTTGAGCTGTTGTTTCCGCCATCACAGTAACTCTATGTGAGCTTCCACTGTGTATTGTTCTGGGGACCATTAACAGCACGGTCATAAATCAAGTGATTAAAGTATCCATGCTGGCATTTGTAAGCTTGCAAGCGTGGACAGAATGTGAGTAGTAGCTGTTGGCTCGATGCATTTATATTCAAAACACAGATACAATCAGCCATTTGTATAGAAACACATGTCAAAAGAACTTGGGTCATTTTTTGGGGGGTCAAATGATCTGCTGGTTTGATTCCAGTGAAGCTGATATTTTGAGGATATGACAGCATAGTCATTCTTTTCTACCTGCCACGGGCTGCAAAGGACATTATCTCATTTCAAAACACCGGAGGATGAGGAATACAGACGGACCGATGTGATGAGTCAGGTCCGTTCAATCACTTAATAGTACTACATAAAACATTGCATAACGGTGAAACTGAGACGCTTTGTGCACACTGTCCTCTCGTTACAGCAAATAATCATTTCAAATTGCGGCTCTGGAAAGAAGGGAACACTTAAAGCTTTCACTCGTCTCCAGTGTCTGCCCCCCCCAGCAGTGCATAAATTACAGATTATTACAACACAATATGAACAAAGACATGATTACATGAACCAAGCCTCAACAATTTCCCCTTATCCTCCCTGTCAGAGGCAGTGCGCGGGTCCAGATGTATTGCTTTTAAGTGTGAGGTGTCTCTTATTACACCCATAACAATCTCAGACAGGCCGTGTCTCTGGGATAGTAATGTCATGCCTGGCTGTGGCGAGGCCGTCCTATTGTTCTCCCCAGGATGTTTATAGCTTTGTGCCTGATATATGATAACCAATAAGTAAAAGGTAGTAATTACAAGGCCCACACTCCACCGGATCGCCTGATGAATGTGTGAAATAAAAGACGGGGGGTTCTTTGCGGAGGCTCGTTATAACAAAGACATTCGGAGACTTGACACACGGCGGTGTTATGAGAGGGCCGAGCGAGAGCAGAGGGAGAGATGAATAGCGTATATCCATTTCCCTCCGCCAAATGGCAAAGTAAATAGCGCTGACCTTCTTAAAACAAATTAGCTGAAAGCCACCGACCGTCCAAATAATAAAATACTCAGTTTCACGTATTCATTTCCCCCCCTCATTCTCCTTTCAGGTCATGAAAAAAATAACACGATTAGGTAGAGATAAAAATACAAAACGATAACACAATGGTTTCCTATTGTGGAGTCGAGGACACAGCAGCGGTGTGGTCAGACCTCGTGTCTCCTAAACTTGATCAGTGCCATTTATTCTTTATGGATGTCGCCATAGGAATGCAGAGGAGAATCAAAAGCCAACCAAACTCAATGTGCCCAATTTATAATTTCTAAATGAAGCCAGGCAGCGGTTTCACGTTGGATAACAGGAACAGTTTGACATTTTCTCTTTTGCTGTTTGATCTCGATGAGAATATCTATACAATGTTTGTATTTGTCTCTAAAGGCTAGAGCCAGCAGCTGGCTAGCTTAGCTTAGCTTAGCATATTGACTGGAAACGTTAGGAAACAGCTAGCTTGGCCCACTAGTGAACAGTCTCTGTTTAATCCGTTTAAAGTCAGACATCCAAAAGTGCCAGCTGGAGCCAAGAAACCAATATGCGCAAATATGGAAGTTGGCTTTTCATCTAACCCGTAAATGATAAACTATTTCTTTGAATTTCCCCAAAATCTTTTCAAGCAAATAAATCAGTTGGCTTCGTCGTTCTTAGTTCAACCCTCATGACACACAAAGAGGGTCAGTTAACTTTTAATCCAAACCGATTTGAGGGTCCAAGTTTGATCCACCAGAGGCTTTGTGACTGGGATGCTAATGCGTCCTGATATGTGCTGCGTACGCCGGAGAGAGATAGCTGTCCGATAATAATCTGAGGCCTTCTAAGGGCACACTCGGCTCCTCCAGGCCCTCTCCAATGACCCCTTGGCTTTGAAGTGTGAACTTGAACATGTTAAAGTGGAGAGAGGCTGCCGAGCAGTAATGGAACTTCAGTCAAAGCATTTCTTATTTGATTCACCAAGAGCTTCGTCGCTGACGTACAATGAGATATCATCTCAGAGTCTGGAATGCATTTCCTCCCGCGCTCGATCAGGCTTGATTTGAAGCTGGAGGCTTTTTTTTTTCTCTACCTGATGCCAGATCTGATAAAGGAGCACACAGTGCCTTCATCTAGCTCAATTTGTCATCTAGAAGAGGAGATTTCCTTTCATAAGTCACATTTATAGCCTGCTTATACAAAGTGCAGTATTTAAGCAGCAGTATTTTCACACCTCATTTGACGAGATATAAATATTGTGGGACACAATCAGCCCAAAGGAATAGTTTGCCATTTGAAAAATGCATGTTGCTTTTCTGCTGAGAGCTAGATGAGAATAGTCAGCAATTGGTTAGCTTAGCTTAGCTTAGCAGAAAGAGTGGGGGAAACTATAAGTGTCGGCGTTGTTTTTCCGAATAAACATACTTCAAAACAAGGCTCTCATTTACTTGAGAAGCCAAATGTCGTGGAAGAAAACATGTCCCTCCTCTTTAGTTTAATCCAGTTTTATTTTGGTTTGGGTTTGAGACATTAAGATTCAGGCTCAAGAGATAATCAGGATCAGTGCTGCAGTTCATCAGGTCAGGGATGTTTTCCTGGAGACACCGGGCTCCGTGTCAGCGATGGATTAATAACTGTTCTGAATGAACAGCATCATGCGTCACCGCTTTGCGTCGCTGCCATCGCTGTCGTGACGACCCTCCTCCTCCCTTGCACTGGGTGTCCCTGTGTTGTGTTTCTAGTTGTCTGTTGCAGGTGCTGAAGGGAGGGTCATCGGATGCATGAGCCCCACCTGAGCCGCTGTGTGCTCCGTCTTTGTCCCCCGGGGTGCAACACTCTTTATGGATTTGTAGCACTACTGTATAGCATGCCTGTCTGAGGGCAACACCAAAAATAAGGTTTCACATCAAACAGTAATTCATGTTTTATTAGGTTAGAATTCCAAACACGGGTTGAGTCTAATTTTTGGGACAAACAGGACAGTATTCTGGATTTGGGACAGCAACGCAGCAATCCATCTACGTCTGGGAACCAATTTATTGGTTATTGCTATCGGTATTATTTGAATTATACAGGCTGATTTATGTTGCATTAGCCCTGTTGATTTGACTATATGGGATAAGGGTTAATCCAAGAGCTTTTTTTTCTGGATGAGGTCCATCAACAGGTTTTCTCCTCCATTATAAAACATAACCAGGATGGAGCATAACTTTGGATAGAGTGAAGCTAGCTGTTTCCCCACTCTTTCAGGTTTGCTAAACTAAGCTCATGATTTTCCAGCCGACAGACATGACAATCTTCTCATCTCTCCATCTACAAAACAATGAATATTATTGCCTAACATTTTCAACTACTCCTTGAAAGAATGTTGCTGTTTTAAATGACTTAATGTGCAAGAGGCTGCAGCATCATGCTCATTTCTCAACAATATTTGTTTCCAGCATTGATCTAAATGTTCCCAAAGTCACAAGTCAATCGCCAGACCAGATCAGTGCAAAACTGCCTTCGGCGGAGTTTCAACGAAGGCTAATAGAGACAGTATGCAGTTGACAGCCACTTCAGTCCTGCAGGGCGAGAGGCCAAAATCCTTGAGTTCCACCCCTGTTTGAGAAAAGATCAAATGCTCGGTACAACAGCTGTGGAGCTGCATGATCTCCCCACTCAGCCACTAGATGGAAACAATAGTCCTCTACAGCGCACAATCACTGCTGTTTTGCCGGATTCATGTGCACTGGTTTTGTCTTTTGCCAATTTAAATCATTCTATTTATTGATTCACTGGGCATTTTTAGGGAGACCATGCTTCAAAATGTGTACAGCCTTGAAGAATCTGCCCCCTGTCGAAGTGCCCTCAAGCAAGGCAATGAAATCTGCACCCCGGCTGCAGGAGAACTTTGAAGAAAACTGACCTGCAGCGCTCAATATGGTTTCACATATGCATGAACACATTAGCAGAAAATGGTGAGTAATTATGAGTCAGCAACAGTGGCACGACACTGGGACTATAATTTTACGAGTGGAGCACATTTTTACACTATACAAGAATACTGGTGTTTGAGCAGTAGATCCTGATGAATCCAGAAGGGGAAGTTGTTGCCTCACATTTTTTTATCGCTTAATACATTTAAATAATACTTTCAGATCCATTTGGTGGTTGTTAATGTGGCTCTCTGGTGATAACTGACTGTTCAGGCTGCTCCTGATTGTGGTTCAAAGTGTTGAGTAAATACTCGAGTGGTACTAAAGTCGAACTCAGAGATACATTTTATATCACTTAAAATAAAATGGGCCAATGGAATATGATTCATTTTTGTGGAGGGGTCTCCAATGTTATGATAATTTATACTTTTTACTCCACCACATTTATGCAACAATTACAGTTCCTGGATACTTTGCAAATGAGAACAAAGAGAAGTGTATATGTATAACGTATTGCTTTGAATAAAAGTATTTTTGGTGTGTACATTCATCTGGCGCTTATATAGTGCAGATTCTTTCCTTCATTTTTATTTAATCAACTTGAGGGGGTGAGATGGGGCCCACAGCTCCATGTTGACCCCAGGAGCCCCAGGAGGGTTAATCCGGCACTGTTTTTACTCAACAAATTCTGAATGCAGGACCTTTACTTATATATTTCTACAATTACCTAAGCAAATACTTCTGCCACGACTGTGCACGAGTTATAATGATCCCACCATGTGTAGAAATGGCCCATTATTACTATTATATTACTTAATTATTAATACCATGCATCAATGACTACGAAGCTTATTTGAACCACTTTCCACAGTTTCTTAATTCATAGAGTGGGCTCAGCAAACTCTGTCAAATAAATGCAGCAGGCTAGGCCCACGCTTTTTTTCTTCTTCTCTGAACTGCAGTGGAGTTGAAGTGCAGCCCGAATACGAAATGGAAATACTCAAGTTTAATAAAAGTGCATGACCATAAATTGTGTAGTGAATGTTAAAAGAGTGCAGGCCTCCTGAATGCACTTCTTTTCACCTGTAAATTAGTAATGCACTGGGTTTTTTTTCCTCGGGTAAAAAAAAAAGGGTCTGAGCAACAATCCAAAGCAGAAATGTCAGAGGTATTTGACCATCCTCCAGCATCTGTCTTATAATTTTCCTTGTGTGGTGCTGCTGCTGCTGCTGCTGGTGAAATGTGAGCGTCACGCAGCCCCTCCTCCTCCCCCTGCGCCCCCTCCTCCTCTCGGTCTCTCCCCCGACTGAAGTCCCACTGTGCGGCTCTCAAACTTCAGTGTCGAGGCTGAACGCGGAGGACGAAGAGCCGACAGCCAAACAGACCCCTCTTCTTCTCTTTTTCTGGGACCCGCAACGAAATATCGGCCGCTTTGATATCCGCTCCTCGCTAACGGTCACTAAACGCTTTGAGGATTTACACTCAGCTCTCCGTGTGTGTGTGTTTTTTCATTTTTGATCCATTTTTCCTCCATTGTTTGTCGAAGTTTCCGACTGTCACGTCTTAGTTACGGACCCTTTTTTGTGATATCGACCTGGCCGTGGGATTAACCGTTTCAATTCAACGTTAAATTGTTGGACAGTTACTTTCTCCGTGAGGCTGTTTCTGTCGGAGTGTTTTCTGTCTGACGGAGCGGTAACGGTAAAGGTAAACTTCGCCATGGGGAAATAGCGGGGGGACCTCACCGTAGCCGACCCCGTGGGCTTTTTACTTTTTAGTGACTGTTTCGGAGCTTCCGTTTTTGACCCGACTAAAAAAAAAACGATGAGCATGGACGGCTGTCCGCTGAAGGTGGTGATTTTCCTCTGGTGTCTGCTGGTGATTTCGGGCTCCAGCTTCGAGATCGGCTCCTACGACCTGGAGCGAGGCAGACCGGCCAAATGCGAGCCCATCGTGATCCCCATGTGCGAGGGGATCGGCTACAACCTGACCCGCATGCCCAACTTCATGGACCACGACGACCAGAAGGAGGCTGCCATCAAGCTGAACGAGTTCGCCCCTCTGGTGGCCTACGGCTGCGACGTGCACCTCCGCTTCTTCCTCTGCTCCCTCTACGCCCCCATGTGCACAGACAAAGTGTCCACCTCCATCCCCGCCTGCAGACCCATGTGTGAGCAGGCCCGGGAGCGCTGTGCCCCCATCATGAAGAAGTTCAGCTACACCTGGCCGGACTCGCTCGACTGCTCCAAGCTGCCCACCAGGAACGACCCCAACGCCCTGTGCATGGAGGCCCCCGAGAACGAGACCAGGTCGGAGGGCAAGAAGGGCGAGGGCATGCTCCCGGTGCCCCCTCGCCCCAGGCAGCCGGGCACTGCCGCAGGCCGCTCTCCAGGAGGCGTGGGGTCCTGCGAGAACCCGGACAAGTTCCAGTTCGTGGAGAAGAGCCAGTCCTGTGCCCCCCGTTGCTCCCCCGCCGTGGATGTCTTTTGGTCCAGGCAGGACAAGGACTTTGCCTTCATTTGGATGACGGTGTGGTCCATCCTCTGCTTCGTCTCCACCGCCTTCACCGTGCTCACCTTCCTCCTGGAGCCCCACCGCTTCCAGTACCCCGAGCGCCCCATCATCTTCCTCTCCATGTGCTACAACGTCTACTCGGTGGCCTTCATCATCCGCTCGGTCGCCGGGGCCGAGAACATCGCCTGCGACCGGGAGCACGGCGAGCTGTACATCATCCAGGAAGGGCTGGAGTCGACGGGCTGCACCATCGTCTTCCTCATCCTCTACTACTTCGGCATGGCCTCCTCCATCTGGTGGGTCATCCTCACCCTCACCTGGTTCCTGGCTGCAGGGAAGAAGTGGGGCCACGAGGCCATCGAGGCACACAGCAACTACTTCCACATGGCGGCGTGGGGCATCCCCGCCCTGAAGACCATCATCATCCTCACGATGAGGAAAGTGGCCGGCGACGAGCTGACAGGGCTGTGCTACGTGGGGAGCATGGACTCCGGGGCGCTCACGGGCTTCGTCCTCATCCCCCTGTCCTGCTACCTGATCATCGGCACCTCCTTCATCCTCACGGGCTTCGTGGCGCTCTTCCACATCCGGAAAGTGATGAAGACGGAGGGCACCAACACGGAGAAGCTGGAGAAGCTCATGGTGAAAATCGGCATCTACTCCATCCTCTACACGGTGCCGGCCACCTGCGTCATCGTGTGCTACTTCTACGAGAGGCTCAACATGGACTACTGGAAGCTGAGGGGGCTGCAGATGAAGTGCGGGTCGTTCAGCGGCCTCAGCGGCGACTGCTCGCTGCAGACGTCCGTGCCCACGGTGGCCGTGTTCATGCTGAAGATCTTCATGTCGCTGGTGGTCGGCATCACCAGCGGCGTGTGGGTGTGGAGCTCCAAGACCCTGCAGACCTGGCAGGGCCTGTGCAGCCGGAAGCTGACGGACAGGACTAGAAGCAGAAAGCCGTGCAGCGGCGTCAGCTGCGGCAGCACGCACTGCCACTACAAATCCCCCGCCGTGGTGCTGCACATGGCCAAGACTGACCTGCACTCAGACAACCCCACACATGTCTGAGAGGGAGCACGACACACACACACACACACACACACACACACACACACACACACACTGCCAAAAGCAACCACATAAATTCACACACACTTACGCCCTGAATAAGGAGCTGCTAAAAGACTTTGTAAGAAGATGAGTGGTTGAATTGAACTGTCAGTTGCTGCTCTGCTGCTGAGGGACACACAGGTACAGACGTCACTATGAGAAACTATCTATAAAACAGTATTCAATGCATAAAGGGAAATGTTCAGTATTTTTACCCGTTTTTCTGTTTCATAGTGTTCTGTGCAGTAGACATGCCCAGTGTTTCAAAGATAAACAAAAACAAAAAAACAGAAAAGAAAAAAGACTGTTATGGGAGGTATCTTGGGAAATATTCTCCTCCCCAAAAGTGTCATGACTAACTGTATAAATCTGTATAAATGTTTTATTTATTGTAAATATATTTAATTTAAAGTTGGCTCTTATCAGATTTGTTGTTTAGATGCATTTATTAAAGCTAAAGGGAAATGAAGTGCCTTTTATAAGAGCTCTGGTTCTGGCCTTTTTTTTTTTTGGAGGATAATAAATGTGTGGAATTCACGTTCACCGTCCTCGCTGGTGTTACTGTTTGTCTCACAAGTAGCTCAGGATGAGCATTTAAAGGAGTCATCACCTGGAAATCGCAATTTCTCTTGTTAAAACATGCATATCTGTGTTTGACCTCAGTTGAAACTTGCCTGAAAGGCTGGAGTTTGAAAGTGGCGCCGTTTTTTCGCTTCTGCTCTTTTTCCGAACAGGAATAGCACACAAGGGTGTGCATTCCTAAAGCACGAGATTTTGATTCTGCGCCTTCGGTGACGTCACCGTGGCGGCTACTTGCATAAGCCCACCCCTCTTTCACCACCCAACCCCGCCCCGTCCGCTACCTGAAATCGCCGAAGCGCCGCCATTATGTTTTGGAGTCTGCATGCAGGCAAGCCCCCCCGGCTCTGTCCTTCCTGCGGCGAATCAACGCGCGCCTCATTACATATTATACAATGCACATCCGGACCAGTCAAAACCTCGCGCGTAATCTCGCGTGATAAAATCGCGGTACGAAAAAGGGTCAGAACAAGCTCAATGTTTGATTAAATTTTTTTTTTTTTTTTCTAATAAGTTTTACGAATTGATCCAAAGCGATCCAAGGGGGGCTGGATACGTATAAAACCAGGTGATGACTCCTTTAACCGTTTTAATAGCCGGATGTAACAGTCACAAATGATTGCTCATTCCAGTCTTGTTTTCTGATTTTCCTGCCATGCTTCTCCGGGGATTCACATTTCTTTTCTCTGTTTTTTTTTTTAAATGGGGGCTCCCTGCCAAATGTGTTGTGAGTGTGCATGATGCTACACATCCCAGAGGCGTCCCCAAACAATAATCCTCAAAGAGAATCGCTGATGAATAGAGTGGCAAACCATAGCAAGTGTTAATGTTTGCGTCATCGTCTTAAAAAATGCAGCAAGCGGAGAGGAATATATTTAATTAATGTTTTTAATCCTTGCACACAATCACCGTTGTTGCCCTCCTCGCTGCTCCATTTGATCCCCGTGCAAACACTCAGCACTTTGATCAGAGAGGAACCGATGTGAAGTGGATTTTAAGCCTCAACTGCACGGTTTCGCTGACAGATTTGAGTTTAGCGCAGGCACTCAAAATTGCGGTCGTTCATTGAGTAGATGGATTTTTCACTTAATATTCCAGTTTATGTGTGGTTTGTGGCTCCTGGAAGCTGCATTTCTGGTATATATTAAAGGGACCTCCACGATTATAAAAGATCCAAATTCCGATGTTTAAATGTCTGAATTTGATACACTGCAGGGTCTATACTTTTCCTAAAGAAACAATGCAACTACCGTCACGTATAAATAACCACTGACAGATCCAGAGGAAAAGTGTTCGTAGCATTATTTTCCTTAAATAAATCCCACTAAGTTGGGTCTTGCATCGAACACTTTCAGTAATAAAAGCCCGTTTTATTACACGCGAGACCCACCGTGTTCTCACATGGTCCAATAAAAAAAAAAGTGAAAATAAATACAATCGCAGCCACACGCGGCAGTCATTTCACAGCAAAACACAGTGGAAATGACAGTGTTTGACAGCAGTGGGATTGATTATTATGTCTGTGTAAGTGTGTGCCAGCAGCACATGGGGTTGATAGCATGGAGAGAGAAAAACATGACCAGGAGCTTATTTTCATTTTGTGCTGGAACTTCATGGGCGACGTCTCCGGAGGTTAAGAAGTTGCTTTGTTTTTGTCCAGGAGAGGCAAGTTTGTATACGACGGCACATTAGCATTATTATAGCATTATTGACTTAATCGGGTTGAATCAAAGTTGCGTTATGTCTCCGTAGAAGATGAACCACACTTTCCACAGTCTTGTGTGGATCTGTGCAACGCCCGAGTTAACTTGAATGACTTATTCCTTCCTTCTGCAGAACAACGTTAACTACCAACATCCTCCCCTTTTTTTTTGTTTTCATTACTTCAGTCATTGTAGACGTCGTCCATGGTTTGGCAGGCGAGCGTGGCGAGTCCTGGACCCTGACAACGTGTGGATCACATTTAACTATAGAACGGGGGGGGGGCTGTTTTGCTTGGAGCACCTCATGGCCAAGGGGGGGATCGGCCGGTGTGTGTTTTTGCAGCCACATGTTCCAGTTCACGGGCGCCTGAACGGGGGCGCGTGCTTCCTCCCCGGTTTACACTCCAGTGACACGACCCAGAGAGGCCGAACACTCGCCGTGTGAGACAAACCAGCCCGTCCCACCTGCACCGAGCTGCACTGATTAGATAGGAGGGAGGTGGCTGCAGAGGGTTAAGGACACGGGGGTCACTGCAGAGGGCAGGGCTCGTTTAAACCTCTTTTCCCTTCTCAGCAGTTCTGTTTTGCATTTTCTTGCCCTTTTCTGCACTTTTTTTCTCCACATATTGCTGAATATGACAAAGGTCAACATAAATGACTTGTTACAGCAGCAACAGGATGTGTTCGCTGTGTTTCCTTTTCCACAAAATATGAATTCTATCTGTCACATTTCCAGGTCACTGACAGCTATTTTTAGTCTCTCTCTTTCTCTGTCTCTCTCTCTCTCTCTCTCTGTCTCTCTCTCTCTCTCTCTCTCTCTCTCTCTCTTACGGAAAGGAATCAGTGGTGCACAGAGCTTCAGATAGAGGCAAGAAAGAAAGGTTCATACCAGTTTGTTTGAGCTGTGGTTTCTTTGGCGCCAGAGATGTGGCTGCCGGGAACACCTTCTCATACACACACACACACGCACACACACACACACACACACACACTCACACACCTGAGGTCTGCAGCGCCGGGGCAGCGGCAGCCAATCAACACCGAGCTGGTCGTGAAGAAGACCCCACCCCGACTTCCAGTAATGTCCAATTTCAGGAGCGAGTAAGCTCAGTCTCGCTCTAAAGATTTAGTTTGGCTGAGATCTCCGCGCTGTTTTTCTTCTCCTCTGGCTCACGAGGTTAAATAGTGTCAGTCGACATTTGTCCAGGCCAAAAGTGAGACTACTCCCAGAAAAAGGCAACACTTTTCCCTTATAGGTTTTTTTTTCTCTGGAATATTTCATTGTGTTGCCCGGGAGCGTAACCGCACGGCATTTATTTGTTCTGCAGCAAACAGAGGACGGGTCTATTTACCCAGGATTTGCACATTTGTTTGTCATAAAGAGGCGTAAAAACACCTTTTCCCGCTTCAGCTGCTGACGGCATGTTTTTGTCTGCCGAGGAGAAATCCCTCCATCTGGTCATGGGTCTGATTAAAGGCGATCATTATGGCATCAATGCGCCTCCCTCATAGACTTAAACCCCTGCCCACCCCTGAGGGGGAGAAAGAAGAAGGAAAAAAAGAGAGAAAATAAAGCATCCTTCATTACCCCTGCCCTCCCCTCCCTTCTGCAGTCCCTCACCCCCCTTGAGCGCTATCCCTTTCCTGTGCTGTTTTGATGTGTAAATGAGCGCATTGAAAACCTGCGGGCCCCCAAAGAGATGCTTTCCATGAAAATGCAGCAGTCAGAGAGCACCGGAGTTCACACAGCTCGCCACTCCTCGCAACCGGACTCCAATCAGACACCCAGTACGGGCTGCTGCTGCTGCTGCTGCTGCTGTCTGACACAAACACACAAATCGCACAATGACTCATCATCACACAGACATAAACATTGACACTGCGACCTCTGGGAAGAAACAGCTCCAGAGGTACAAATAAATAAAATAAAAAATGCACAGGCGAGTTTGAGAATTTGTCTTTTTTTTTTTTGTTAAAACGAGGATACAGTGTCAAGTGTCTGAAGCGGCTGAAGAAATACAGCAGCTGAGATTTCTCTGCAGCATCTATCACGTCAGTGAAATGAAAGGCTGGGAGATTAAAAGGCTGCTTCAGAGTACAGAGGATTGTCTGTGTTGTTCTGCGTCTTGGAATTTCAGAGGCACTGCAGAGGAGGAGACGCTCAAAGGTTGTTTTTTTCTTCATTCTGTTCAAAATAACATGTTATCTAATCAATAGCAAAACAGGAGCATATACATATATATATGTCAGATCAATCACAAGTCCCTTTCACGTCCCCTTTTCATTTACAGGTTTATTTTGTTCTTCCCAGATTGAGATAATGCCAACTATTAGTGGAATTTTCAAAAAATTTGGTGGCACCCTCTCGAACCATGACAAATATGAGGCGTTTCTACTGCACCATCGTTTGTCATTCAAAGCCAGATATGTTAAGGCTCATTAATCGACATACCGATCAGTTAACATGGAGATTCTCTGCAGTGTGGATTCAGTCCAAGCCGTAACTGCACTTTTTCTGACCCCCCCTCCCAATCCCCCCCCCCCCTAACTTTTTAGTCTCAATTTCCAGACTTCCATCCTTTCATCTCCATATAAAAAGAGAGAGCGGAGACATACCACTGAAAAAAGGAATGCACTTTTGAATTTTAATCAGAGCGAACTTTCAATAAAACATTGGCCAAAAAACGACCCAAACACATTATTTGAACTCGAATGAACTCAAATCCAGTCGGTTTTTAATCGCGGTACCCAAAAATCAGAAATCGCCATCAAAGGGCTTAACGATCTGCACACCAAACTACACCCTCGACAACGGTTCCATCTAATGTGTAAGAACAAGTGTTGCAAAGAAACTGTCATGTACATTTCAGCGATGAAGCTGGTGTTGTTATAACGAAGGCAGACGACATGAAAGGTTCGTGAAAACACTGTGGAGGGAAAAGAGAGCTTCAACGTAAAGCAGAGGAAAGGATTTCATTCCATGATGCTGAAGGACAGCGGAGTCACTACCCATCATGCAGCACTGCCTTTAAACTGTCAAGCTGTTTATTTAGAACTGATGCACTTCCTGCAGTGATTAAAAGCATCTATGGATGCATATTCTTGTATAACTCTTTGTTTGTTTTTCATATTCCGTCACAAATGTTGATAAATCACCACGTCAGATTCCCTTGTATTCGCAGACTTGGTGATAAACAATTTCTGGTTCTGGTTCTAATGCTGTCAAAGGATGCAGACGGGTCAAAAATGGATGCAAAGGGAAAAGCTGTGCTGTAACGCAAATTGTTAAAAAAAAAATGAAGAGTGAAATCCAGGCAGTTTATATTAAGAACACAGAGAGAGAACGGGGAGAAAGTTTCAAGCAAAAGTTTCAAGCTTTTTTTCTGTATCTTTTTTTTTTTGAGGGGGGGGGGGGGGGGGTTCATGTCCTTTGATCAATAGGCAGAAGACAGAGAAGTAAAGCTTCTCATCCCCCTGTACTCGTTCCTGTGCTCCGTCTGCCTGTGGCTGAAGGAGAGATGAATCAGTGAACAGAGGGAGGTTCCGCCGCTCGCTCTTCGCTCTTCTGAAGCCAACAGCATTGCTGTGATCACTGCTAATCTCCTTTGCTACTATGCTGCCATCTCCTCAAATACATTCATCTCATTTCCAATAGCGCGCGCACGGCCTCTTCCTCCTTTCTAATTAGACACCGTCAAGATTTCAGAAGTCACCCTTTGGTGCTCCGCGTCGGGACGAGATTGCTCTTTGAGCTGTTGGGGGGGGGGGGGGGGAAGGGGGGGTCAGTAATGGCAAGTATTTGTTTGAGGGTTAAATCACAGCAGGCCTTTCATCATGTTGTTATGTTGCACGATCAGAGGCTCGGGATTATGTAGGTCAGATGTTGGAGAGTGAGAGCGCCCCTTTTGTAGCTGCCATTTTTATTCAGTTGCTAGGCAGCACCCGCTCTAATCTCTTGTACCAAAGAGTCTCTCCCCGGAGAAAAAGAGAGAGAGTTACAAAGGACGGAGGGGAGGGGGGGGGGGCGTTGAAAAAAAATGTGAAAACAGCATCAACAAAGAACACAAACCCATGCAAGGACTGCTTTTAGAAACACTCTAAAGGGAGGGAGTGGAAAAGGACAGGATATGGGAGTCTAAAGCATGGCCCTAAAACCTGCTCCGGCCCTCCTGAACATCTTTAAACCCCGGTGGTTTGTTTGTGCATCTGAATAAAAGGACGATCAAGCAGTCGCACAACTCCAACCGCAGTGTGGGTTCAACAACAATGTCTGCACCGCTTTGCAAATGCCGGTAAAACAGGATTTCAGCGTTTACGTCACATCTTTCAACCCTCGTGTCGAGCTTTTTGAGGACAAGTGAAAGCGGGACAGTCGATGGGAGTCCAGAGTTTGGCAACCGGTTGTCTGTTAGCGGGTACCGAAATGGATCCCAATCAGATCCGGGGGATTCTCGACCGTCTGGCAAGTGTGTCTGCTGTCACACCGCCCCCCCCCCCCCCCCCCCATCCCAAATGTGCCCGTGTCACGCTCAGCCATCAAAGGCTCACCCCTCGGCTCTGCGTTCTCAGAGAGGAGACCCCCCCCCTTGGGACTTGGTTGCGTTTCATATTGGTTGTCTTGATTCATGAAGTTTCCAGACGATTCTACAGACTTGGCACTGTAGCACCACCGGTCTGTATGTGAACTATTATGCTACAGTTCGTTGCAGAAATAATCACGTTTTAGGCTCTAGTTGTGTGTTTATGGGGAGTTTTTGTTTTTTTAAACAGATTCATTTGCGAACTTTCGTTGTCTCGTTAGCGTCGGACAGAGCCAGGCTAAGCTAACCAGCTGCAGGCGGAGGCTGAATGTTTACTGTGCAGACATGAGAGAGGTGTCATCAGCTTCTAATCTTACTCTCAGATAACAAGCGTTCAGGATATCAAACTATTTTGGGGCTGTAGCGAATCGTTTGAAGTTTCAAAGCTTCATTCTTAGTTTTTTTTTGTACAACTATTTAAACCCAGAATTTCTGCACAATTGCAGATACAATGTCTGCTACCTACCACACACACAGAGAGCAGAGGAGAGACAGGTTACAAACCTGGCTCAGTTGATATTATTATAATATTTATAATTATACTATTTGTAATGTTTGCAAACATTTCCAGACTCCAGAGTTGTTGAGTCCAAAATTCAACATTTAGTGAAAAAAATGGATCTAGGATAATCATTTTCAAAAATTTTATTTGACGAAATATTCCACTTCAATCCATATTTGTTGGCGTTAAGTCTTTAACATAAACATTTTCACTGCAGTCAGTTGATGCAATAAAGAAACAAAAATCACTTTATTTCATTGAGGACTATTTCTTGTTTTTTTAAGGTAATGAGCATAAAACATGACGTTTGAAAACCAATGGAAGCTTCAACTTTAAAATAAGAACATTTGTTGCAGCCCTATTGCTTTATATTTCCATGTTTTTGGTAAGGACCTTTTTTTTCAAATCAGAGTTGGCAAAGATAAATCTCTTGGAACTCCAAAATCTTTAATCTAATAATAAAAAGGGAATAAATGAAGAATATTTTTCTGTCACACCAGACCAGATCCTGTTTCCAATAAGCTTGTAAAGCTACGCTAACTGGCTGCTGGCTGCAGCCTCGTAGGCCTTAAGGTCAAACACGAGGGTGGTATCAGTTTACTCATCTAACTCCCGGCAGGAACGCCAACGAGGATATTTCCTAAATGTTGAACTATTCCTTTAAAAGTGAGCGGGACACATGAAGGAGCCTCAAACAGAGGAGGGATTTTACTCCACCAGACTGTCTAAAGGTATAAAAGTCCTTTGTGGACCGGCTCAAAGGTTTGTATGGAGGGATGTAATTGGCTAATTAAAGAGACGCGGTGTGTTTTGGTGCCAGTGAGAGAGAGAGAGAGAGAGAGAGAGAGAGAGAGAGAGAGAGAGAGAGAGAGAGAGTCCCCATCATATCACCAGCAGAAACAAATCTGTTTTTTGATCTTGGCTTCTCCTAAATAAACATGTTAATTAACATTTGTACTTTTCAAGTATCTGCTCAGGTTGTTTATATTTCGTGGACAACATGAGATGAAAACCCAATTGGACATTTCGAGGAGGGGGGGGGGGGGTCAAACACATTTGGCCCCCAAAATTTCCTATCATCAATTAAGCCCTTTTTCCGGCCAGGACTGTTGACTCAGGCTGATCACTGTACATTAGCCAGTCTGTGTAGTAAAAGGAACCAGCTGGGGCCACACTCACTCTAACACTGGACCTTTTGTCAAGGTCTCAGCCCCCCTACAAGTAAAATAAAAACCTTGTTGCATGAGAGATACTCTTTGTGCGGAGGCAGACATTGTTCCTATTGTGGCGTGTCAAGGCTGACATGCCAGGTCCAACACAGCGCTGAATAAACTGTGGTTTGTGTACATACTGTAACTGTAGGCTGTGGAAAAGGAGCGAGGCAGCGGTCTGTGATGATCTTGGCGGCTGGCGAGGATTTTGGCATGCGGACGGAGCAGCAGTACCACATGCGGCCCTTTCCTTCAGGATAATAACTGCTTGTGGAGCGAGAGAGGGAGCGAAACCTGCGAGGATCAGCCTTCCTGTTCGCACCCCGTCACGCATGAGCTGGCAGGGTCCTTGTGTTGTTCTGGTCATGAGACATTTCCTGTGTGTGTTTTTGGGGTTGCATCTGGGCTTGTTTACAGCCCAGGGTAGAGCCTCATTAAGTGGAACATGGTACTAGACGGATGTGGAGGGGCTCAAGTGCCTATTAGTGGGGCCGGCCTGTAGCCCCAAACCAGAACCCAACTGGGCCAGGTGCTTCGTGCTCCAGCCTGGTTTCCACAACACAGACAAAACAGGGCTAAGACGGGGCTTACTCATTAGAAAAGTGTGCATCACTCATTTTTGCCAAAAAAAACCCAACAACTCTCAAACACCACATGTTTTCATCATCCGTGATTTGTCAGGTTGAACATTACTTTTTACAACTACATCAAGTCTGTCTTCTCTCAGTGCTTTTGAAATTCTCATCCCCACCTGTGGCACCTGATGGTTACCAGCGAAGGTCTCTATATCACATATAGTGTCACTGAATAGGGGGGGCTAACAGACGTGGATGTTTCGATCATACAAAGCAATACAGGATATCTCAGATCCTCGGAGAGGAAGTTCATTGATCGGGTGAGCAAAGACTGAAAACCGTTTTGAGCACACTGAGGTGTCCTTGGTTCATCCATTATCTCTTTGCATGATCAAGTAGCCCTACCTTGTTCATTGTGTGTGTGTGTGTGTGTGTGTGTGTGTGTGTGTGTGTGTGTGTGTGTGTGTGTGTGTGTGTGTGTGTGTGTGTTCATAAGCATGAAAACCTCACATCACACATGCCCCCCCCCCCCCCCCCTTTCAGCAGCAGCAGCTCCATGAATTCCTCCACAGCTCCAGTGTGAAGTGTCCTGCAAAGACTAAAGCTGTGCAGCAGAGGACAAAGCGGAGAGGGATTAGCGTTCCCCCCCCCCCCCTCCACCATCACCACCACCCCCCAACCGCCTTTCTGCTCATGCACACCCGCACTGTGTAACACTCGACATAATCAAACACTCGCCCAGTTTGACACACAACACAACCAAACACTCTTCTGGGGGCTATGCTACTAAAACAAACCCCGGCGCTGGAACCCCAGGGGCCCGAGGAGAGTGGCGGAGGAGCTGAGGAGGCGGATGTGAGGGAGGCCAAGAACTCGCCGTGTTTATGCTGAACAGCCAGAGAGTGGGAAACGCACAGGAACACGATCCCCATGTTTTCCCTGCCCCAGCTAATCTGACAAAACGACAGAGGGAGCAGATTCCCTTACAGAGAAAGCTGCCACTTAGATATTTATCCTGGCTAAGGCAAACATCTGGCCCCGGTGGGCTCCTTTCATAGGGCGATATGAGTGGGTGTGATACTCGGCTACATTTATTTGGGTGTGAAGTTTTAATTAAAAGTGAAAGCCATGCCCGCCAGCCAACCCCCCCCCCCCCCCACCCCAAGCTTTGTCTATCCCCTGAGCTTCGTCTGAGTGTGGAATGAAGGGAGGGAAGCAGAACTAGAGAAGAAGAGATAGACAGATGGCAAAAAATAGACGAACAAACGCAGAAGACATGCAGGTGAAGAGATGGGAGATAGATATAGAACCATTTATCTGCTCGGGGGTGTGACGTTCTCCCTTCTCGCTGTTTGTTTTCAGTTGCAGTCGGACGGAACGGCCTGAATTACAGACGAGGTGCCGTCGCTCCCACACACAGAGGAGGGCATATTGCTTACAGAAGAAATCTGCTTACTCTCCAGAGTCCAGAAGCACCCTTGTAAGATCGACCCCCGTTCCTCATTCCTAACATCCATCCTGTTTTGTGGGTTTTCAGGATTTTGGAAAATCGTCTCTGGAAAGATTTTTTTTTTTTTTTTTTTTGCAAGATATTTAAGTTGCTGCAGCTTTTTGCATCGTGGTCACAAGTCAGAGCAACGGTTTACGAGAGAGCCTGAGCTCATGTTGTGTTTACCGATCGCCTCCGGATACAAAGTGCTGGGGCCTCATTTATGAGCTGGCCCATGGATTCTCTTTAAACTAAAAAAAGCTCATTGTACCTACATCTTGTTTATAGCAACACAGGTAATAAAGCTGAACCTATCAGCTGTAACTGCCTGCAGCACACAGAGAATGTGTGAATGAGCTTCAGCTTTTCCAATGAAAGTCGGGGGAACGTCTCACTAACGGAGCAGAGAACTTTTAAGCATTTGTCAAGTAAAACAAATAAAAAAAAATGTAAATGCAGAGTTCTACAATCTTTACGTCCAATCCAAATAATGGATCCACACAGGGCAGGCAGGAAGGGTGGTGAATGGGGTCTTTATACATAAGAATTTTGTTTGCAGTTAGCTTAGCTTAGCATAACGACTGGAAACAGGAAACTTGTCTGTAATTTGTCTGTAAATGACGAATAAGAAATCTCCCGTTTGTTCAATTTGTGCAAAATCAAAGCGTTAAAGCGACACGCGGTGGTTTCACGTAGGTTTGCGTTCCGGACTATTTCCTCCTGTAGTCCTGTCGACATTGTCACTTTTTTTTTTTTTGCCCCAATTACACAAATTAAATTTAGTTAGAAACTGTTAGGCAGATTTTTATGACCTGCTAGCTGTTTCCTCGTTTCCAGTCTTTGTGCTGAGCTGACTCCACTATTGGCTCTCACCCTTCTAGGAAAAAAAACAAACAACAAAAAAACCCGCTTGTCTCGGTATTATCACTGACAGATGTCCAGCGCATGGATACGCTAATGAGTGTCACCCCACCACACTGTCTGCCAGGCTCTTTGCTAGAAGGGGTCTGGCCTATCATGTGTTACCTGGCCGTGCTCTCAGTGTGAGAAGATGTTAATTGGCGGTGAGGCGCCAGTCTCTCCCACCCCTCCCCTGGCGTCGTCCGGAGCCAGGAAAGGTGGCATAAAGCCTGGCCTCGGAGCGCTCCAGACTCTGTGGGTCCAGAGGGAACCAGGAGGCATGATCCAGTGTGTGTGGAGGCCATCCGTGAAGCACACACCTGGCCTGAACTTGTACACTTGAATGGAAAACCCGCGCAGAGACCACCACAGGGAGGTTGGTCTTTTTTCGAAATAAAAGAGGGCATTATTTTCAATGTAGCAGCGGCTCAAAGAAACACTCCTCGCTCGTGCTTGGTGTTCCCTCCTGGCTGATTGGAGTTCGCCCAACAGTGTGTGTGTGTGTGTGTGTGTGTGTGTGTGTGTGTGTGTGTGTGTGTGTGTGTGTGTGTGTGTGTGTCTGCTGGCTCCTGTCTGCCGTCTGCCTCCCCTGGATTGGACTCCTGTCGCCTTCCCAGTGAAGGACCACTCAACCTGGGTGGATATTCTTTCCCTCACATCTGCTATGAATTTACCAGAGCCAAGCCATTCAAAGGCTCCTTTATGGAGCCGTCAGCAGCCCTGTGACTGCTTCCTATTAACACACACACCTAGGCACACACACACACACACACACACTCAATTGTACTCATGCACACATTTACACTCATTCCTACCTTTTTTGAAAAGGTATTTCCTTAAACAATGTGTTGTATTCTTCTCCGTCAATCAGTTATTTGTTTCTTTTTTTTCTTCACACACACACACACACACACACACACACACACACACACACACACACACACACACACACACACACACACATAAATACACATATAAACACACACACATAAACAAACACAAACACAAACACACACACACACACTTACTCACTGACCTCCAGCTTCTTACTCAACCAAAGATCTGAACTTAAGTCAGCCCCAACAGCTGCAGCCTTCTTGTGTTTTTTTTAAGTGAATCACCCGTGCATGGTGAAGCGGTGCAGGGGTGGTTATCGGGCCATTACACACTTTAATCTATTTATTGCTGACATCCCCCCTCACTGGGCATATGCACACTCCAGAGAAACGTGAGCCGGGACAGCAGCAAGGCCATCATGTAACTTTAGATGGATCTGATTTGGAGAGAAAGGAGAGAAAATGTAGGTGTAAAAACTAGGGTCCGTCTTGCGATGGGGTCGCACCAGCTGTGACACCAAATCAGGCCCAATATGGTTTCCCCGCTTCCTACCACCCTACTTCCGGATCTTTTGCTTGGAACCACTCCCATCTTTGAACTTCTGTTTGACCTCACACCTGCAAAGTTTTGCGACTGCATCTTGCATGGTCGTGATGCTCTCATGGTCCACACACAGGCTGACTAACTCCGTGGTGGTACTTCCCGCTACAGAAGGTGCCTCCAGGACCACATTTTGCCATGATGACTCACAGACTGACTCACATGTCGAAAACAAAACCGGCATCACTGCTTTGGCTGGTAGCGATCCATGATCAGTGTGCAGTCATAGTGTTAATTCTGCAAAAAAAGATGCTTTGGGTAAACAGGATCTGGACTGCTGTGACAGGAAGTTAGAAGTAGGAGTTAGATGTTTGATTAAAAAAATAAAAGCTAATTCATAATTTGCCAAGAGCCTGGCTTAGCTGAGGTCTGAAAAGCCAAGACTGATGTGCCTTGAACTTGCATTCTTTCTACTGGCCACCAGGGGGCGACTCCTCTGGTTGCAAAAACTAAGTCGTGTTAGAAGTTGTGTAGAAGACTTTGACAGAAATAATTTGTAAAAAAAAGATACATTTTCTATTAGCGGGAATAAGAATCAGCAGAGAAGCTGATTTAATGCAGCTCTGTTTCATGTGTTTCATGTTAATTGGCTTTCTATCATCCATTGCTAAGCCTTACAAAGACTTTCTATTTATATATATACATAAATATATATTTATATATGTCTATATACATATATAGCCTATTCAACATTTTGGATCAGGAGCTCGACTGAACGGTAAGATGAAGCCTCAGTGTGAATCATGAAAGGCTTCAGCCCACTTATTACGTCTACAAGTTTGACTGCCTTTCATCTTCCATGTAGCGCTCTCATTGTTGCTGCATCCATATCTGGATCCCAGAGTTCAAAGACATCTCCGGGTGATTCTGAGCTTAATTTCTCAGAATGCCTGACACATTTTCCGATTTATACATATATTCTATATACATTGCTATATTATTGATAAAGAAGGAAGCAACGTGTGTGTGGGGGGGATATCCTACATTTACCTGTTTGAATCGATGAACCAGCTGAGGAGAAGCAGGTCCAAGTGTGTGTCTTGTGCCGGTGTCATGGCAGAGAGGATGCATGACTGACGTGTAAGTGCTGCTGTTTGGTCTGCAGGAAGATTCAGACTGTTGCAGGATCCCCTTTGGGGGCGAGCGCTCTGTGTTCCCAAGAGAAAAGCCGTCCTCTGAACTCCTCCGTCTCCTCACTCTCCTTATATCATCAAAGGGAGAGGACACACATGAGTGGAGAAAATTGGGGGAGACGGCTCTGTTTTGTGAATAATGCATTAATAATCATTTTGTACGTGAACTTAAAGCAGAGAGAAATTTAGGGCATGCACTGCGGTCACATAAGTTGGTTTTGGCACCCAATTTCCAGGTCACCTTTACGCTCTGTGAATGATTATGTTGCTTCTCTTCTGCTCTGGCAGACTGTCAGGGTTTTTCTCCCCCCCACCCTGTCCTCATTTTCTCTGTGTGCTTCCCTTGCAGCTGCCACCGTGATAGACTACTGACTGAGCTCATTCTGAAGCGTGCCATGATATGACACAAATGGAGTTTACGCTTATAGCTCAAAACTGCCTTCATCGCAACACAGACTCCAGCAGGAGAGCTGGAGCTCGCTGCGTCTTTTTAATGTGACGGCGCCGGTGGGACAGGTGTCAGCAGGCCTCAGTGTAACCTCATCTCAAGCTGGAGGCTCGTAGGAAGATATTTACAAAAGATTTGATTTCTTGAGTCATCCGAGTAGCTATTAAAGGTACAGACGGGTAACGGGTTTAAGTAAGTGAGGGAAGGTGTCAGGCCACCGCAAGCCTCCAGAACAGATTTTATACTCTTATTTTTTTACATTTCTCCACTAATTTATCAGTCACCTAATTGTATTAATTACTATAAACACATTTTGACATTTAAAGAGCTAACTCATTCCAGGCTCACTGTTTTTCCATCAGTATCATAATAATATCATTACGGTGAATTATTTATTCATGACAGCCCTACAGCAAAGATGTCATCTAGATTATTATTGTAGTTCTGTCGCGTGTCCCTCATTCTTCAGGACTTGCTGTCATTTCCATTTCCCCGGTTTATTTGAACTGAGGCTGATTCAGATCACCTGCAGCTGTGAGCGATTGGCTGCTAATCATCAATTAAGAGCAGCTTGGTGTATTCCTCCTATTGGCCGATCAGGGTGTGACGACGCCCCTTCTTTAAGGCATAAGAGAAGCTGAAAAAGTTCCACAACTCTCGTTTTGGCAGATATTGTTTGCCAGAAACGCACTTCTTTAGGCCCTTTTCTGTCTTCTTTTGCTGGTTTTGAGTGTTCTGAGACTGAAGTGGAGAGAATATTTAAAAAGTAAACCTTTCCTCTCAGGCCTTAGTGCTACTCCTACAAGAGGTTGTGCGTGCCATGTTGATGGTTTCCTTACAAAAGAGACATTTGTTTGTTATTTAAGAGGCATTTTTATTGGAATTTAAAAATCTTTTCTTTTTTTCATTGTGAAGGCAACTCTGACATTTGATTCTCCCAGTGAAAACTTGTGAATTATGTGGTTGAAAACTGGTTCTCAGGCTTCTTCCCGGCCAGCTGAAATCTGTGGGGATCGGAACAGCCCAAGTTAATTTTAAGTTAAAAATTAAAGAAGTGGGACATCGAGGTGGAGTAATGGTTAATTCTGTTATTCATTGGGTCCTGCTTTGTTTCATCTAATCACTGAAATGAAACACAAATGACAGAAGAAAAAGAGTGAAATATAGAAGAGAATGACGTTTAAACAAATTAATGTTTGATAAATGATTGAATCACTTACATTAGATTAAATAAACATTTTAATATGAGCATTGAGTTAACGAACAGTAAAACCAAACCCTGCCACAGTTCAGTGCTTCCACTGTCCTTTTAAAGTCCTCGCATGTCACTCCACAGACGGGAAGCACATCCCGTCTGCTGGAATGAGAGTGAGACGCACACTTGTTCTCTCCTTGCCAGATGCCCTCTGCACCGACTTGGACCGGGGGGTAAATATTTGCAGGGTGGGCTGCTCCGCTCTGCTGTTTTACACACTCTCTGTGTGGATGTGTCGGCCGTACTGCTGCTGTCAGTTTGCTCCGGGTTCAAAGATTAGTCTGCGCGTGGCCAGTGTTTGCTTGTCGTGGAGCCAGGGCACCTGCTGCTCCTGCTTCAACCTGTCAGCTCAGGCTCGCTGGTGTAACAGTGGAGGCAACACTCAACCTCACGACTCTATGAAATCCTGTCAAATTTACAAGTTGCTTATTAACACATTCACTAGTTATGGAGCAATATTTTTATCAGACGCGTCAAAAGTGCAGACATTCTCTACTCAAGTCAAAGTACAGCTACTTGTGTTCAAAAAGGAGTTCTGATTCAACTTCTTTACTCGAGTAAAAGTGGAAAAAGTACAGGCTCTAAAATGTAGTTGAAGTCAAAAGTATCCCTATCAAGGACATTTCTACTGGCTGGGAAAGCCTAACTCTCACGTCACATTAATAGGAAAACAAATGATCAATAATTCCCCTCAAATGCATTAAAACTGAAATAATGAGCCTGTTTTTAAACCACATGGAGTAGAAAGTACAGGTATTTGTTTTAAAATGTAGGGAGTAAAAGTAAAAGTTACAGAAAAAAGTACAGTAACGAAGTATTTGTACCATTTATTATTATTATTAATTTGGAGTCGTGTTCACCGGATGAACATCAAATATTCACACTTTTATCTCCGTTTTGGTCTCCACCGACCCCTGAGAGAATTATCTTGCTCTTGTGTGTGCTGCTGAGCAGGTCGTGAACTTTTAGAGCGCTTTCACCAAAAACGGCAGCTCGCTGTAATCAATGCAAATGCTCGAATGGCAAATATGGCCACAATAACAATGTTAACGTGCTCATTTTAGTCGTATAACGTCCACCATCTTAGTTTAGGTGTGTCAGAATACTAATGTTTACTTATTAGCGCTAAAAGAGTGTGATGGGGATGTCATTATTTAGAGGAATTAAGAACCAAAGTATTTGAGCCCAAAGATGGCAGAAGAGGAAATCTAAAACAGATTGTTTACAATTGATCCCAAGGGAGGGCATGAATGTCTGCACTGAACTTTCTTCACATGAACTGTATTTTAAACTATTTCAGGATCTCTTTGTCTTCTACCTTCCAAAACTCAGACATTCATTGTCATTCTTTTACCTCAACAACGAGTTAAAGCAGTGATTTAAAGCATGTCTCCACCTTTTTCTTGTTCCGCTAATCCACCAGAATTGGAATAGTTAATATATCATGACCGCGTTAATTTTTTATTCAAGGGAACAACAAGTTCTCGAACCCTAAAAGAGGCTGGAGTTCATTAGGAGTTCAGTCAGAAGCTCAAGTTTAATCAATGTTCAGGTTCTGGCTCCATTTCCCAAAAGAGTCAGCAACCAAAAACTGTCTGTCACAGCGACTCATTCAGCATTTAGAAGCAGAAACAACAATAAAAGACCTGTTTCCCTCCAGCGCCCTCAGGTCGTGGAACTCATAATGTCCTCTATCTGCCGTCATCTTCTTTTCTTGTACGTCACTGACCTCCGACCTTTTTCTCCTTTTATGGCTCAACATGCTGCAATGATTTCTGGGGAAGATGGGACACATTATACGCTGTAAGAAATGGCAGCTAAATTAATTATTTAATTAAATGGGCAAGAAACATCCCCAAGTGAAGCTTCATTCTAGCTGAATACAGTTGTCACCGTGCTCCAACGGCCCACTAATCAAGCAGTGTTTCCACTGACTTTTCCCATCTCTGACCTTTTACTCTGATCCATCTTAGCCGCCGACACCTGTTGCCAAATTACAGGAGGCTCAGAGGCTGTCCACACTTCAGTAGATGTTTCATAAGCTGCCGCTGTCCTCGCTGCACTCTCCTCTGCTCCAGACGTCGCAGACACACACTTTATTGTGGGCTTCATGCCTTTGGGATTTTCCAGTTGGTAGTAAGAGAGTTCCCTTAGAGATCAGCTACTACATGAGATGCAAAATCAATATTTTGGTCCATAAACAACTTTTTTTCAAATTCTACGGCAGTCTAGACACTTTAATAACCTTGTGTCAATAGCTCAGGTTTCTTGTGTCCACACCAAACAAGAATCGGTCTCTACACTTCTTCACATTTTTTCCCTCTCTGCAGGTCGACCAAATTAAAGGAGGATATTAATATTGTGCCTAACTCCTCTACATGAAGGGAATTACAGAGCCTGAGGCCAAACTCGACCATCATGCGCTTACCATACCTTACCGCAAAATGTTTTCATGGAACAGTCTGTAAAGAATCATGCCATTTATCCTCTAATGTCACCTTTTGGCTTCAACGCACACATTTATAAAAAGCTAATTTGGCTTCTTTTTGAAGATGCAACGTTTCCGAGAAATGAGTCCACTTCAGAGAGTAAGCTTGATATTTTATTAAAAATTAAAAGTATATAATCAGTCGGTAGTCACGGCAAACCCGTTTTCTCTCTTGAACAGATGGCAGTGATGTGTGTCGGACCAGATGCACACAAATAAAACAGGGAGAACGACGGACTTCATCCATAGCCTTTATTGGAAATTCTATACATGTGAATCCTCCTAACCTGCCCAAACCCAGCTTTAGAGACTATAAATATATATATCCATATAAAAAGAGAAGTGTAAAATATTTTTTTGCAGTCCCTCCAAGAACAAAAAGCTTTTACAGTCAGTCTCAACTTGAAGAGGGACAGTCACCTTTTTTGTTGCCAACCAGTGATTTTTAACAATTGTTAATCATGTCAGGAACAACGGCCGAGTTAAAACATATTTTAATAGAAGGAATGGGGGTAAAAAAAAAACAGTGACCAAGTGAAATCAAGGTCTTAAATGATGAAACACAGAAGCACAGCACAGAAAGAAGAGGGAAAACCAGTCCCATAAACTACAGGAACTTCTGCACTTTCAAAAAGGTTTAAGTTGTCTGAGCAGAAGTTATCACAGAACAAGTTGTAGAGCTAAAATACACCAGCACCATGAAACTCCCCCTGTCCTTTGATGACCGGAGAGCACAGTGAGAGTCACAGCTAAACAGCACGTCACTGAATTACTTGGAAACTGCTGGGACTGAAGTGTTCAGAGAGAAGGAGTAGAGCACCACCTGCTGACCGCACCAGGACATGCAGGGAAACTGTCATTTGGAGCCGTTTCACCCACATTTGTCACCTAAATGAGTGACATTTTTATTACAAGATGTACACGTGACCAATTAAATCATTTCTGCCACAACAATGAAAAGTAAAAAACAACCGACACGTTCTCTGCATTGACTAGGAGAGCCCTGCTTAATTAAACCTCTCCATTTATTTAATGTAATTAGGAGCAACAAGTTATCATTTACAATACAAAATAAAAATGTGCAAAAAATATCAAATATTCAAAAGAATGCCCATTTTCTTAACAAACATCACATTTATTGTTTTAAACACTGTTTACAAATGTTTATGCACATCATTTCAATAAAGTCTGGTCCTGCAGCTGCTGGCATAATAGGTGCAATTTACACGTGAGGAGTGCAAACCGACGGAGCATTGAGGTACCGGTTCGTTTAAAGTGGCAGGGCACTACAGAGGAGGAAAGGCTGGTCAGCTCTACGCGCCGAGGACGAGACTCCGAGTTGGGATCCCGTTTTTGAAAATGTCCAGGCACCGAGAGCTGAGATGAAACTTGTGATTTAGCACAAAAGTGATGTGAACGCATGTGCGACCTGCAGCCTCGACCCAGCTTTGTGAGAAAAATCTGCATCTGGGATGAAAAAAAAAAGAAAGAATACCTAAAACTAGTAAAAATTCTACCATGTTTATCTATACATTTGCATTTGACAAAAAGATCATCTTTGTGTCGTGATGCTTAGCAGTAAGAACGATTTAACAGGTGACGGGAGGAACTCGGCCATCAGCGCCGTTCTTCAGGCAAAAATGATTTTTCGGAGGGTTTCGCTTAAATGGACGCCATCTCTTTAACTGATGGCATTTAAAGTCAAATTACGTGTGTGTGTGTGTGTGTGTGTGTGAGTGTCGGTGTGTGTGTGAGAGAGATGCCATCAACTTGGAATTGAAATTCAAATCAAAGAGTCTTCAGAGCTACGAGAACCCATTCTTTATCTCAAATGTCTCAATTTTCTTGGTTTGGGGGGAACAGACATCACCAATATTAAACATGTTACAAATATAAATGTTTTCTTTTGTCGTTTTTCAAAATATGAACAGAATTTCAATAACACAAAAAGTCCTTCTGAGGATTGAGGAGAGAGGGCTCTTGAACATTTTTAGAAGAGCGGAACAGTAATTTTAAAGCAAAGAGACGACAAAAAACAAAACTAAAAAAAAAAAAAAGCACCCTGGACTTCATGAGCGTTTCTGTCTCTTGGAATGTCGCTGCTGTCTGGACCGGTCCTCGTCGCTGCTCGCTCCCCCTGCATCGTCCCGGCCCCCCCGATGACGAGTTCTCCGTGTGTCCCGCTCCCCATCGCTATCCTGCTCCCTGTAATCCTTCTTGCCCGTCGCGGCAGAGGTCCGCTTACTTCTCCTCCTCCCATCATCATCCTCATCGTCGTCCTCCTCACCACTCTCGCTCTCCTCTTCCCTTCGTCTTCGAACATTTCTGGTCTTCTTCCGGTTTGATTTGCCATTCTGCATCTTCTTCTTTGGTGCCTCCTCCTCCTCCTCCTCTTCCTCCTCATCTTCTTCTTCAGATGTCGCAGTGGCTTGGCTGACTCGTTTGCGTGAACGCCGGCGGAGGTAGCTGAGGCCAGGCAGCCCTTTTTGGAGCAGCTCGGTGAACGTCTGCTCCGTCTTGACCATGCAGGCGAGCACCGTGCTGCCTTGCTGGTTGTACTCCTCCGCGTTGGCGAAGACTTGCTTCAGGTCTTCAAGGAAATCCTGAGCGTTGCGATATGAGCCCTGGCTGAACTTTCCAAGCATCGTCTGGAAATCCATGGGCTGGGAGATGATGTCCAGGTAGTCTTCTGCCTCCTCTGGGGACACCGGCTCCCTGTCAGAAGAGCAGAGCGTGAGATGACGCCAACACTAATCATTTATGATGTCCGAGGTCAACCGACCAAGATAAACTCGATAGCAAACCAGAAAATCATTTCTGATTCATTAATAGGTCTCAAGAAACCAACACCTGTACAATATAATCTCAAGGATAATCTGGTTTCTTCGTTTCAGACCAAATAGCAACATAGAGCCTATGTCACTCGCTCACCTGAAAGGCCAGCTGTAGCGGAATTTCATCAGTTTCTTGAGGATTTCTTCACACCTCTCCAGTTCCACCACCTGCCTGCGCACCCCTGATTGGGAACTCTGTCGCACCTGCAGACACAAACAGAACAAGGCTGAGTCTATGATCTCAGCGGAAATGTAGTGTTTCCTGCTTTAAGTGTATTCTTTAATTCTTCCAAGTACGACGGAGGTGGTTTCTTACCAATTCATCGATGTCTGCAGGGCTGTTGGGGCCAGTCCTGTGTTTGCTGCTCTGACTACTTGAAGGCTGCTTCTTGGGTTTACTTTTTGAGCTTTTCTGTCGAGACGAAGACTGCTTAATTTTCTTCCTCGGTCTCACTGTAAAAACAATGTCATGTGATCAGGACAACAAAAGGACAAGGTCTAAGGCATAAAAACAGCAACTCCTATGGAAAGACTAATATTTTCTAAGTTCAAAAAAGGGGTAAAAAAAATGTATCATGTCACAGAGCCTGAAGATGTGGATTTATATTTTGGAAGTTATTGAAATTGATGGTTATTTAACTATTAATGCAGCATTAATGCAATGCCGTGACCTATCACAGCATCTCATGCTAAAATGAGGAGTAATCCGTTGTTAGGGGCCTGTTGGGGTCCTCTCCAACTATTCAGCAGCGTTGCATAAAACATTAATCGTCATCCTTGACATGCAGGCTTGAACTGACAGAAGGGATCATCCTGCCACATACTCCGTGTGAAGCCGGACTGAGACTTGGCTTCAAAGCAAATGTCCAGACCTGAGCTGTGCTACATGACAACACGCAGACAATAGAGACAGGGAGAGGACAGGGCCTCAAGTTCCCCCATCAGCATTCCTCTCATTCCCAACCATGGACCCCCATTTCTCAGAACCAAATACAATCTGGGTTTTAGTTGAATTGTTGTATTCTCTTATTGTTTTATTCGGTGTCATACAAATGTAATTCCAGTTTGAAGTTGGTACATTGAAGTCAAAAGAGGAACATGAACAGTAGTCGATACTCACAGCTGTGACCCATGGCTTTGTAGTCATTGTCTTCCTCATCCTCTTCATCTTCCTCAGAGTCCTCCTCTTCGGACTCCTCCTCGTCCTCTTCTTCATCGGTGTCTTGGTTGTAGTTCCTGAAGTTAAATTAGGAAAAACAATCACACACACTGAGCTCGTACTAATGTGTCAAATCCTATGTCGGTCTCACTCATGTGGAAGCCACCGTTCCTGCCGAGCGTGAGGCGGAGAGTTACCTTGAACGGGAGCCACGTCTGGCCACAGTCGGCTGACAGGCCGGGCACCGCCACTCTCCGGTAGGAATGCCGTACAGGGCCGGTCGCAGACAGAACAGGTGGAAGGCCTTGTTGCACTCATCACAGAGGATAAGTTTCTCATCATCACCTGGAATAGATCATAATAAATGTAAAATAAATAACAAGATAAGACTGGAAATTATTATTTTGATTCAGTATGCCCACATTTGTGTTCCCGTCTTTCTATGCTCCCTGTGCAAGAAACCAAATTTGTTGTGTTTTCTTTAATAGTCATCTTATCACTACAGGTTCACCTGTTTGCCTTCGGAGCAGCCAACTGCGCATGTAGACCTGCCTGACACAACTAGTCTGTCCTGCTCTGAGCCTGTCACTGCTGCCCTGTTTGGACCTGGGTCTAGACTCCATCAGCTTCAGCAGAGATGGTCTCTGCCTGAGCACTAGACGGGGAGTAGAAGGGTAGTACTGTAGCACTGCTCCACTCAAACCACAACTCCATAGTCTAGCACACTTAAGCAAGAACTGACTGTTTCTTTGAGGAAAAACAGAACAAACCATGGTGCTGTGATTCTGTGTCGGTGGTTCAGAACAAAGAAAGCCAGCGAAAAAAGTTATTTTTGTGACAATAAAGGGATGATGTTCTCAAAAGGCTGCGAATAACCTGCACATTTTATTTACAGCAAATTCCATCCTGTGAGACTAAACGAGTGAGACAGCAGCTTTACCTTTCCTGCGACAGACTTTGCAGCGAGCGTTCTCTGCAGACATGTCCCACTTTATGCAGGCATCCAACATTCCCAGCAGGACGTGCATGCGGGAAAAAGTTTGGGCCTCTCGGATAGCCGTCTTCCACTTCTCCACGGCTGTCGCCACCTAAGAGAAAAAAGCCCAGACTGTTTTAAAATCGGCAGAACTTTGTGAAGAAAGAGTTAAATAGTGGTAGATCTGTCTGTATCTCCTTTGAGTTTGAGGATATACATTTTGTTTTGGTTTTGTTATGCAGAGCCGTTTTTCCCCTTAAGGTATTTAAACAACAATAATAATATCTGAAAACCTCCGCAGCTAAAACCCCTTATACTAACAACATCCAGTGAGTTTTTGACCTTCAAAGTAAACTTGAACATTGCAGCTCTTACCCTGGCCTCTTCTGCCAGTTTCTTCTCGTCGTCCACCTCTTCAGCCTTGCTGCTTTCCTCTCCTCCTTGCTTTTTTTTCTTTTTCTGCTTGGGGGCCATGAAGCCTTGCAGGAACTTTTTGATTACGCAGGCCTGGATGGTGATGATGCACTCACCAAAGTCTTTCAAGTTTTCCATGTCTTTCAGCTGTGAATAGTCAGTTATGAATTACAATCACAAGAGACACTGCAGGAGCTATAAAATCAGTAACATTTTAAATGTATAATAAAACAAACTATATGGTATAATCAAACCTATTAAAAGGCTTATGAAAGTTGATTTTGCTTCTTTAAAATGTAACCTTGTGTAACCACTCAGTCACCTGCTCTTCGATGTCTATGTTGTCATCCAGGTATCCCAGGCCTCCCTTGTGGAGTCGCGAGGCTACCTCCTGGATGTCGCTGCGCAGGTATTTGAGCAGCTCTGCATAGCCATCACAGGTCCTGAGGCCCATTTTGCCCTTACGGGTCAGATGGACAGAGTGGAGGATGTCCTGGTACCTGAAACAGGGATGGGACAGCTTTGTATTCACCTGCCCATTTTCTCCATCACTGCTGCCATCAAACCAATATTAACTGCTCTGCCCAATTCTATCTTTAAAAATGCCATTGTTCATACTTGGAGATCTCCAGCTGTTCTGTATTCAATTTACCTTTTATAGAAAGCATTTCATAACCTACACGCTTGCTGTTGCTTTTACTTCCAACACAATGGATAGTTTCAAAATGAAAGGCATTTCTTTTATAACAACAACAAGAAGGTAAAAGCTTTAAATAACACATGCTGAATCACCCCCAACAGATCCCTTAAAGCTGGTAAAAAAAACAGGTTATACTTTAGAAGTAGCCATGTTTGTTCAAGTAATTATCTCATATAATGAGAGTGCACTCACTTGCTTTGTATCTTCGCCTTCAGTTGACTCTCTCTGACCCCCTGAGGATGAAGACTCTCCACTAGCTCCTCCAGCTCAGCTGGGTTGTCGCATATAAACCTGTAGTCAGAGGTAGAAAAAAATAGAATGAAAGATTAATATCATCCTTTTTCTTTTTACACGATCGAATGAAAGGAAGGAACAAGGCACTTACCAGAGGTTCTGTCCCTGGTTGGGAACAGTAGTTTCTATACAAACGTCTACTGCTGCTCCCTGCTGGGCTGCCTCACTTATAGCACCATCTATGCTGCCATCGTCCTTTTCAGCTCCTAAAACAAACGGAGCAATTATACAAGGAAAAAATTAGCAATTATGTGCAGATACAAAACTCCACACCAAGTAAAGCTAGACATGCATTTGAAAAAAGGGCTACAGAGACCCAATTTGTAGTTGATACTAATATTTGAGATTGTATATTCAGCCAATATTAATTTCTTAACAAATGGAAACACTTTGATGCGGATAACATATGCTTAAGTTACTGTACCTTGTGTATCTTGAGTAGCTGCCGACTCACCCTCCTCTTCCTCCTCTACCTCGGGCTCGGCTGGTTTGTCCTCGGGTGGAGGGGTGAAGCTGTAGTTGATGCTTTCATGCACCCAGCCTTTCTCAATGTACAGACCAGGAACCAAATCAGAGAAAAGCCAGTATCTGAACAAAAGCATGAAGCGACCATGGTTATAATTTACGTGGATAAATGGGAATTATTTGAATAACCTGTGTATGAAGGGTGTGGTTAAGCACTTACCTATTATGGTTTCTGTCGGTACCCAGCGGGGTCCTGCGCGTGACAAGTCTGGCTTTGGTTATACCATCCTGAAAGGCCTTTTCTACAGAAGCCCTCTGTTTACGCTTCCGCTCCTCTTCCGCCTCCCTCTCCATGCGCTCTTTTGGGAAATAACACGATAACAAACACATTACTACAATGGAAACCATACTGAGAAAAGAAAAGTTGGTCAGATGGCGTGTTAAGCTTGCCGGTAAACCTAACTTGATGTTTGTTTTTTTGTTTTTTTAAAGGCACATTGTGAAATGGATAACTGCTCCACTCCCTGCAACAAAGTTTACCTTTGTTCTGTCGGTCCATCTCCTCCTTCTCCTTTTTGGCCTGCATGGACATCAGCCGGCGGCTCTTCACTGAGCTGATCATGTCCTCTGGCTCAGGCTCTGGCTCCGGCTCCACCTTCATTTCTTTTTTGATTTCCTTCTTAGCACTCCCATCTTTCTTTTTCTCACCTTCTCGACCAGAAGAAAAGAAATATATGATTTAAAGCTTTGCCCTTTATGACATTTTGACAATAAAGAATCCAAACATATAGACAGTAAATGAGTAGCTTAACAAGTCGTTGATCCCGCCTACCTTCCATCTCCTTTCGCATCTGTTTCGCTGCCTTCTTCCGGTCATTGACCTCTTTCAGCATCGCCAGACGCTCCTTCCACACCTCAGCTGACCGTTGCTGCATTGCATCGACGTGATCTTCAACAGAGTACGTCATGAGTATGCGGTGGCAGAGTGCCACCAGCAGGCTGACCTTCTCCTCCGGACTAAGCTCAAACACCTCGATTGTCTCGAGCTTCTCCAAGAACTCACTGGTCACCACGTCATCAAAGCCCCCCAAAGCCCCGGAGTCCACCGAGCCCTGGGCACTCTCCTCCCCATGGGCGTCGCATGGTCGGAGGCACAACCGTGCCAGCTCCGACACAGAGTGCATGGTGAGAGGGATCTCCGATAAGGGCATATCCAGCTCACTGTAGCCTTCTGCCAGCTCATCCTGCAGCATCGTCTGAAGCAGCACCACCAGCACACGGTTCAGGTAGAGAAAGCCGGACCGTTCCCCTGCCAGCGCTTCCATCAGAGCAATTGATGTGATGGGATACTGGTCATCAGGCATCAGCAGCCCGGCATAGCAGTGAAGGAAGTCCACGACCATGGCAACGTCACCAAACAGGGTGTTAGGCAACCCCTCGGGCATGTCCACAAGCTTGAAAGTCGGCAGAGTCTTGTCACCTTCGAGCTCCTGGTCCTCGTATCTGCGCGATTGTTCACGGCGGACAATCATCTCCTTCTCACGTCTCTCCTTGGCCTTTTCTCGCAGTTTCTCTCTGACTTCCTCGCGCCGTTTCTTGATCTCTTCCTGCTTTTGCTCTTCACTCATGGCTGCCCATCGCTTCTTTTGCTCCAGTAGCTCCCAGCGTTTATGCACCAGCTCCTTGAGCTCCTCTGGCAGCCGGTCTCGATCATCTGAGGACAAGGTCTTTGCGGCCTTGGAGATGAGGGTGGAGAGGGAGTTCTTCTTGTCCTCTTTGCCCTTGTTCTCCTTATAGTAGCGAAGGAGGTGGAGAGCCATAGGGTGCAGTGGCTTGCCTAGTTTAGGCGTACCCATGCCAGTACTACGGGCTCTCTTCTTGGGGCTCCCAGAAGCGGTGCTCTTAGCCAAATGCAGCAGAGTCATCTGCTTCATCTTCGGTGTCTTAGCACCAAGTTTGCCGTCCTTTTTAGAAGCTTTGAGGACGTTGAGCTTCTTATCACCACTCTTTCCAGTTCTCTTTCCTTCTTTCTTGTCCCCGGACTTTTTGCCTGATTTTGGAGTAGAGGGAGCCGTGCTCTTGCCGTCTCCTTTCTTTGGAGTTCCTGAGTTCTTCACCTTGAGTGGGGAGCCATTCATTTTCTGAAATACACACAAGATGAGCCCATGAGCAATGACTTTTAAAAAGGCATAGCCCACAATCGTCAAGTAATACCTCAACAGAAATTATAATGTGCATACAAGTCAGCTAACCTGCATATGGCCCCAAATGGTCGGGCTTAGAGGCATGCCCAAAGAGTCTTTCTTCCTTTTCCTTTTCTTCTCTCCCTTCTCATTTCCTGAATCCTCTCCTGGTGTGTCAGACGACGTCTTGAGTCTCTTAGGTTTACCCTCCGGAGATGACAAGCTCTTGCGCTTTGCTGAGGGATTCTCTGCTAAAAACTTCAGACAAAAAAAAGTGTGAGCCAAGAACAAGTGACGTTTTTTAAAACAAGTTATATGTAATACAGTGCGTGTGTGTGTGTGTGTAGAATTACCTTGTGTGGATCAAGAAGAAAGTCGCTGAATTTGCTGGGCAAGGAGAATTTTTTCACCAATTCATCCTCGACCACCCAAGGAGCACTCTCTCCCATGCCCAGCCTCAGTGCATAGTGCCTGATGAAGTAGCGCATGATCTCCTTGGTTGGAGGCCGCTCCGTTCTGTAAAGACTATCTGTTGGAACATCACTGATCACCTAGAAGACAAGTCGGTGGGGAAGATTCAGCATCACCGTCTTAATATACTATCGTGACTAATTCTTGTCTGGGAGCAGTTTTTGTTAACAACAGGATACAGACCTTATCCTCATTGATGAGCTTCACGTCATACTTATGAGGAAGGAATTTAGGCATCACCCATCTCTTCTTCTCTTCTTTCATGGCAGTGGGTAGTTTCCTTGGTGAACGTCGTGCTCTGTCACCTGATAAGATGTAAAACAATATCATGTGAAAAAGAATTAATGTTTTGCCCTTAAACACACAGAAAAAGTTAAAGTGAAATAAATACAAACAGGGCAAATTACATGCTACCGAAGCCAACTATTGCTCCTGGCCTACAAATAATATATATATATATATATATAAAAAAGCACCCCTGGTCTTGTGCTTTAAAACAGACACACTAATAATCATTCTACAGCATGCATGGTGCACATCTACATTATCTATGTGCTTCAAAACTTAGTTTTCTCCGTTTAGTACTCACTGAGACTCTCCCTTCTGTTCTCCTCCTCTCTGGGAGGAGGTTCCTTCCTCTGGTTCTCCTGACTTGCATTCTCCTTGTCGCTGGACGGAGAGTCGCAGGCACCTTCAAGCTTCTTCTCCCCCGTCTCGCCTTCTGGGTTTTCCAGAGGATGGATCTTCACCACCTTCACCTGCAGACTTTTGTCCTTCCCGACCTTAAGTGAAATAATCTTATGAGAATCTCTTGGAATCTAGACTGCATACTGGTAACAAAACAAACTGCTTGCTTAGAGGCTGCACATTAATCAAAAATGAGAATATGCTTTGGTTAAAAGGTCAGCAATCATTTTAAAATGTCTAATTTGTTATGAAAATACTCAATAATTGATATGCTGCTCTAAAGATAACACTTATAGTGATAATGTGTAACTGAATGAGTGAAGAATAATGCAGTCTTCATGAGATCTAATTGCAAAGTTACATAAGTTTAGAAATGCATGAAGTCAGACTGACCAGGAAGTCACACTCTTCATCCACAGCATACTTGGTAAGGATTTCCAGCCAGGCCATTTCAACCAGTTTGTCTAAAGACACCGTGTTGTGGTGGACCATCTCCAGGACCGGCTTCTCGAACCACTGGGGATACTCCTCTTGAAGCCTGCACACAGAAAATGGTCAGCAATTGATTATTATTATTTTTTTAATTTATTTTTTTAAATAGGTTGTAAAACACACGGTCACGTTCACATCAGACATACATTGAGTTTGTTCATGGGTGTGGTGCACTCTATTTGGAACATGATTTCTTTGCCATTGTTTGGATTTTTGCAACGCACTCTCCCGGAGAACAGAGCATGACATAACAAGGCAACAAAGGGCTGAGAATGACCAGTAGGGGGAGCAAATCTCTTGGCTGATATAATTAGATAGAGCTTAAATACAGCCCATGATCCTGAGTGACTTGAGCTCTGGGCAGCTGGGCAATGCTCTTCCCTTTCTTTGCTGTGACATCTCCTTGGGCCAGACATACAATTGGGTCCACCTTCCTCTTGTGAATATGTACACATACACCTGTGGGCTAACAATCATTATAACTACTTTTCATTTCATCTGGTTATGGTCTTCCCCTTTGCAGATCAGGATAAGGAAACTCTCACCAGGCCATTGCGGATTCAAGGATGACTCAATCACACACCCTCTAAATAGAATGAGAGGAGGAGCAGCAGATTTATCCAATCATAGCAAAGCAGCAAGCCTTGTGACCTTCCCTGGGAGAGTATGGCTCTTCCGCGATACTACTGAGCTGCTGTTACGAAACTGAATTTGTTGGCATTTAAATAACCAGTGGTTATTTAATGGTAACCAGAGGTTTACTGGACATCTGAATGAAAAGCACTTCTATCCGCTGAACTGTACTCGTAAAATATTCACAGAACTTTTACAACGACCTATTCTGTATAGTTGTGGACAGCAGAGAGTAGACTAATGGCTTTATTTAAAAGTTGGATAGAACTGTGTACGTTCACACACAAACCACATGTAATACTCACAGTTCGGTGACTTCTTGTTCCTCCTCCCATGCTTCTTTGTGTGTGAGCTGATTGCTTCCAGTGCTCTTGCATGTCCAGATGCGCTCATCATACCTCTGCAAGCGTGCCTCATACTCTCTGTAGGCATTTTGTCAAGGAAATTACAATAATAAAGTGCAAACAGTTCCTCCTTATTTAGCCATTTACTCACACATTACAAGCAAGTAAAACGGTCTGTTTTTCAAATTAGTGTTACCAATAACTTTGGTACAAAACCTAAATGCATGACTATACTCCAAGAAACCAAATAGAGTGTAAAACTTATTGAAGTAAATCTGAGAAAAGGAAGACTGTGAAACAACAATAATGATGCTGGATGATTGGAAAAAGAGTCCTGGCTAATAAATGATGAACAGATGTTCTGTCGAAAAGCGAACACGCTTCTATTTTAAGTTGACAAGAATAAGAAATGTGACTGTGCTTCCCCCGATGACTGTAAAAACTACCCAATAAAAGGCAAGGCAAATTATCTGTGCTGCTATAGATGGGATAGCTGGAGGTAGATGTGAGGGCTGTACTTCATATAGCTGTTCTTCATGCAATCATGACTTGAGAGATTCATATATATATATATATATATTTCAAAAAGTACATACAAACAATATGTCACGACAGGAATCCAAATCTAGTACGTTTTAACTTATAAAACAGCTTGGGCAGCCGTAAAAACCCCTAACGTCCCATTTGGGTTTGCGTGCGTCACATTACGCTGTCGTGACTGGCTTCATAATCTTGCTGACAGTTAAGAACGTCTAACGTTCAAAGTTTAGACACCAAAACAAGTTGGTAAAGTCACGTAGCAATTTCATCAGAACCGAGATATGTGGCTAAAAACGCTGCCATAAATTAAAAAAACATTCTAAGTCGACTGTTCCTCTCTTGTCCAAATCAACAAATGTACCGGTAGCTTGGGCTAGCTAGCTCTACCCAGCCGAGCAACATCCTTAGCCCGTGGAAGACGACGGGCTATTGTGACATAATGATACCCAATGATAGCATCGTGCTAGCTACGGCGCTAGCATCGGTTGCTGACAGCGGGGCCGCGAACGCTGACAGCGAAAGGGGCGCATTTTAGCGAGTCCCGATATTCATCTAAAAATGGTCGTCATACATCACATACAAAACTCCATAGTGTCGCTTGTTTGGCGAAAGACCGCTTACTTCGCTACAATGAGTTGATTAGCAAAGCGGCGTGAACGTTAGCTGGCTAGCAAGGTTGTCATAAAGTGAAACGTTACAGTATGTACATGCGGGTAAGCACCAACGGGGGGAAAATGTCAGGTAACATCAAATTACGTACGTTAGCCAGCTCCTGTACACGTGACTATGTTAGCATTCAGTTAGCCAGGTAGACAAAGTCACTTATATAGCATGCCGACTGACTCGATACATCGAGACTGAGCATCATCATGTTAAAAAGGATACTCTTTGTTCCTGAAGGCCTCCTTGCTGTGCTCGATGATGTAGACCTCCTCTCCCGGGCCTGGTGGCTCGGCTAGCGGCTTAGCCAGTGGGTACGGTTTCCGGCCTAAAAGCGGTGCCATTTCAAATCCACAGATGGCACGAGTGCCAACGGTAAAAAAAAATCGAATCTTCTAGCAACAAACTAGCACAATAATATGCGATAATATGTCCTTAGCATGTATGCTAGTGTCCCGAAATATCGTAGCACGTCTCGCGTTACCACCGGCAGGCCCGGCACTCAACGTGTAGCAGCTAGCTGCCTAGCTAGTGGGCTGAAAAATGCTATCTCGTTGCAAAACAATAACAGTGCGCTTCTCGCCACCCGCCTCATTGCATCCTTCGTCTATTCTCTAGTAGAGTTGCCATGCGGGTTTTGCGCAACGTCTTGGATGGAAAACGGCTTCCCGGACTTGTCCCTCGTTGTAGTTAGTAAACTTTGAGCTCCTCTGGATGATCATGAAAGGAAGAACCGCACCGAAATCAAACTCGCGGCAACAGCCAGCGCTCAGTTCAGCAGGAGGTCTGGCGCGTTGTACAATCCGAAGTCTTTGAAAACTACGACTATTCTCGTTTAGTCAGTTGTATTCGCCGCATGTCCGTACTGTCGGGGCTCTTTGTCATCAGATGAGATAATTAGCAAGTGTTACGAAAAGTAACCTGGATCAATCAATAGGTTAATTCCTTGTCGAAATGGCGGGAGTTTCTAGTCCACCGGCACAATTCCGTCCACCCTCAGAACTCCGTTTCCCCGGCAGCAAGCGGCGTCGCGAGCACGCCCCGCCCTCCCTCGACGCCCATTGGCTCCCAGAGTAAAGCGCCTTCGTCGAATTGTCGTGATGCGGTCTCTCATTGGCTGATGTGGCCTGTCTATTGTAAAACTGGAGTAGCCCCTCCAGATACACCACGCCCGCATCGAATATAAACGAGAGGCTAGAGGTCAGCTGATGACAATAAAGATTATATAATCTATTTAACTCATTAGTGCTAAAACAAATGTCAACGTTTTGATAGTGTACTTGTTGAAAATGGATGTGGCATGCATTCCTCCTTGAATTATCGAATTAACATCTGAGTCTATTGTTTGGGCTCCATTTTGAACATGTCTGATTAAACAATAGGCCCTGCCTTTTTTTTACGAGTGAACGACTCAAGTGTATGCATCCCAACCAAAGCATCAATGAATTGAAACCGAATGGGAAAGTAGCATTTATTATGGTTTACCACGTCGCCAAGTTAGAAACATGGGCAAATTATATTATAAATATTTAACAAAGCCTTTTTCCTGCATGTGATAAGCCAAAAGAAGATTTGTTCCGAAAAGGGCCTCATATTTAATACAAAATGGCACATCTAATGGCACACCTAAACATCAATCTGCATAAAGCGAGACATTTAACACGTTTTCAAAATGGCCTGTAAACCCAAATAAAAAATATAAAAAAAGCAATAGGATACATGCAAAAGTAAAGTTCAACTGCATTAAGAGCAGAAACAGTTAGTTGCCAGAAAACATTTACAGCATGTGAAGTGAAATACAAACTGCTTTTCAAACACTTTGGAAAATGATCTCTTAAAACAGAATACTTTAATGACCTTTAAAAGTGAATAAAGATTTAGCTGTAAATACTTTTTTTTTCTCATTTGCTGAAATGTAATAGCTATTTGCGTAAATATATCAAGAGGACCGTTAGAATATTTTTTTGAAAGCTTGGCTTATCTGACTGAGGACAGGTATTGTGTGCATTTTGACAACATTATTATAAATGAGCTATCTCAGAACGGCATTTTCTCCTGTGCAAATCTTCTTTAAAGGGGGCGCTCCTGATTCATCCAATTCCTCCTGTCGAATAAAAAGGAACAGGATGTTACTTAAATGTTCAGATACACACAGAGATGGGAATTACATTCTTGTTTCAGCGGGGGAAGGTGTTTTGGTTTTTCCTAAACCTATTTTCAGAGAGTTGACCTGTGTGTCTGGGGTGCTCCGTCTGACAGCTCCTGATGAAAGAAGGTCCTCCTTGATGAGAGTGGGAGGCTCGTCGGCCCCCTCCTGTCCTAAATGAACTGGCTCTGCATTGACAAGGAAGGGTAGAAATATGTATCCGTTTTTTTAAATTACAGGAATGAAAACATGCTTGAGAGAGCCATCCACATACCATCCACACTCTCTTGGCCCAGCATTGGCGGTTGAGAGTCTTCGGTCCGGAGGCTGGAGGCGTGTGGAGGGCTGACCTGCTGCGAGCTGGAAGTGCTGCTGCTGTTATCCATTTTGGGCTGGTAAACGTCTGACAGAAAGCTCTGGTTGCTGTTTTCATCTGAAGCGGAGGGCAAAAGTGTCGTACTGAACATCGGGGCGACGTGCTTTCACGTCCTTTTACATTCAATGACTTTGTTCATGTGCTATTGTGGCTTTTTGACATGCACAGGCCCCAATCTTTTTTTAAAAATCCAGCCACAGAACTCACCAGTGAAGTCCAGTAAAGAGTTAGCGTTTTCCAGGACCACATCTTTCATTCCTCTACCGTCTCCACCTGTAGATTTGCTGCGATATATCTGACAACAAAGAGGGGGCTGTAAAATCAGACTACTTCACAGATTCTTTACTGTAAATGTGTTGTTTTTCTTTACGTGGCAGAGGCCCCCCACCTGCTTTGTTTCTGTGACTGGCACCCACTTGAATATGCGTAAGGATGTGTCTCCAACTGTCACCCATTTCTTCTCCCTGGGGATGAAATCAGTTTGGCTTAATTTGGAACAGGAGCTCAGTTCTCAGTGCTCAGTTAAGCACCATCTGCTTTAATAGCATTAACGTGTAACATGGGAGCTACATGCTCGTGTCCTCTCCGTCCACAGACAATTCAATCACATCCTATTGTGCTCACTTGCAGCCATCGATCACTTTGCACGTGCGTGTAAAAAATAGAAAAGCCCGCGAGGAGATGGTGTCCGAAGGTGCTCGTGACCCTGCTGCGGGACTACGGGACAGTCGTCTACATTACGGCGCGCGGCGTGTGAGGCTGTGGCCATATTGACAGCTCTCGGCGGAAAAAAAAAAAAAAAAAAACTCGGCTAGCTCCGCCTCTCCTGTCAACGCGGGGCATTGATTGGTCGGCGGCCCCGTCAATCATCTAACTTTTCCGACTGAAGTTTGTTGAGCGACGCAGCAGATACCGAGCTACTGTCTACCGATACATTTCCCTCCATGTTGTCCACCAGACAGCCTACGTACCATTTGCGCACCTTCTCGATGGCTGCCAGGACCTTTTTAATGTCGTCTTTAGCCCGACTTCGGGTCTCGGCGCGGCCTGATCGTCCCGACATCTTGATGGTGTTATGATTCATCTACAGATGCATCTGAAAACTTCCAAGACCAAGCCCCAGTCCTCCGTTACAGTGGGAATCTCGCGAGATTTCATCGTCTCATTTTTTTTTTTTTCTCTTTTTTTGTGGGGCTTGGTCCTTCTTAGTATGCTAATCATTACTGTATTTACTGTAATGAATGGGTGGACACAGTTGGAGTTATTTATTTATTCATTATTATCTAGTTAGAAGTTCCTATTTGTAGCGGATGTATTCATTTATATAAGAGCAGTACTTCTACTTCACCTGAGTATTTCCATATAAATCTACTTTAATAGGTCACTTCTGTTTCTATTTTCACTGCAATTCAGAAAAATTGTACCACAACTGACTACTTGCACCTTACTACATACATACCAAACCCAGTATTGACTTTTGTTACATGTATTTACATTACCTGTATTTGTATTCATATGCGTGAATCGTCAAACTACATGTTGTTTTTATTAAATTAACTTGTCTTAGATCTGCACCTATTTTTGTAACTAACGGGCACCTTATGTTCATTATTTTTGGTTTGGCACCGTGAACCAGAGAAACACAATGTAATTCCTCTCTATTGTACGGCAGATAGAAGATAATAAAGGCTCTTATCTTATCCCTTTTATTATACTTTTTTACTCAACTGTGTTCATGTGAAAGGTGTTTCTAGTGGCATTCCAGATGAAGATTATATACAAGTGTACAGTGCATTGTTAGATAAGACCTTTTTTTGGCTTGTGACCACATACAGAGATACAGTATCTAGTTGGGGCCTGTTGTCCCATTTTAGATGTTTCTTGTCAGCAAGGTTGTTGAAGAGAAAGATTTCCCCACCAGAAATCTCAGGTGGTTTCATTAAAATAATGATTTGAGGTTCAAACAGCAACACTCCCATACCTCAGAAACAAGACGAGAATATTCCAAAGTAGGACTACATCTGAGTAGAGCTGTTTGTTCTTCCCTACCCCATTAATCATCCAACAACCACTCAGATGTATCATTTGACTCTCTGGTGGGGGCCTAACCCCGGATCCACTGGCAGTATTCAAATATGATATTATAATCTGTGTAACTCAAGAGTGAGTTATTTTACTTTTGATACTTTAAATATATGGCAGCTGTACTTTTGTCCTTTTACTTAAGTGAGATTTTAAACGCAGGGCATTTACTTATAATGTTTTTACATTGTCTGAATACTTCGTCCACCGTTTGTCTGTTCGGCTGTTGTTTACATTTTTGTGCACTGGAACAAGTTCCAGCCAGTCCTTTTCTTTGCTGTCACAGGTTTATTTTGTATTTTCTTTTTTTGTGAATGTGGAAAACAATAAAATGGTAAATGTACTAGTTTTGACTTCTGGTTCCCATCTTTGACCAACAGAGGGCAGCATTGAGTTGTGCAGAGCAAATAAGAGTGTGGGACTGGGACTGAGAGCAAAGGTTGAGTCTGTTGCAGTAATTATGGGACTGGTCGCTGACAGGAAATCATTAATTGCTTGCCTATATCAACCAGAGAGCAGTGTCAGCTCTTTTTAACCAGCTTCCTCCACTACCTATCAAAACTGATCCGATTGGACTGTGGTTTATTTATAGTAGCAGGGAAAACCCCAGGTAAACATATAATAATAGAATATAGAATGATAAGCTCTTAGCTATCAATACTTAATACCAAACTGTACAGTATAACTGCTTAGAGAGTACTGATAATAGCATGCTTCACTCACAATGTTCAGAGCCAGTTTAATTGTTACTCGGACTATATTTTTTTGTTGTTGACATCGTAAGGCAACCAATTTGTTAATTTCCTGCAGAGCATATGACTTGAATTACTGTATTGTTATTACGATTTGGGGCTTATTGGCAAAATGTGATGTTGTGCCTAAGACATTACAATTTATTCAAACTTCTAAGGGTTTGTCTTGTGGCTGTCTTTATTAATTATGTCCCTCATGATCCATCCATCCATTTTCTACCGCTTATCCTGTATTTTAGGGTCACGGGGGGGCTGGAGCCAATCCCAGCTGTCATTGGGCGAAGGCAGGGTACACGCCAGTCTATCGCAGGGCCAACATGTAGAGACAGACAACCATTCACACTCACATTCACACCTACGGGCAATTTAGAGTCATCAATTAACCTATCCCCATCCTGCATGTCTTTGGACTGTGGGAGGAAGCCGGAGAACCCGGAGAGAACCCACGCTTACACGGGGAGAACATGCAAACTCCACACAGAAGGAACCCGGGCCGACCCGGGAATCGAACCCAGGACCCTCTTGCTGTGAGGCGAGAGTGCTACCCACTACACCACCGTGCAGCCCCTGTCCCTCATGATGAAGCTCCTAATTAAATTAATTAGAAGATCGTCAGAGCAAAAGGGCAGTGATTCTGCTTTATATTTCCAATAAAATTGCTGCTGTCTGCGACAACAAGCATCATTTCAAATAAGCTTCACGTAGTTTTTCCACAAAAATCACAACAACAAAAAAAGAAAAAATCACAGCGCATTATTGATGACGTGGGCGGGGTCTGCTGCAGCTCCAGCCAGTGTCTGACAACACTGGGCGGGATCTGTGACGGTTGCCAGAGAAAATCTCCAAATAACAGCGACGCTGAGCAGCAGCGTGCGGCTGGACGGTTGTCTTCTCCACTCCTACAGCAGAAGCGTGGACGTGTTTCTGCGAGGACACCGCGCGTAAAGCCGCCCTGTGGGTTTTCTGTGGCTTTCTGCATAAATGAGCGGTTATACAGAAGTTCTGTAAACTTCCCGCAATGTGTTGCACACGTCGCTTCTGTTTTGGACAACCTCAACAAGAGTTAAAGCGTTTGTAAAAAAAAAAAATCTGTAATCGTTTAGATAACCTTGTATTGCTCTTTTAACAATTCCAATTAGTAACACGTAATTGTGATGCACACTGGAGCTTTTCATTTACGGACTAAAAACATCGCAGCGCGTTAACCAACGGGGGGCTTTATTTTGAAAAGCGGAAGTGTTCCACCTCTAAACGCGGCGCGCATCACAGCGGTGCCGTTCCTGTCATTGAGTGGGGTGGTGGACGGAGAGGCCAAATGATCTAACGGGGCGACGAGTCCAGCACAGCATGGACTGCTGCCCGCCATAGTTAGTGCAGCGTTCTTGTTTTTTTTATTGTAGCATTTCACAGTCCAGCCTTTTTACCGTCTGAAAGTTGTTTTCTTTCGGTGCCGTGAAGGAGGAAAAAAACAAAAAAAAAACAGACGACAATGGATCGAGTGAAAAGCTCCATGCAGCAAGTACCCAACGCTATCCCCAAAGTGATCCGACGGACCGGAGGGGCCAACAGCCTGGAGCTGGAGAAGGAAAACTTTGAGAGAGGGCAGGTATGGAGCATTAATCATTAATGTAACCACAGCAGTGTTTTCCTGAAAGCGTGGGGGGATAATAGTCGGGATGTTTGCTGTCATTGCTTGCACAAATGGACCGTGCCTTGTGAGATGTTGTCTGAAGTAGAAACCACACAGGAGTAACCACATTTTAACATATTAAGTGAAACCCTTCAGGTTTTGATTCATCGCTATTCACGTTCTTGGTTGATCACCAGCAGATTTATTCCAGTGTTGCTCCCCCTGATGTCTTCCTGTCATCACCAGACACCAACGAGTCCACACTGTACAACAAAAGAGCTGTTGAAATGTAGGTCAATGGCCCTTTGAATTCAAATAACTGCCTATATCTGCAGAATGGAGCAGAGGAGAAGGAGTGAAGTTGAAGCTTTGTGGAGCTCTGTTGGGTATGACAGGCTGTCAGTGCCCTGTGTAGGCCTCAAGGCAGGATCACTGATGATGATGATGAGATCTTAATTGGTGATATGTTTAGTTTTCTGATGAATAATGAATGCAGCATAGCTCTGAGAGCCTCGTCTGACTTTGCATGGAGTGCTTTCCCAGTGAGCCAGCGAGCATATGTATGTAGGCTGGCTGTTCTGCCGTGAAGCTTCCTGCCCGGTGGTCTCCCCTCCCCTCCCCTCTCCCAAGACCAGGCACATGGGAGGGAAAAGGGGGCAGAAAGTAGGTCAGATCAAGGCAGCACAAACCGCCGTGGTAGTGCTGCAACGTGCTTCTCGGTGGCTGCTAAATTGGACAGTAGGTATTTGGCGATTCCGCGTCTGGTCGGGCGCATACAAGTTTGCCCACCCCTCTCTCAGCCCCCCCACATGTCTCCCTCTCTTCCATCTGGGACTCTCGCAGCGTGGATTAGAGGCTGGGAGAGGCACATGCATGGCTTTGTCCCGAGCCAAGCCTGGTCACTAGGTCACTGTCAGGCTCCTGAGATCACACCCTCTGGAAGTGTGTCAAGGCGGAAAATGGTTCACAACACACTTTCCTCTAAGTTGTGATAACTTGTGCTGTGGAAATGGAGGTAAAAAGAAACAGAGTCTGAACGGAGGAGGACTTTTGCCCTCAATTATCTGAGATCAACTCACATCTATGATTATTAAGCTATTCATCTGTGGTCCGACTCGTCCACATTCAGCTCGTTAGTTCTTTACGCCATTGGTGCTGAAGTCCTCTTGTTGTTTTTGTTTCCTTTCTATTTCTATCTCCATCTCATGTGGTTGACTTTTGACCGGGGGACCCAGACCAGTGGCAGCCTGTGCAGGAATCAATGAATCTGCTGTCTACTTTACAGGGGATCAGCGAGAGATAATCTCATCTGATCTGTTGTGCTCTAAAGCTGGCCAAATCTGCTGGGTGGCTTGCTTTCACCTCCCGTCTGTCTGCGTATATCTGTCTGTCTGTCATCTGTCTTCAAGCTTCATGTTTGTATCAATACGTCCGTATTAAATACAAAGTTCTTCCATATTATTGTGACAGAAGACGGAGGCAAGCAACTTTTTTTTTTAGTTTGTTGCTATGCATGTGAGCGTGTTAACCGTAGAGCATTAAAGCATTAATGCCTGTCAGCAGTATGACAGTACAAAGGGTGAGCAGTAGATTATACCTTATACATGCAACCTGAATTCTGTATTCTACAGTTGTATGAGAGCAGTGCGCACGGCAGCCAGCAGGGTCGCCTAAAGCCATAGCTGTTTAAATGCCGATTCCTAGAACTGCTCGTCTGCCTCTCTGTTGAGTTGGGTAAACAACCAGGGTGTGTTCAAAATCCTCTCCGTCATAGTGTCCACACTGGGTTATAAAAAGAACCAAACAGGGCAGCCAGATAACACACCCCGCTTGCTTTTAATGACATGTTTCACCTCATAATAGCAGCAGCCAACTCTTTCATTCCGGAGGTTAGAGGGGGGATTTAAAGTGTGGTGTGTGTTAGTCTCAAATCAACATTATTGGAGTGTTTTGGAGGTCTGTCGTGTTCTCAATAGCAGTACGAGATCCGTAAATAAAAGTAAACTGGACATTTTATAAACTTTATCTCTCCAAAATGTCAAGAGATAACAACTCTCCTAGATTGCAGAAAATGTCTCCGAGACCAGGAGAGGATTTTTTTCATTTGAAAGCTGATCTAGGTAGTAATCTCTGGACGCATATGAGCCATAATTAGTGCTTGTGGAAAACTTCTGGGGCACCAGTTCCTCAGCTGGGACATGCAGCATGAGCCCCTGAGTGACACCACATTGTACGTTACATAATTAAGGCCTTAAATTTAGACTGGCTGCCAGCTTCCTGCTCCTTTACCACGCTGAGGTCACTGCTGTTTATATCCATATTTGAATATATGGTTGGCAGTGGGTTTGCATGTAGAGCAGTGTTTTAGATTCTATCTCATTGAACTGTCGATATGGTGGTTGGTTTGGTACATTTGCATATAGCCTCTTGGAGTGGTAGAAGCTGGACTCAGTAAGGTTGCGTGGGGAACATCGGCAGGGGCGGGACTTAGCCTCTCTTTTGTAACAAGTTTAATTGTTACAACCCATTGTCAATATATTGACAATTCTGTTTAAACAAATTAGTTGTTTGCTCCAAAACCTGCCCCACAAACCATACACACTGCAGAAGGAACCACCTGGTGTTCACGTACCGCCTAGTTGGGAATCACTGGTGTACAGTTTGTGTGGACCTGCTTTAATGGTGTTCGGTGCCCTGGCAGCTGTGGAATTCAGGCGAGGAGCGGGGCCCTGGCCCTCGGGCACCAGCAGGACTCAGCAGGGCGGACGTGGACAAGAATTTTTTAATCACTCCGTTTCTGTGCCTCTGACTGTCTTCTGTCTTGCTCTTTGCCTTGTTGTTCTCCCCTCCGTCGCCCTTTGTCTCGAGTCTTCCTTTGCATCCTGCAATTCAGAATGCAGGGAAGTTATGGAGGGATATCCGCATACATGCAGTATACACACACACACACACACACACGGACAAGCATGCAAGCGAGACCATTAAAAGCACTGAGGCAGCAGAAACAGCAGGCGGTGGTTTGTGGCCTCATTGCACCGACTGGCTGTAGAATAATAGAGCCGGACGTGAGTGACAGGTCAGTAAGTGGAACAAAGTGCACCGATGAGTTCCTGGTGGCATTAACAATGGTTTTGATTCACAGATTGTTTTGGCGTTCGCGTCTTTGTTTTATGGCACGGTTAAAGCGGAAAGGAGCGAGACAGGGATGGAGTGTTGCTTTTTGTTTCACGTGCAGCAAAGGTCAAAAGTCAAGATTGAAACCTACATCGTTGATGTATGCAAATTGGCCCGCCTCCTTTTTTTTTTTAAATGATCATCCAAACTCAATCCAGTCATACATTCTGCGCCGTCACCGGCTGGATGATATGACGTAAATGTTACTGTGTTAATATGGATATATAAACACCATGCAATCACATATAAAGTAATTATGTAGTCAATTAATCAAACCGATTTGCAATGAGCTGTTCCTTATTGTTCTACATTAAAGCTGACAGAACTTTTTATATAATACTAAACTTTAGCTGAATGTGTTCATCATTCTCAGACTCCACTAACAATGTGACAATAATATAAATTATGGCCCAGCCCTTGTGCTTATCATACTCTACCTCACATGAATTGCTTTGAATTTACAACATGTCAGAATGAAAGGGAAAGCTTGTTTATGGCTCAAATAAGCACAAAGTACGTAAACAGTATTTTCCTTTTAGATGTCTGAGCTCAAAGATCCTCCGCAATCCTGCTGAAATGCAGCAGTCTGATTTAGGAATCCTATAGGACTCACAGACGGTAGACACATCTGTATGTGCTTTGAACAAAATGCTGGATCAGCACTGGTTGGGGTTTTGCATTGGGTGACATCCAGTGGGCCTACAGTACATCGTAGCCACAAAGTCAGTCTGTGAGGGGAAGACAGACCTCTGCGTTAGAGGACTTTAACCCCTGCACTCAGGCTTCAGCTCAACACAGACCATGTTTCGGTTCAAGGGACATTAATGTGAATCACTTTTATTACAGTAACCTTGTTGATGTTACCTAAGAAGAAAAAAATCTGTGAGCAAAACTCCCAGATCTGCATTTTCTGTCATCCTTTTGTTTGGTCGTGGATTTGTTGACAGACTTTCATTTTTAGCAGGATGTAGCAAATTCCCTGTAGCTTTGAAATAAAGCATAATAAACCATCAAATTTCAAAAGGTATGCAACGTCACCATTTGATGAAGATGTCTCCAACACTAAATGGGCAAGTTAGTTACCCGAGTCAGATAAAACCCTCCCTGTAAATCTGGAATATTTGAGGAACGAATATACTCTGCGTCATTAATGCTTAATTTAAATTCTGAGATGCTTACTGGGATGGAAAGATGGCAATGAGGCGATGACTTATCATTTAATGTGAAAACTTTGTTTGATAGCATAAATAAAAAGGGGTTTGTGGGTGGCTGAGTGGAAAGCCCAGTGACAGAGTGGGACTGCTGTATGTGAGAAATGCTCTGTGAGGCCACCCTCGCGGCGAAGGGCCCACGCCGTACCAGGAAGTGAAGAGACTTGGCGATAAAGAGCGGGCATTGTCTGGAGACGGACCGTTTATGTTGAGCAGCCTGGAGGTTTAATGTGCAGCCTCGATGGTATAATGAGTAGCATATTGATTATCGTGGCTGGCTGGTCTCGCTCAATCTGTCAGAAGCCTTTTTAAAACAGTGGCCTGGATTTAAAAATTGATCTTGTGGGCTTATTGTCTATACATGGCAAGAGGTTCATAATATCCTCTTAATACATTTACATAATTAACTTATAATAATGATAAAAATGTTCTTCATAAGCCCTAACTTAAAACAATAGAAATTTAATATTTTTATGATGTAATAAGTGGTGGTGCTGAACTGGACTACATTATACTGGAGTGTGTTTTTTAGTATTTTGAATGAATACAGATATGCAGGACGTGATATAGCAACGCTACGCAACCCACAGCTCTTGTGACCAAGTTCCCGTCCACACCGCACATCACGTCTTTTCTCACACCAATGTCCCTGACAAACTTCAGCATGTAATGTAAGGATGTGTAACTGATGGTGGAGGTGGCGGTTGTAAACTTTCCACCTCCATGAGGAAAGCGATATCTCTGAAGGGTTAAGGAAGGAGGAGGAGAAGCATCAGCGGTTACTGTATGTGTGGCACGCACAATACCAGGACCAGCTGAATGGCATTCAGATGTACATTAATTAATTATTTTCTTATTTACAAATGCAATACATGTCGATATGTCTCCTGTGAGAGATGCTTAACACGTACTTGATGCACCACATCAAACACTGTGTAGAAGACAAGCTGTTGGGTGATGGTCTCAGAGAAACCAGATGGGGGCATCAGTTGCCTAGACTTGCTCTCATGTGGATGCTGAGCTTTTTTTCCCTTTTCCCCTTTCTTAAACTTGCTCATTTCAAGGCTTCATATGATTTCTATAATATCACACACACACACGAAAACAAGACCTAAAGATGCATTCACATCTGAAAAAGGCCTCACTTTGAAGAAAACAAACATAATGTGCAACTGCGGATCTGCACAGTTAGAGTAGGTATAATTCTCTTGAAATACCGTTTCAGCCTGACTTTAAGGTCATATCTTGTGTGTGTGGTCATTTGCCATTTTCCGAAAAAGGCTCAAGACTCACCTGTTCAGACTTCACCTCGACTAGCATCATGACCCACTAACACCCCCCCCCCCCCCCCCAAATATAAAAAACCCTTACCTATAGCACTCTGATCGTAGCACTGTTGCTCTTGAAGTACTAGTTTACTCAGATGAGGACCTAACACTTGTTCTATTTTTAGCTCTTACTTTATCAGCAATGATACGTTGTGGTTTCTTTGTTTCCTTCTTTTGACAAATGTACTTATTGTAAGTCGCTTTGGACAAAAGCGTCTGCTAAATGACCTAAATGTAAATGTAAATGTGTGGTGTTTGTGGCAAACTCCGGAGCAAATGACCCTTTAATTAATGACTATTGATGCAATCACACCAAGTTTTTTATTTCTTTATTTCTTTGGTTTGTGCTGCAGGTCAAGTGAACCAATCCAAATCTAAAAACATGATTAGTGATGACACCACTTCCTCACAAAAGGAGCGAGAGTGGAAATGCAGCTGTTTTGTCATTTCCTGGAGACCCCCCTCCCCTCTCAGGAGGACCCCCGTCGGCCCCCGGACCCCATCTTGGGAACCACTGGGTTTTAAGCCATCCCTCTCCGCAGGCTCCATGCTACTATTGTCTAACGAGAGAGCGGGCTATTTGCAAAATAAAGGTAGCCCACTATCTGCTCTTAGCCGCTATGTGGGGCTGATGCATGCGAGCGGGGAGGGTTTTCTTAACGAGACGCCGGAACGAGCGGGTATTATCCGCGGTAGTGCTCCTGTGTTCCCCCCGGGACAGCCTCGGCTTCTCGGCGGTCGGATGCTGGAAGTGCTCGCTATAAGAGAGCGCGCGGGGCTCGCGGAGAAAAAGGGAGAAGGCACGCGGAAGGAAGGAAGGAAGGACGGATAAGGGGGGCATTTTAATACCAAATCGGGACACATGTTGAGCTAACGGCCCGCTCCACCCCCCCTCCTCCTCCTCCCACCTTCTCCTCCCAAATGCATTTGTTGCCTCAATCTCTTCCCCGTTACTAATTACTCCGCGTTGGGATCCAGCGGATCTGCTCTCCGGCTCCGAGGATCCGCGCTCAGCGCTCAGAGGGGCGATCATGGATCTCGCTAAAATCGTAAGTGCTGAACAACTGATTTGTTTTCTTTACAACAACAAAAAAAATCAACACACACGGCGAGGCTTGGGCATGTTTTTTAAGGTGGAGGTGGGGGTGGCGTCCCAGAAGTCCTGTTGCACACACACACACACACACACACACACACACACACACACACACACACACACAGTTTGATAGTTATGCTCTGTGCAAGCAGAAACTTGTTGTTGTCTGCCGGTTATAGCAACTTAATGTGGCCGTGGGAAGTTTGGAGTTTGTTGTGGAGGAGAAGGTGTGAAGGTCTGGGACACCGGGGTCCTTGAAGGGGATCCAAGGCCCCCCAGCTAAATCGAGAGACCGTTAAATAATGAATAATCCAAGTAAAAAGAATAAGACGCTGAGCTCTCTGGTTCATAGTCTCACACTGTACGATGACTGTTAAACAAGAACAGCAACCAAACCACTGCATCTTACATGACGGACACGGCTTTAAAGCACTAGGGTTTAACCGAGTCTATTTTAGGGTCCAAGACATGGAAATGTGTGAGATGGGCTCCTCTGTTGCCCACAGCTTTCTGCTTTCCACACGGCCCAGTCTCCAGCTGCAGGTTAGAGAGTGTGTGTGTGTTTGTGTGTGTGTGTGTGTGTGTGTGTGTGTGTGTGTGTGTGTGTGTATGTGTGTGTGTGTGTGTGTGTGTGTGTGTGTTTGTGTGTGTGTGTGTGTGTGTATGTGTGTGTGTGTGTGTGTGTGTGTTTGTGTGTGTGTGTGTGTGTGTGTGTGTCTGTGTGTGTGTGTGTGTGTGTGTGTGTGTGGAGAGAAGAAAGTTCAGCAAAGCACAGCTTAAATGTGCCATGAATGCTAATTGCGGATCGTGTTGATGTCTGTTGGAGACCAACCTGAAAGACAGAGTGCGTCTTTGTGCAGCTATCGGCGTGTAACACAAATTAAAGAGACGCTCTGTGTGATTTAAAGTCAAGTACTCAAGCAGGACAGTAAAAGCAATATTTAACTGTGTGTGTGTGTGTGTGTGTGTGCGTGTGCGCGTGTGTGAGAAAGCGGAACAATCTGTCATTTATTTTCCTTTTGACTCGGGAGTGCTGAGAATGATGTGCTCGAGGCTAACAGGCAGGCTAAAGTGTACTGGAGCAGGTGCACGTAAGCCAAAGCAACAAGACCGGCCTTTCACTGCCAACATGGATGGATGGGTGTACTTTTAGCCCTTGTGTAGAAGGTGTGGGGGAGGGTGGGTGATAAAAGAACACCCAGAGTCCTCTTGCCAGTGATCCTCAGCTAAGGGAGGCCGAGGAGTTTGCATTGAAGCAAAACATAGAAATGACACACATTCATAATAACAAAATGTATAGAATCCATTCCTTTTGATAACCCAAGGTGGGAAAAAACACTCTGATTTCTGAATCCCAGCTGCCCACATGAAGTCGCAGGTCACGCCTTTTAGGTCGTGTGGTTGAAAATCTTCATTCAGTTACACTTTACAGGTTATTCGAGACAAATCTTTTGGTGTTTTCGGGAGACTGTGTCGTATTGTGCAGGAACTTCTCAAGGCCGTTCTCCTCGCTTGCTGTCTGGTGTTCAGCGAGACACAGTGGTATGAAAACAAAGTCCGATAGTTGGATGGATGCAACTCTCCTCAGCAAGCAGACTCTACCTTTCCCACGGCGGATATAAATGTGCGATGCACAGCTGAGCCAAATGCTTGCTCGATTCAAGAGACTTGAAGAGCTTGATTGCGTGACAGACTTCTTGTCGTGTGATGTTTTTCTTTTTTTATTCCAGATGGCAGATAAACGACAATTTTTTTTTTGTCACTGCAAGGAATCTTGATGCTGATTGCTTTCATTTCCTCACGGTTGTTTACAAGTTTTTTTTTAAATAAAAAAAAGACAGAAACGGCAAAAGAGTTTTTTAAACTCATAAATATTCATTAACGGACTCATTAAGAACTAAAACTGAAATGATAAGTCACGACAAGACCAGGAAAAAAAGAATTATTCTGGCTACAATAACAGAATCACAGCACACAAATGTATTTTCCACTTCCTTAGACCTTTTATTATTTTGATACTGATATACTGTTATTTCAAATCACACGCATGTACAGAGCAGCGAAGTGTCTCCCTGATTGACATGCCTGTTTTTGCTTCAGTAAAGTCGATGCACATCAGAAGATCGCTTCAACAAATTCAACACCTTGAGCTGACACTTGCCAGTCAAACAGACTGTGGTGCTTAGAAATGGAAGAAAAACCCTGTTTGCTGCAGGTGTTCCACCGTTGTGAGGCGCTTTAATTGGCATCAGATCACAACACACGCCTTCGCTGAGTCCTCCAGGAAAAAACGTGCCCACGCGCATCCAAACTCTGTGATGTTCACGCATGTTCGGTGTTTTTGGAGTAACGAGCAAGTGGGCTGAGGAGCCTCGGCGAGCTGCACAGATGTTCCTTTTATAACGTGCCGTTATGACATCACCGGTCCTGCAGGAAGTGGAGCTTGCGGCTCCTTCACACGCGGCTGCAACAAAAAGCCGTCCCATTGGGAGAGGCTCATAAACCTGCCACGGGGGTGTGGACCTGAGAGTTTAATTATGCTGGAGCCCGGCCCTCCACTATGTGTGTGTGCGTCTTTAACCAGCTGCTGCCCTCCCACCTCTGCCCTCGGCAACAGAAGCCCGGTGCTCTGAGGTCACACACTGCAAATATCCTGAAGCTTCATGCTTTCCCCCCCCTTTTTTTTAATGGGCTCTTTAGAAATGGCGTCATCCCACTGGGCTTATCTGCATCACCAAATTCCCTGTTATTACCGGGATGTGAGATGCTCTGTGCATTCAGGGAGTTGTTTCAGCCCGTCGGCCTTCATGATTATGATAAGGCTGATGGATGCCGCGGCAACAGATGCTTCACCGTCACCGGGGAGAATTAGGATTCTGTTCCCTCGTCGGTACAGCAAGAACTCCTGTGAGTTTCTACTTGTCCTTCTCACAGCTGGGTCTTTCCCGGCGTGCATTCGTGTACACGGGAAAAGTAGCTGCCCTAAAAATAGTTTTTTTGTTTTCCCACCACCTTCCTCCGGTCGGTGCCGGCCAGGCTCCTTTTCACGAGGTGTGGAGTGACCGTTGTATGAGAGTGGACGTTCCTATCAAATGCAACACGTAAAGCGGTCCTCATACAAGCGACACACAGAGGGCTCTGTTCAGAGGAGTGACCTTTGGAATAGGGTGGAGTTTACTTTGGGGAAAAAACGTTTGGGCCTAAAAAACACTTTGCCCATTTATCATCTGATATTTTTCTAATGCGTTTTGTAAAAAAAAAGAAGAAAAAAAAAGGAAAAAAAGTGCCATTTCATTGTGTGGGAGGATGTGTGTGAGGCTAGCTTTCAGTACGAAGCTGTGTGTCGAAATGTGAGGAGTCTTTTTAGCCCGATAATATCTAAGTACACGAGAGGTCTATAGTCACGCACAGGAACAGAAATACGCAGTTTTGTTGTGTAAACAAACCTTGAAGTGAATCAGGAAACATTCAAGCTGCAATAATCTGTATTTTCAGATCAACATGAGAATGCTGTATGAGAGGAGTCGCTCGTTTGATGAACCCACGAATAATTATCGTCCAACTCTACAGAACTTTTACCTCTATCAAGTATTTTAGCCTCTTTCAGCTCGTTGTTTTGGTTTTGGTTCATTCTCACTCGGCAGCTGCTTTCAGTGTCTGATAGACAGTGTTCACTACCCGCTCGGCACCAAACCAAGGTGTTTTAAATGTCAGTTTAATAACCTATGTTATGAGTTGTGTTGTTTTTATTTTTTACGTTGACTTATGTTCTTGACTGCAGTACTCGCTTTATTGTTTCCTGTTTATCGTTTGTAAATATCGTGCACACTGAAGACTTATATGTGAAAACGTATTTGGCAATAAACCTTTCTGATTGACCTTTATGATTCTATAAATTAGGGAGCGATATCTGGTTCAAATTCTGTGTTTTGATTTTATTGTCGAGCTGACCCTTTGCTTTACATGTGGATCATCGTACCTTTTTATTTATCAATACTATGTCCAGCTTCTCAAAAGGTCAGTTGAGGAGATCTGTGTGATTGTGTTTGCTGATCTGAGAACAAGGTGACAACACTGAAATGGTGCAAAGCTACCAGTATAAGAGCTGTGGTTTTCCTTGAACGACCCCTGGAAGAGCGAGAGGGTGGAAGGAATGAAGTGTCCGACTTGACCGGCTGTCTCTGAGTCGACTAGCACGGTTTCCCGCTAAAGCTGGCTGGATCTGGGTACTTTTCAGCAGGCAGGCAGGCAGGAAATGGGCGGTGCGGGGTGTGTCAAGACAGGAAGCCTGACTTGACCGCCTATACCTCTCCTCCCCCACCACCTCCAACCCTTGTGTGTCAGCCGCAATAGCCATGCCCCCACCACTGCACCTCAGCATTACAGTGTTGCTGCATTCACATCCACGTCCATGCATGGTTCCTCTTTTCATTCCTCCCTCAATCCCCTCGCTGTATACTTGCCGCCGCGATGCAGCACCTACATTTACACTAGAATGTCAAGAAAATGTGTGAAAAGCTCTCTGTTGCACGGAGAATTCAAATTATTTATTAACAGAAGGAAAGTCACACACTTTAGAGAAATGTCCTTGACGCCAGTTGGGTTCAGTGACTTTTCAGAGATGATGTTTAATCATTTTTTGTATTATGATATTTTAAAATGAATATAAATCAAATTCTTTCTCTATAAGAAAGTCAAGAATAGGAAATGATGATCTGATAAATATGTGAAGCTGAAAACACAGCAGGGTCTCTGCCCTCCTCCCTCTAGACCTATAAATGCCTGGGGTCGTATAATCATAGCACCATAAGTCAGATTAATCACTCCAGTCCCATGCTGCATCATCGGGGTCACACAAGGATATGTCCTGCGTCTCCTCCACCATGAGAACTTAGTGAGTGTTTCCAAATTTACTCTGCACTCTCTCATTTGGACCCGGTGAGGTTTTTCCAGTCTTTGCCTCATGATTGAACGCCGCTCGCCGCGGGGCCTCGTCTCATTATTAATGTTGACATGAAATGTGTCACAGCGGAGACGGAAATAACCGCTGTCTTTTCTCCGCCGTCGCCACCACGGGGTGACCATGACACGATGACACAGCTCCAGGACTAACGAGCAAATCAAATTTACTAGGCATGCGTCGGTCACACGATCCTTGCGGATCGGTAAGCAGCGTTCAGGGTGGGGGGGGGGGGGGGGGGGAGAGCGTCGACGAGCAGAGGGCCGTTTCATTTAGCAGGCAGAAGATGCTTCCTCTCTCTCCGGGCTGCGCTGACCCTCCAGTGGACACGGCCGGGCTGCCATCAGCATATCAATGCTTTCTGCAGAAGGGCCGATTGGGGCTTGCCAGGCTCAACTTAACATGCTTTCAACACTGTATCAATAACACTTTTGTTCGAAAGCAAAGCTGTGGGGAGGAGAGGGGGGAAAAAGAAAAGATGTTTCTGTTGATACCAAGATGCAAAGAGGAGTTTTGTGTTCAGCTGGCGAGTAATTGATTGAATCCTTATTAGAGCCGGAGAGGAAAGTGTTGAAGAAGAGGAGGATGAGAGCAGTTGAGGTTTCTAAATGAAGGAGGACTCGTTGCTCTTCTTCCTCTTAATCACGTGTTTTTTCACCTCTGATTTAATATCTCATGGTTTCACTCTATCAGCTGGTCGGCGTGGCCACACCGCAAGGAGCTAACAGGTCGCCGATGCATCGATGCCAGCAGATGCATCGATGCCAGCAGTCCCGGGCAGCTGGCTCTCTCATTCAACCCAAACACAAAGTACAAAGTCTCACTGTGGGCTAATTGGGTCATCCTCATGTGGGAACCAGTCGCACTGCGAGTTTCTCAATCATGCCTTGCGTTTTTTTGGGCGTGAGCGACGGAAGAGAAAAGGGGGAAGCAAAATGGCCGGAAATGAAATGATGAAAATGTCCATTCATCGCGCTCTAAATGTGACATGAATAGCTTTATGTGCTTGTGGTGGAAATGAAGCTAGTATGTTGAAATGAGAGTATTTTTTTTTTTTTTTAACAGTGAGAGTGGAAATAAACAATAACAGGGACCGCATTTAAAATATGCAGTTTTGTGGGTTTATGGAAACATTGATTGATTTTTAAAGAGAGCAGTGTGTTGATGCAGATCAGCTTTAACCAAATGAACCAGAATGAGCGTTAAATATTGACTGTGATAGTTAAGCAGCAAAGTTAAGTCTTTAATTCAGTTCATTTTAATTTGAAAAAGTATTTTTCATGTTTGCAAACACAAAACCAATCCGTTCACAGCCGTAAAATAATATGTGTTATGTCAAAAAATATGGCAAAGCGCCTTTATCGCCCTGCCTTCAGGCTTCTAGAATAAAACCAGGCACTCCCTTGGCTTGGCCAGGAGATCTGTGTTTCAGTGGTTTCATGTGTTCTTAATAGCTAAAGATGAGATAAGAAATTTAAATAGGAGTTTTGTGATTTCTGGACAAACAGGAAGTGTGTTAAGTGCTGATGCTCAAATTTAACTCCGTGACCTTTCCTTTGTGATCTCAATCAGAGGAGGCAGGAGGTAGACTGGACCGCAGTCTTATTTCAGCTCTCCTGCACAGAACAGTGTAAGCCCCGCTGTGTTTGACCTTTTACTCACACACACACACACACACACACACACACACACACACACACACACACACAGCCAGTGTCTTGGCTCGGGTCGTGTGCTGATGCAACAGGACAGGTTGTCTCACTCGTAGCTCCCGTTTAATCAACATCCTGTGGTCATCCGTCCCGTTTAACCACACGAACCGCGGCGCAGACGGGTGGGCGATGAGGAAACGGCCGCCCGCAGCTCTGCATTCCTCCTCCTGCCCTCAGTTTGCTTTCGCCATCCGCTCTCTCCGTGACTTAACATGAATCTCACTCATCAATTAGATCTGTCAAGGGCACAAAACTCGTGCTTTGCTCAACTTGCCGCAGCTTGTGACGATATGTCATCCAGCTGGACGCGTGGAGGAGGATGCAGTCTATTGTCTGCTGTGGTTCGGGCCAAGACGGGAGCTGAATTAGTTTTTTCTGTAATCCCAGTTTATGTTTGAGGGGTTTTGTTTAGAGATCAAATCTTATTTTAGATTCATAATAGTTAGTAGCTATTATTTATGGATACAGAAGTTGGCAGATGTTCTGGTTCAGAGATTCAAATTTTTAAATGATTTTCAGCATGGGTTTGGCTCAGCATAGTAACATTGATCGCTACCAATGTTCTTCCTCTTTCCCTCCCTCGCTCCTCCTCCTCTGATTCATCACGGTCAACTTCCAGTCCTGACAGCTCACATACTGGAAGAGGAGGAGCAGAAATCAGAACATCTGTGGGAAGTGAGATTATGAAACGGGCCTCCCGTCCTCTGCTGACCCCAGAAGCCACACTCACGTTTTCATGATTACCGTAGTGACAACATGCGTGTTTGGCTTTATTTTTATTTTTTAACTTTTGAGTCGAGGGATTTGAGATGTCTGGTTTTCATCGGTTTGGCTTTCCTCTGATGTGCAACATGATATGTTGGCCAGACGCTCCCCAGAACACCTTGTTTTGACGAGCATCTGAAACGGCTTTAAAGACTCAAACAATGGAGGGCCTGGAATTTATAGTCAGGAGATTTTTCATATTTGTTTCATCACACGGCTTTACTGTTTGGCTACCTTACTTAGCCTGGATGAGATATAAAGAAGAACAAGTACAAGAGGTTTTGCCATGCTAGCAGGTGTCGGTTGGCCCACCTCTTTGGTCCGGACTGAAATGTTCACCAATTGGATGGAATTCCATTAAATCTGTTGATATTCCATTCAATTAAACTTTATTTATACAGCGCCAAATCACAAATTTGCCTCAGAGAGCTTGAAAAAAAGAAAAAACTCCCTAAAAAACCCTCTTAACCGGATAGCCCCATGTACCGAAATGCCCTAAATGTAAATGTACCGAGATAAGTCACTGTCCTCTCCATGAATAAAGGCAAAAGGAAGAAGATGTCGTCTACAGATTAAAAAACTAAAATAACAGCAGCAGTAATAGTAGACAAGCAGACAAAACAAATTGTAGACAATGTTTACCACCAAAGAGAATAGCAGCAGTGGAGCATCGTGGTCTCCAGAGGATGAATCCTCTTGTGGAGTGCTACTGCACATGTGGAAAAAAGCTGCCTAAATTGCCTCAGGTCATGTAACTCGAGTCAGCGTTGTTTGTGGCTGAAGACTACAAGTTTGGAAAAAAAAATATTTGGGAGGTGTGGAGCGAGAAAGTGAGCTTACCAGACCTCTGTAGCTCATCTCTGCTTGAGGCTAGCAACGTTAGCCGCTACTAGCATGGCACAGAATCACAGAGCAAACTTTTGGCAGTCGAGTTGCATTGTGGGATATGTAGGAACCAGAAGGAAGAAGAATGTGTGGAATAAAGAAATATCTCTCTCTTTGTGGAGTGCTGTTTTAACCTGTGTGTGTGTGTGTGTGTGTGTGTGTGTGTGTGTGTGTGTGTGTGTGTGTGTGTGTGTGTGTGTGTGTGTGTGTGTGTGTGTGTGTGTGTGTGTGTGTGTGTGTGTGTGTGTGTGTGTGTGTGTGTGTGTGTGTGTGTGTGTGTGTGTGTGTGTGTGTGTGTGTGTGTGTGTGTGTGTGTGTGTGTGTGTGTTGCACGTCAAAGTTAGACGATTAATTTGAGCAGAAGTTGGAGGGGGTTCATTTTTAGCCTGGCCAACATTCCTCGGTAGACTTCACAGCCCGGACCGACACTGATCGTCCGCACACGAGTAGCTGCCGGTGCTCCCTCGTTTAGTCCGCCTGCTTACAGTCCCGACTCATTCCTCGGAAATGTGAACGCAGGCCTCTGGTCTTGGAAATGGCTGAGGTCTGTTTTGTTTCAGCGCTTGCTTTGTGTCCACGTTCCCTTCAGAGACAATACACACGATTGTCTCTCCTCTTTTCTATTTTATGACCCCAAATCTTATGATTCAGCCAGACTAAGGAAGTGTATAGAAATCACACTATTTCTTTTCTTACATCCACTTGTAGTGTCGTGCAGGTGGGACACGTAAAGAGAGATGTAATGACATACTTGTCTCTTGGTGAGACAGATGTTTGGCTGTGAAGAGCTCCTCAAAAGCAGAGAGGAGCTCGGCCTCTTCGGCTGCTGCCTTGAATACTAACTCTGCAGAAAAATAGGTCAATCGCGCTCGACTAAAAAAAAAAAAAAAACTTGATGCTTTCAGTCCCAGATGGTTAGAAATGGAAATGGCAAATTTCTCCAAGATGGAAGTGTGTCAACTTTTAAAATGAAACACTTTTTATGTTTTTTTTTTTTTTTTCTGTAAGCGGTGTGGAAAAAAGCTGTGAGCTGATTTGTGATTTCTCTCCTCTGTTCTCCCTTTTGCTCTCCCGTTCCTCCTTTTCACAGGCCGTCAGCATCAATAAGGCCATCAACACACAGGAGGTCGCTGTCAAAGAGAAGCACGCCAGGAATATCCTCATACTGTCTCTGTGGGTGTGTTTATCCTGGTGTGTGTGTGTGTGTGTGTGTGTGTGTGTGTGTGTGTGTGTGTGTGTGTGTGTGTGTGTGTGTGTGTGTGTGTGTGTGTGTGTGTGTGTGTGTGTGTGTGTGTGTGTGTGTGTGTGTGTGTGTGTGTGTGTGTGTGTGTGTGTGTGTGTGTGTGTAGCTGTTCCTCTGCGGCTGCAGGGTTACATTAGTGCAAGATCAAAACAACAAATGTGTAGAGAGCTAATTTAGTCATGTGTAATTCCCAGAGAGAGGAGGAACTGAATACAAGATGTCTAGGGCTCATTGTGTTTTGTTTTTTCACCTTTTTTTCGAAATGAGATTTGGGAAATAACTTTGTTTGTTTCAAATTTTTAAGAAAAACATGCGATTTGGCATTTTAAAATACCATCTGCAGTTCAGATACTGTCCTTTGAATCATAGCTTTCCTTTGAAGTACAGACTCCGGGACATAATCAGCAGCTCAGTTGTGTTTTTGTCTTTATTTTCAATTAACTAAACTATTGTCTGAGCTGTCAACATCGGAGAAAGAAAGCATAAATAACGAGGAGGATTCTTGAGTGTATCAGAGAATTAAAAAGACTAGATGTTAAAATGTCACACCGGTCACGAGCCGGACTGATAACAACCCAGTGATCCTTGACCAGCCCCGTCACCCTGCATCTTGGGGACCCATCATGAGAAGGGCGCCCACACCTTCTGGGCAGCCGTCAACCGGCTTCCTCTCTCCAGCAACGCGGTGCTCTGCTGGAAGTTCTGCCACGTCTTCCACAAGCTGCTGCGAGACGGCCATCCAAACGTACGTAAAGATGACCGCTCACGTCCTGGAGCGGGTCGTTTGTGGCCTCATCGACCTTTTAGTTCATTACACCTGATGAGTGCTGTTTTTATGAAATCTTTCCCCCTCTCTCCCCCCCTCCAGGTGATAAAGGACTCCATGAGGAACAAGGCTGATTTAACTGATATGAGCAGGATGTGGGTAAGGAAGCACACAGAGATTATTATATTACTGTGGTCTCATCGCAGCATGCAGTCACAAGGAGGGAGATCAGCTCAACTATTCACTGTCTTTTGAATATCAGAAAGAAAAGATACTCTAAACATTACTAATTCTAAGGGCAGCTGTGATGGAGGTCACATGGTTGTCCTGAAGCATCATCATCATCTATGAACCCACTCCGGTTAGATCCCGTGTAAACACTAATCCTGACTGTGTGGGGCTTTTGACAGCAGCTGGAATTCACCTTAGATTTGATGATTTGGAGTGTGATTTTCCCTTAAAAGATAAGGAGAATTCCTGGATGTTTTGTTTCATCGCTCAGATTTTTGCTGAAGTCACTAGGCAAGAGGCTACAGGAAGTTTAGTCCCTTTGACCGGGGGTTGTGGCAGGTCTTTCCTGTTGTGTCATCGCCAGCCGCTCTCCCAGGCTCAGGGGGAAAAAAAGGAAGTGAGAAGCAATTGGCCAACGAGCTACTCATATTCAACTTTGTCCACATCGGGAGGCCAAACACACGAGTGAACTGAACTGAAAGATGCTGGCTGTGTGCAGCAGGGTGAGGGAATACTTTGGCTGCCGTGATATAATTCAGCCCCGCGGCCCCGTTTTTGCTCACTCTTTCATGTTTGTTGCGCGGTGCCTTCAGCCAAAGAGCCAGGACGAGTTTCCTCAAAACACTATAAATGATTTTGCTGCCTCGGTTTTGTTCTTGAACCAGCAAAAACTTGAACATTCTCCAGGAGGAGAAAAGGATTATTATCTCCCCTTTGATGATGTCTCTCCTCTTTCTCTTAATGCCCCCCCTTCCTCCCCCGCTCTCTCCCCCCCCCCCAGGGTCACCTGAGTGAAGGCTATGGGAAGCTGTGCAGCATCTACCTCAAACTGCTCATCACCAAAATGGAGTTCCACATCAAAGTGAGTCGGCCCGGCCTGTAAAATCCCGTCTCCTTCATCACTCATTATCTTTGTCTCAGACTCTTTTTTTTCAGTGCCAGCGTGTCTCTGCAGGAGGCCGGCTTCATAGACAGTTCTGGCTTTTACACTAATGGCCTCTCAGGAATCTGTAATGTGGCCTTTTTTTATGAGACAGCGATGCGGGGACCGAGGGCCAGCGTTGATGACATCACAGGACGATGGAAGGGTCAGGGTGGTCTTAGCGGGTTTGCAAAGACTTAACATGAGAGTCAACTGAGTAATGTGAGACGTTGGCTGGTGAAACCATTAATCTGTAGTTATTTCACTCCTCTGTTTTTGCTAAATTTGTTGCGTCACGCAATGTCAACAATCAGTGCTGAGCTCAGAGAGAAGGAGACACAAATTCTCTCCTCAAACACTAGATGAAGGTCAATTAATCAACAATCAGTTCTTGTAGACATAATCAAATATTAACCTTCAACAAAGCAAAGTCCTATAGAGTATATCTGCTTGGATGATCACTATCCACTGCATACAGGCACATTTCTATTGAAATATGATGACTCGCCAGTTAGTCCCTACACCTGCTCACCATTACACAAGCAGAAAAAACAAGAAGCCAGTTTTCACAGGTTTAGTGAACCAGTTTTATGTAAATCCAGCGTTTGATTCGGAGCCAGGCTTTTGTTTTGATTGGCTTCAACCAGTAAGACAGAAATCTAAAAGAATGCATCACAGCAGTTCAAAGTCTAGACAATACATTTACCTGAGGGATTCAAATACTGGCCAGCCAGGAAGTGCTCGGATCCTTCACATGAAGGGTATTTTTCAACCTGGATCCTATTTCCCCATGTTTCTATGTCTTAGCGACTAATGGGGGGGTGCATCCACATTGTTGAAATCAGGTAAAGATTCAAAACAAGCACTTAGTACTCGTTTGTGAAAGGGGTCGCTCATGGTAACGAAGCCACAGAGTATTATCACCTGACTGCAGCTCACCTTTGCTTTAGAGAACTTTATAAAGGAGTTATAAAGCATTATTGTTTTGTTTTTTTTGCCCCACAACTTTACGATTTTGGTTCATTCTCGCCACTCTCCTCTCCTGCCGTACACTACCTGCTCAGCACCAATCAGCAGACAGACACCGGTTTAGTGGCTGAACAGCCAGACGTGTCAAAAGGGGAGTTGGTAGAGACCAAAACCGGAGTAATCAGAGTGAATATGGGACTTAAATTCATCATGTGGACACAAGCAAGACACCTGCATGACTTATGAAGTAGAAGTACAAGTACCTCAGATTTGTATTTAAGTACAGTAGTTGTTTAAATGTACTTAGTTACATTCCAGCGTGTTAATACAACCCAATATAAACATCGGCTTGTGAACAGTCGCATGTGTTCGTCTCAGCTGGGCGTTGAACCTCCTCCTGTTGTCTTCCCTTTCAGAACCCTCGTTTCCCCGGCAACCTGCAGATGTCAAACAGACAGCTCGACGAGGCGGGAGAGAACGACGTGAACAACTTGTGAGTGTGGCGCGCTGCTGCGGATTCGTTGTTTGTTTCCGTGGTTATTGCCGGCCAGGATGCAGATAATAACAGTTTCAGTGTTATTTCTCAAAATGTGTTGACCAAAAGTGTGATATTGAATTTTATTGGATGAAAAACCACAAGACCGTTTTCATCGTGATGGTTTTAGAGGTGTTGTTAAGTAGAGTAGTAGAAAAAAAACTGTTTAAAAATTCAAATGGCGAAGGGGTTTTAAATTTAAATTAATTTGATAGACATAATTGCATTTCATTCTTTCATCAAAGCGTATTCTTCACAAAGCACAAGGCCTAGAAGAAGGAGATGGAATAAAAAATGGAGTGGAAAGGTTTCATTTGATGTTCATCAGTGGTTCTCCATTTTTTTAATCCGCTTCCAGGCACTTTAGTGCTGGGGCTGCTACAATTACCTGCTTTAATAACTCCTGTGCCAGTGGTTCCTGACCTTCTTGGCTTGGCACCCTTTAAAGAAACAGCTCATCAGAGGTGACAGCTCTAATGAGATGTGAGCGGTTCAACTACAGACTGATTTCTTTTTTCTCTTCTTAGATGATTAAATAGTTTCAGGCCTGAAGAGGTAAAAGTATCCAACGTTTCACTATAAAAACATTTAAAAAATTGGATATGGGGAGAATTTTTTGTCGATTTTTTCCCAAACTTTGTCTCTGACTCCACCAATCAGACGGCTGAAAGGAAGTGATCCAGTGATTTTGAGGAATAACAAGGAAACACTCGTCTGCACTGAGCAGGATCATTTTTATTTGAAGCAACAGCGGTGAGAGGAGGAGGAATCACGTCTGTCAAAACTTCCTTTTACGCTCCGTCATCCAAATCAAACCACTACAGCATTAATGCCCCTTCCCACTGGACAAACCCCTGCTAACATCTGGCCTTTTGTCCGTAGTTGGAAAGGTTACGATCAGCATTTATTCCCGGGACAAATGACTCTGCAGCAGTCATTGTATTTATCGGCAGTGACGGAAACATGACCTCCGGTCGGACTCGCTAATTTCCGCCCCCTTTTTTCTGGCACAATGCTTTGCGACACGCTTTGAAGTGAATGTTTAATCATTAAGATCAACGGGGGGTTCAGACAATTATTATAATATATTATATCATCGTTACATCTCAGCAAGACCATCGCCAACTCTGGTTTGAGCTTTGAAAGAGATACTGAATAAGTAACGGATAATTAAATGCTTTTGCAGTAATGCTAATTTTTGCTTGAAAACGGGTTTATGAACGATGTGCGTACTAAAAAAAGGTAATCTCCCTTTCTGTATCTCCCCTCTTTTAGCTTCCAGTTGACGGTAGAGATGTTTGACTACCTGGAGTGTGAGCTCAACCTCTTCTTGGGGGGTAAGTTATTCTGGTGTGCTCTGGTCTCCCAGCTGGTCTTATCTGAGCCAGAGCATGATGTCTCACACACACACACACACACACACACACACACACACACACACACACACACACACACACACACACACACACACACACAGATGGATAAGACAGACAGGAAGACCCAGTCTGACTGATAGGTGTACTGTATCTATTAGTGGTTAGATACTGGACGGTAGGCTTGCTGTTGTCTGGGTGAGTCATTCTGGGTCTGAGTCTCTTAAAGTACCGACGGGACTCAAAATAGATGTCTGGGCTGTAACCAGGAGCTCATTCATAAATAAACAGAAGGAAATTACTTTCTTGTTTCTACGTATGATTCTGCACCTAAATGACGTTAGATCCCCCTCCTCTTTCTCTCCCTAGAGAAACCTCATCTCTAATAGTATTCAGGACCAACCTTTCCTCTGAGAACTTAGATATTGTCCACTTTGTGTCTGTGATCTGATATTCAACTACATTCACACCCAGATCTCCAAACCCTCGTCAGCTTCCTCCTCCAGTCTGGTGTATTTTAAATGCATCACGTCATCCAGGAGGAAAGAGACCAGGCGTGTGTGCGTGTGTGCGTGTGTGCGTGTGTGCGTGTGTGCGTGTGTGCGTGCGTGTGTGTGTGTGTGTGTGTGTGTGTGTGTGTGTGTGTGTGTGTGTGTGTGTGTGTGTGTGTGTGTGTGTGTGTGTGTGTGTGTGTGTGTGTGTGTGTGTGTGTGTGTGTGTTGTGTGTGTTCTAGCTGTACAGGAAACCACACCTCTGCTGTGCACAGAGGCTCTCCAGGCTTTGGGGGTGGTGTGAGCACGGTGGCAGGGAAATGAAAGAGGGGCGTAATGATAGTCAGACAATCCTGTTACTGTTCAGGTTGCTGCTCCACTTTTAACCTATTTCCTGTTTTTTTTTTAATCAGCAACAATGATCCGTGTGTTGTTAACATTAGTGAAGGAGAACAACCCGATGGATTCATGAAGCAGTAATGATTGCTGAGCCTCGTGCATCTGCGGCGTGTCTGTAATGACACCTTCACGTGACTGTGTGTGTGGGTGTGTGTTGACCTTGTGATTACATCTGTTGATCAGGCATGTCTTTGCCTCCCCAGTATTCAGCTCTCTAGACATGTCCCGGTCGGTGTCGGTGACGGCGGCGGGCCAGTGTCGCCTGGCCCCCCTCATCCAAGTCATCCTGGACAGCAGCCACCTGTACGACTACACCGTCAAGCTGCTGTTCAAGCTGCACTCCTGTGAGTGACGCGCACCCCTGTTGGTAAAACTGCACCACTACAGGCTAAAGTAGACTTGGCACACAGTAAAGGTTGCTTCATGCCCGTCAAGATGCAAATGTATAAACCCAGGTTGGTAAATCATTGTTATATCAAAGCTAGAGATCAGTCGAATTGTGACGGTGAAACGAACTTGAGCGCAAATTAAAGTTCAGTCCTTATTTAGTCAATATTTTCATCTGCATAAACTTGTCTCAAGCTGTTGAGCCACCTATTCAGGCAGGAGGTACACGCTCACAGGATTTAATCATTCGCATAATCAATCACCCTAAACTGATAAATAAGCTTTCCCTTCACACAAGTCCTGCTACGAGGAAGCAAGATACACATCCTCATGTGTGAGAAGCTGGAACCAGCTTTAGTCAGTCCTTGTTTTATGGGACCTGAAACTATGGAAAATACTAGTTTAGGTAAGATATGCCAATAAAATAGTATAAAACAAAATGTTTATTTTAGTTCTATTTTAATTTATTTAAACGTTAAAAAAACAAACAACTGTCCGTCTGTGCGTGACTCATGAGCCCTCCTGCTTCCTATTTGTAGACATTTGTGAACACAACAAAATATGGTGAATGCCAGAAATTCTCTTGAATCACTTGAACACTTCACAACACATCTGCTCGTAGGAGTGGATCCATTGCCTCTCGAGCAGCACTGGATTGAGCTGTCGGGTTTCCAGCTTCAGCTTTTTTAGCTCTCAAACGTCCCGCGGTTCTGAAATAATGAGTGTGAACACTTTAAATGCATATATATATATACAGAATACCTGAACAGTTGCAACACTGATGTGTTTTGTGTCTGCTTGCAGGCCTCCCAGCAGACACTCTCCAGGGACACAGAGATCGCTTCCAGGAACAGTTTAAGAAGTAAGAAGTTCACAGAAAGCCAGCCGGTCACGGTTTCACTCTCCCCGCTGACTGAATGTGATCTGAGGACCGAGCTCCGACAACCGCGTCGAATGAATCATCAACGTCAAACTCTTCTTCCTCCGTCTCTCTGTTTCAGGTTAAAGAGTCTGTTCTATCGCTCCAGTAACTTGCAGTATTTCAAGAGACTGATTCAGATCCCACAGTTACCCGAGGTGAGACCACACCTGAGCCTCAAGTTAACCCACCATGGGTGTTTGAGGTTTCTGTTCTCCAATGAACTCCTTTAACAGTTTAACCTTATATAGCAGTTGTTTTTATGTATTTATGTATTCTGTGTTTTTATTTTCATATCAGCGTCTTACCTTTTTATAGCCCCTCTTCATTTTACCTACATGGCATAAATACAGCTACATGTGATTTAAATGGACACGAGAAAAGAGACGAGCAGGCCGACAATATCTACGCTTGACTCACTGTAACTCAGATATAACATGAAGTGAGAGTAACAAGCCCTGCACATTATTGTAGCTGTATTCTTTCCATCTTCATTTTTGTTTTAGTATCACCAAATGTCAATAAAGTTTGCTTTTAAAGCTTTTATCTTGTCTAAGTGAACACTTTCATGGAGACTGAGCTGAATCTATATGAGTGTGTCAAATGTAAACACCGAATATTGACGTAATCTAGATATCAATGGGGAAAAATGCAGATTTTTTTAACTTGAAAATAAAGATGACATTATCAGGGGTTGGAGACATTTTGGGTCACGTCTCGCTGCAATCTGCAAAAGCCTGGTAGAAGCGAACAACAAACTATTTAGTGATTTCAAATGGATATTTTGTCATTCTTGCAGAACCCTCCTAACTTCCTGCGTGCATCGGCTTTGTCGGAGCACATCAGCCCCGTGGTTGTCATCCCCGCCGAGTCGTCGTCCCCCGAGTCGGAGCACGTGGTGGAGACGGATGACCTCGTGGACACGGACGTCCCTGTGCTGCCGGTAAGTTTCCCCGGATGGTACCTTCTGAAACGCCATCCGTCTGTTGTATGGATGGTCGGGAGATGGATGTTGTGTTTGTGGGAGGAGTTGGGCGGGAACAGATGCAAGCGTTTGATTTTTTTACACGCAGGTTGCTTTGGAGACCAAGTTTGACGACCTGTTTGGCACCTCGGCCGCTATAGACCCCTTCAACTTCAACAGTCAGAACGGCATGCGGAAGGACGACAAGTAAGGCCCATAAACCTTAGATCTGTGTAGCTGTCAGAATACCAAAACAATAACCCACGACAATAAGGTCGATTGATTTCCTGATTGTATTTGCATGTTTTGTCCATCAGAGACCGTCTGATTGAACAGCTGACGAGGGAGATCCAGGCCCTCAAAGAAGAGCTGGAGTCCTTCAGGCTGGAGGTGAACAGGGAGAAACCACTCACTTTTCGTTCGTCTCTGCACACACAGCTTACACATGTCTTGATTTCTTTCCTTTCTCCTCCGTCCCTCGCCAGAGCGGCCGCTTGTGTCAGGCGCTGAGGGGGCGTGTCAACGAGCTGGAGGCGGAGCTTGCGGAGCAGAGCCACCTGAGGCTGCAGGCGGCAGGAGAGAGCGAGTTCCTGAAGGCGGAGCTGGACGACCTGCGGAGGGTCCGAGAGGACACGGAGAAGGAGCAGCGGAGCCTGACGGAGATAGAGAGTAAGGCTGGACGTCTGTCACTGTAGCAGGACGTTTATTGGTCGATGTCAATTATATCAAGAAGAAAGCAAGAGGCCGTAAAATTATGCATCATATTAGGCCTTCATTGTAGTCATGATTTACCCGCGGTCTTCCTCCCCTGCAGTCAGTTATTGTGTCTCTCTTTCTGTTGTGCGTTCCTCACCAGAAAAAGCTCAGGCCAATGAGCAGCGCTACACCAAACTGAAGGAGAAGTACTCGGAGCTGGTTCAGAGTCATGCAGAACTGCTGAGGAAGGTGAGAAAGACGAGTCTTACTTTGTCAATTTCACTCAAATCCTCCTGCGTCCTTTTCCCCTCCTAAAAAAACATCCACCTTATAATAAGTTCTGTCCTCCTGTTGTCCCTTTTTTTTCTTTTTTTAATTTCCCCCAAGCTAAAGTCCTGATTATTTTGGAGTGTTTCTCTGTGTGTCTCCATCTGTGTCCCACATCCTTGTGTGTGTGTGTGCGTGTGCGTGTGCGTGTGCGTGTGTGTGTGTGTGTGTGTGTGTGTGTGTGTGTGTGTGTGTGTGTGTGTGTGTGTGTGTGTGTGTGTGTGTGTGTGTGTGTGTGTGTGTGTGTGTGTGTGTGTGTGTGTGTTCAGAACGCAGAGGTCACCCGGCAGATGACGGTGGCTCGGGCAGCACAGGATGAAGTGGATGCTGTGAGACGAGAGATGCAAGACAAGGTGAAGGCCGCTCAGGAGGTCGCAGACAAACAGGTTCGTTAGCGAGTTAGCCCCGCGGGCTTTCAGTCCAGATAAGATGATCTCTTATTATTCCCACAGCGGGGGAGTTTACAGGATTACAGCAGCACAGAGGATGGGGAGGCAAAAATAATGACATATAATAAAAAGAGTAATAATATAGATATGACAGATAATGATGAAATAGAAAATACGATATATGAAATGTTGCTTCAATATTTTTTCAATATCTCGCTCAGGAGAGGGACCAGCTGGAGCAGCTTCAGGAGCTCCAGAGAGACCTGATGTCCAGCAGGACGGAGCTGGACTCCCTGAAGACCACCACGGCCTCGGCACAACAGGTCACTCCCCCATTCCGCTTTTCTGACGCTCCTCACACATGCGGATCACCGTGAATCTGCTGATGACTAGATCTCTTGGAAATTGCTGTGAAACTCTTTATTAACGGTCCCAATTTAAAACGGATAATAGCGGCTGCTGCCAGAAAGTGTGAAGTGATTAATCGGACCTCGGCGACCCTAATGGAGTCTGGATGAAAATGGGCTGCTGCCTTCACGCCCTCTTATAATAGTCATCAATTATTTGGCGATCTCACTTGCACCTTACTTTTTATAGAATTGGATGAGCCGCTTATGGGACTTTTTTTTTATTTTTCACCTACTCCACCGTAATCAATGACATATTCCCAACTCATGCTCTTGTCCGTCGCTCCCTCCATTTCAGGCGTTATGTCATCACGCTTCTAACTGTCCAACCCTAATGGCTGCTCGTGACTCCCTCTACCCCAACTTCAGATGTTTTTTCTGCACATCTCCCATCCGTCTCTGCCTCCCACTCACCACGTCCTACTTTTGTTGCCACTTCTTATCAACTCTGTCTGTCCTCCTCCTCCTCCATCTTCTCTCCAATCTCCATAGTCCTTTATCGCACACAGCCCACGTTTTCATTGCTCTTGTCGTATGCTCCCAGCGCTCACTAGCTCCTGCACCAAAAGTATACCTCCATATTCTTAATTTCTCCTCCATCTCTCTTTCTCTTTTATTCCCCCGTCTCTGTCGGACCTGCTGGGACTCAGGCTGTAAGTCTCACACATGTTTTTATTACCTGCAGAACATTTTCATGCACTCACGTCAACATTTAACTCGCTAATGCTCCAAAAATGTAATTTCACAAACACAGGATCTGATGTAACTCTTCACTCGGTTCATGTAACTCCGTTTGTTGCATTGCAGCAAAGTTGCGCAACCACAGCTTCCCATTGTTCTTTATATTGCAAACGTAACCTCAACCGCTCTGGAGACTGTACGCCTCTCCGCAAACTTAAATGGAGGCAATATTGTTATAATCAGTGACTCGAAGAGTATTGTTTTCTGTTTTAGTTTTATTGTGAGGTCAGAGCACTCGCATCATACCACATCCCGCCATGTCATGACAGCTACGTATTATCCCCACCGTGTCTTCCCGTTGGATTTATTGTGCCTCGAAATCATCTCCTCCGTCTTTTTATGGCGTCCACGCAGTCAAGCGAGGTCCTCGGCACCCAGCTGGTCGCCCTGGAGTCAGAGAAGGCAGAGCTGGTGCAATCCCTGTCCAAGGTGGAGGCCGAGCTGGCGGTCCGCGGGGAGGAGCTGGAGCGAGTCCAGACGTCGCTGGCCACCGAGAGGGAGAGCGGGGTGAAGACGGCAGAATCCCTGCAGAATCAGCTCAATGAGAAGGTGAGCAACTGTCTTTCTTAATTAGCTGCCGAAATCAAGTGAGGGGACCCCGCATGTCAATGAACTTCTTATTCATTTTAATGACGTTTCTGATAAAGGTGTGTGTGTGTGTGTGTGTTTGGGTCCACAGGAGAGCAGGGAGCAGGTTTTAGAGAGCCAGCTGGTCGCAGCTCGCTGGTCCAGCCTGCAGGGAGCCGTGGAGGAGGCCGAGAAGATCATCCAGGACTCGCTGGCTCAGATAGAGGACCCGGCGCACATCAGCTGCACCAGCTCCGCAGGTCAGAGCCGCTGTAATACAGTGTCGGGATGCTAATTAGTGCTGTGTGTAGTGATGTTTGCTCACGTGTTATTTTTTTAAATCCCTGCAGACTACCTAGCATCCAGATGTCAGGCCTCTTTAGACTGTATGGAGCGACTCCACTCTGCCAGAGAGGCCTTCCTGGCTGACAACACAGGTGAGGGTACACTACGTGTGATGAAGTTATGTTATAAGCTAGTATATAATTAGGCCTTTAGGTCCCTCGTTACCAACCACAGACCTTTTAAATGATCATTTTTTAAAGGTTCTGAACACCCACACAGGTGTTTCCACTCATTAATGTGATGTAATAGTAGTGTAACTACATGATAATGATGGTGACCCCTGAGAAGGGCTCCTATCAGGCAACATAAGTGAACAAGTCAGTGAGGATGTACAGATTTATTTAATTCGGCTTCTCAGGAACTGTTTTTGTCTAATTGTTTTATCTGTTTGCCCTCGTTTTAATGTCTTACATTTGTATTCTGAAGCCTGAAAGTCCTAAAGACCTCAATTTTTCTTCCGTGTAGGTGTTTCTGAGCTGGTGCGAGTGGTGACCCAGTGTGGCCACCTGGTGGGCGACACCATCATTCAGGGCAGTGCCACCTCCCACATGGTGCCTGTGGAGCAGGCTGATGGTAATAATATCAGTCTACTTATCTGAACAAACCAAAACATGGGTGGATAAACCAAAGTCGCTGACGTCATTCAGGAGTAATGTGTCTGGGAGACGCTGGCAGCATGGACAAGTCTGAACATGCCTCAACATAATGGAGCTCTGGCCAGCAGTCTTATTACTGCAACAGAGAAGAACTAAACGAAGACTTGAAATCTAACGTTTGAATGCCAACGTACAGCTCGATGCTGTCCTGCATCTAAAATAAACAGTCCGACAGCTGCTGTAGAGGTAGTTTAGGGTTCCCCTCCTCCTCCCATCCCAGTGGCTGTTTCAGCTGTTAGCTGACTCTTTGCCTGCGGAGGGGGGGGGGGGGGGGGGGGGGGAGTCAGAAAAATGAACACTGAAGCCACTAGGGGCACCAATGCACATCTGCGTTTACAGAAGCCATATATTGTATTTCACAGCATGGAATATGTTAGCTTCAATACTTAATATTCTATCTATGATGATACGATATGAAATCAGACTTATGCGGTTTGTTGATGTGTTCTCATGACGTGCCTCCTCCCCGTCCTCATCTCTCTCAGCCCTGTCCGAGAGTGTGAAGGCGTGCGGGGCTGAAGCTCTGGGTCTGCTGGGCCACATGAAGCAGCAGAGCAGCCTGGCTGCGGCCGACGGCGGCAGGCTGAAGGCGGCTCTGGAGGCCATCCTCGCCACCGCAGAGGTCCGTACTCAACACACATGTGGGTCAAAGACAAGAATGAGTTTAACAGTCTAGACAGAGATGAAAGGTGACATGCCGTGTGTTTAATGTCTTTCATTCAGAAACTGCGTCCTCGGGGTTTGGAGCTACAACAGGGGGAGCTGGGAGATCTGGTGGAGCAGGAGATGGCTGCCACTTCCACTGCTGTGGAATCAGCAGCTGCCAGGATAGAGGTGTGTGTCTGTGTGTGTCTGTGTGTGTGTGTGTGTGTGTGTGTGTGTGTGTGTGTGTGTGTGTGTGTGTGTGTGTGTATCCAGTAGTATTAACTTCTCCTCTTTTTTTTTACTCCTCTGTTCATCCCAACAGGAAATGCTCAACAAGTCTCGAGCAGTTGATACAGGGATCAAGATGGAAGTCAACGAGAGGTAAAGCACAGATTAAAGCTGCGATCACTTATTGCCGTGAAAATAATGGAAGGCTGGCCGCCTCAAATGAACTGGAGACTTAAAGAATATTGCATTTAAATGAGATTCAGGCGAGTGCAGGAAGGTTTAAACTACATCTACCAGAAAGATCAGCCTCATTATACATGCGAGAATATAACATTTTTATGAAAATATTAAAAAATGATGAAACACTTCATTTTTGAATGGCATTCTATCATACATTGTATTAACATCAAAGAATAATCCACAACTTGACCATAAAGTGCCGGTTGAACTGTCCGTGGCTAGAATAACAACCACCACCTCTGTAACGAGAAATGAAAGTGTTTGTGGGGATAAAAATATGAAGATTGAGGAAGCGATTAATTTGTCGTAGATGAACGCATCAAGCCGAGTGTGCAGTCGTGTTTGTGAAAGAGAGCTGACCAAGGCAGGTAGTGGAAGCCAACAAAGGCAGTGGACTGGAAAAGGAAGTGGGGATGCTTCCCAACAAGGCAGCACAACAGTCACATGATATTCCAGTGAAGCTGCAGACGGTCACACACTGAGTCCCGATGTGCAAAGAATTGAATCAGTTGAGCCGCAAAGCCTATAAACCGTGAAGTCTGGAGTCTGGATAACAGATTATAATATCACAGATGTCTTACACCATTTATTGATATGATGCAGGATGTGTGTAATTAAACTGTTTTCACAGTGCTGCTGCAAGAGATAATTATGAAAAGAAACCAAAAAACACAGAAGGGATTTAGGACAGTGATGCGTTGATGGTACACTAACTAGAACTGCCATTTCCAAACAGGGAGGGAGTTTCTTTATGTTTTGAGCTGTGTCTTTCAAGGAAGGATGGTTGGATGAAATCAAGGGGTCGGTTGCAGCTGTGATGTCACTCATTGTTTTTGTGTCCTCTGCTCTGTCGCCCCCTGCAGGATTTTGGCGTCCTGCACAGAGCTGATGCAGGCGATCAAGCAGCTCGTCGTGTCTTCCAAAAGTCTGCAAAGGGACATCGTGGAGAGTGGCAGGGTGAGTTTCTTCTTCTGTGATTTAACGGTGCGGAAGAGATATGGGTCGTGTTATTAACTGATTTTTCAAAGTCAGCTATTTAGCATTATTTCTCTAATTCCAACATCCACTGAATGCAGCTTTAAAGTATTTTAATTGCAGTGGATATATTTTGTATCCATGTAATCAAATGTTTACCATTTTTACTGTTTGTAAATGTTATTTTTCGGTTAAAAAAACAACGATAAGCCTTTATTTATCTCCAGAGGGGAAATTCAGGTTTTAAAGCAGCACAAATATTGCACAATTACAAAAAAATAGAGAGGTAAAAAAATAAATGTAAGAATAATTCAAATAAGACGAATATACACCACGTAGAAACTATACAAAACTACAAGAATGAACAAGAGCAATTAAAGAAAGACATGTAAACAATGTACACCAGATCAATGGATTCATTACGTTTACTGCTCTTGTCTTATCTAACTATACTTGTGACTTGTAATGGTGGAGTGTTGTATTAATATAGCAAATAGAAGTATTATATAGTAGTATATTAGTAGTATAGTATGAGAGATAAGATAGTCTTATATCTTATGAGATATAAGACAGTATAAGGTGTACTGCATTAATAGTATTGTTTTAATAATAATATATAATATAGTAAAGTGCAGCAATATAGCATAATAGCACACAATCAATATGATATATTATGATACAGGGTTTAGTATTTGATTTAGCACAGATCTTGATGATACCGTCCAGGCCAGAGCTGGAACGATTAGCTGGTGGCTCCAGCTTCCCCAGGATGAGAATCAGCTGATTTTCCTTTTATTCATTTTAAGTAAACTGAATATGTTTTGAATGACTATGTTATGAATGACTTGGACTTTCAGGAATTGTGATGCGATCAGAAACAATTTTAAACAAAACAGAAAACTATGGCGAGATTCTGTCGTTTCAATATTCCCTCTTATGTCCACCAGGGGGCAGCCTCCCAGAAGGAATTTTATGCCAAGAACTCCCGCTGGACTGAGGGCCTGATCTCTGCATCCAAAGCAGTGGGATGGGGCGCCACAGTCATGGTGTAAGTATCAGTCCTCCCTCCTCGGTGTCTCCTACTGACTCCTGAGTATAAACAGGATTTAAAGGTCTGTAAATCAGGTCTAAAGCCTCGGAGGGCCAATCATTAGTCAGGTGGCTCTCGCTGTGTTGTGAACAAAGCGGTCTCAACCTCGGCATCGTGTCGTTCCAGAGATGCTGCTGATCTGGTCGTGCAGGGCAAAGGGAAGTTTGAGGAGCTGATGGTGTGTTCACATGAGATAGCCGCCAGCACGGCACAGCTGGTGGCCGCCTCCAAGGTGAGCGACGAATACGTGGTTATAATTCTCCTGAGATCATTCTGAACGCTAGCTAACGGTCTTGTTGCCGTTCTCCGTCTCCAGGTGAAAGCAGACAAAGACAGCGGGAACTTGCAGCGCCTGCAGCAGGCGTCCCGGGCCGTCACACAGGCCACCGCAGCCGTCGTCGCCTCCACCAAGTCTGGCAAGTCCCAGATTGAAGAGAAGGGTAAGAGAATCACATTATTTATATTGATTTATATATGTTGTTTGAGGCGGTTCAAATCTAGACGTTGTAAGAGAGACCTAATGTGTGGTTTGTGTCCAGATACGATGGACTTCTCCAGCATGACTCTCACGCAGATCAAACGACAAGAGATGGACGCGCAGGTGAGCAGCAGAATACAGCAAAAATAATACATTTTCACATTATAAAATGTGCCTTTTAAATTAAGCAGAGAAGCTAAACTTCCCTTCCAGGTAAAATGTTCTGGCTTTCATTAGAAACACGGAAACTTTTCTCTCCCATTCAGCCCATAACATGACTTATTACTAGGAGTGAATTATGGAATAAGTTATAGTGCTAAAGTTTCCACATTAGACCATAAAGGTGTATTGTTCTTTATTCATTCAACGCTTCTCCCCGTGTTGTGGCTCCGACAGCAGAAAAACAAACCAAAAAAAGCTCTTAGACCTGCTCGCACAAACGTCCCATTGTTGTAAATTCACTGCTTCCACGCAAAGTGTTTTTTTTTAAGGAGTCCCACTAAAAAGAAGAGTACAGCTGTGTTTCACTGTTTGCGAGAGGAAATGACCTGTGCTTGTGGCTGCGTTTCTTCAGGTCCTGGTCCTGGAGCTGGAGACCCGTCTGCAGAAGGAGCGAGAGCGTCTCGGCGAGCTGAGGAAGAAACATTACGAGCTGGCCGGCGTAGCGGAGGGCTGGGGCGATCAAGAAGAGGGTAAAGACCAGAGGAGCAGCAGCTATACAGTAAACAAAGCCTAAATGTTGTAGTAAAAATTACTAAGTGTCTCCTTCTCCGTTGGCTCAGGTTGAGACCTGCCACCCGTGTAGACCCCCCCCTCCACCAGAAGACCGGCTCCTGTCTGCCTCTTTCTATTTATACGCCAATCACTCTCTTTCTTCCTCATTTTCATCTCTCTCTCTCTCTCTCTCTCTCTCTCTCTCTCTCTCTCTCTCTCTCTCTCTCTCTCTCTCGTTTGTCATCGAAGCCAAATTTAAAAGGTGCTTCTTTTTTCTAAACCTGCTTCTCCACCCGCGTCCAAAAGCTTCCATAAAGGACGGCACCAAGGGCTCAGTGTTGAAGGGAGGAACAAATAGATGTAAGGAGTCTGGGTGGGGGGGGCAGGTTGGGAGAAAAGATGCACCCCCCCCCCCCCCTCCCTCCCCTGCCACCTCTCCCCCAGGACTGTGTTGGGTGAAGAGCAGTCGAACTGGAGTGGATCTGTTCTACTGAGTATTTATTGTCTTTTTTTTTTTTCTTCCTGCCCCGGTTTGTAACGCCGACAGAGACGCTCAAGACATCCCAGGATGCACTGCACAAGGGCCAAACTCTTCAGCAGCAAGAGGGGGGGGAGACCAGTGACTGTACTCGTCCCCCCCAGCCCCACGATGGCACGCCTGCTCTCCCACTAAAACCAGTGTTGTGAGCGTATAAAGCCGCGGGAGCATGTTTTTAACCTTCCTCCTCGTTTCTTCCCGTTCTTTTCTCACTGTGAGTCGAGTCCGTACCACTTCACCGGCTGGATAACTGTGACTTTCTGCCTTTCACCGCTCCACCGTTAACGACCGTGACTGTTTACTCGAGCCAACCTTTTTTTTCTTACCGAGGCTCACATGGGAACTCTAAAACCGCTCCAAACTGGGAAGTAGTTTCATTAAAGGAACGCAGCACCTGTTCTCTCTCTCTCTCTCTCTCTCTCTCTCTCTCTCTCTCTCCACCCTGTGAGCATTGAGACTGCCAACTACCTCATGCTACATCATCAGAGGTAGAAATGCATCATGGGTAGGACCGTTGAGAAAAAACACGCTGCTCAAACACTAAAGGCGCTGTCATTCTTTCGCCATTTCCCATTTTTTGTTGGTTAAAGTTCAGAAGGTGGGATTAGTGGGAGGAAAACCTCCTTTTTTTATATAGAAAAAAAGCAACAACTGTTCAAGTCCAGCAGAAAAAGCAAAAGTTGTTAAATAGAGTTTAAGACCCTTATCGGTGCATATTTTTTTACAAACGTTGCGATCAAGCATCTGATGGAGAAGCAGCAGCTTTGGAGGTGCAGCCGGTCGGCATGGTTATTTCCTGGAGACGTTACTGAGGCTGAAGTGGAAATCTGCCAGAGCGACAAAAAGAAATCCTCGATGAAGTTTGATATTCCCACTTGAATGTCGATTTTGGGACATTTGAGCCATGAGAAGCTTTTTATCTGGTTTATCACGTGATCCTGCCTCTTCAAATCCCCTGCAGGACAGTTTTATACATCACTAACTAACGGGCTGCATTGCCAGGACCACAATGGACTCTGAAGGACGCAGTGTTTGACAGCCTCCTAAAGACCAAGTAGCTGTGTACATAAACTACAAGCCTTCTTTCATTGGAAACTTATCTTTTTGCTTCTGTTTAACCTAAAAGCATTCAATAGCGTTACCTTTTTATTTTTTTGCGTCCCTCCAAGCGATTATTCAGCTGAATTGAATTGGGGACACAAAATGGTACACGTGAACACCATTGGGACGGACTGATGGACTGGCTCTTTGCCAGTGGACTCTGCCTTTGTTTGAACCATAAGATGAGCAGGCATCTGTTTGTGAACCCAACACCTTATTTCTTCTTTCCTGTTGTAGACGACCACGATGATTCTCTTGGAGTTTGTCTCTGTGTCTTAACACGCTTCGTTTCGACGCTCTGCTTCAGATGTGCATCTTTTAAAACAAACAGTTGTGACACTGGTTTTATTTAACAGACGCTGGTCAAATAGTATTTGCCAATAATTCTAGTTTTAAACCACTTGCAGAAGCAGATGGGTTGCGTCACGAGACAGAGAAAAGCGTTTTTACCCATCAACCCCCCCCCCATTTGACTCCATCCATCTGCTGCCCCAAGCAGGTTAATAACAAACAGCTCAGTGTTAACTGCATTCATGTTGGGTCCAGATCTCTGTGTTTAATAATGATTTTAGCCGTCTTGTGTCACTTCTTCCACACCTGATTTCATTAGAAACTGGAATGTAAATCACCCCAAAAAAAGATGCCGTTAAAAGGAAGAGTGGACCCACTTTTAACAGTATTTCAAGTGTCTTGAAAGATGAATTGAATGCACCTTGAGTGATGTTTGGTTGTATTTTTGCCCAAATATTCTTTATTAACCTCTCTCTCTCTCTCTCTCTCTCTCTCTCTCTGTCTCTCTCTCTCTCTCTCTCTCTCTCTCTCTCTCTCTCTCTCTCTCTCTCTCTCTCGGGTCTGTGTCTGTAGTCCTACCAGCTCAGCCAGCCTTTCAAACTGCCTCACACTGTAGTCAAAGAGAAACAAATACTCACATAGCAACATTGAAATATGTCTTTGTATGATATACTAAAACTATGTTGGTGGGTTTGTTTTTATTTTTTCAGTTTTTAAAATAAATATTTCAACTCGTTAAAACAGACTCAGATGTGACTGCGGGTTGTTGTTGTTTTTTTTATCGTGCCAGACGAAGCAGCTACTGTAAGAGATGATATAAAAAGAAGTTAACTTTGTTTTTCCTCCACACGCTGTTATTCTTGGAAAAGGTGGATATTATCACCCATTGATGAATTGCATCTGCCACTGGTTTCTATTCTATTCTATTAATCCTCTTACCTGCCGATGCTCTGTGAATGTTTTTAGTGCCGATATAATAAGATAAGAGGAGTGACTTCTTTTATAACCTTGCATCTACGTCAGAGCACAACTAGAATCCTAATGCGCCGGATTGATTTTTCTTTTTTTGGTTTGCTTCCAGTAAAACATTGGCTCGTGCCTTTCAAAGTGCTTTGTTGCCGTTCCATTTCAAATGAGACGTCAAATTAGAGACGGAAAAGAAAAGTAACTTTGTAGAAAACGCCTCGGCTGCTTCAGGTCCTACCAGCCTCCTCCGACCACAAAACACAAGAAACAACAGATTTGTTAGAGGCACCAAATTAATGAGTCAGCATAATCTGAAACCACTGTGTTCAGATTACAGAAATCCCTAATCTGGGCTGCTCCAGGATCAACCGTGTCTTCTGATAAGAGTCTTAAGTCCACGTATCTGCAGTGAAGACTCCCACTGAGACTTTCAGCTTGAATAGTGGGGCTGTAAGCAGAACAACTATAAAGGTGTGTTATAACAACACAATGACGCAGGACTCCCGGCAGTTAACGAGCCACACCTGTTGTCAGACCACGTGCGCCTCCTTCAACACGCAGGACTCCAGCGAGGTCTACGTGAGCAGAGAACGAAGTCACTGTCCCTCTGTGTGTGTTGTAATTCCAGCTTCTCTGCGCTCTGTTGACATAGCCGGGCCGCCAATGCATGCCTGTTTTTAGTGCACGTGAGCGTGCCCCGTTGACGAGCTCGTGGCCGACGCTCTGCAATGCACTCGCATGGCAGTGATGGCCGATGACGTCATCGAGGAAGGTTAAAAACGGTCGCCATTGTTTACACTGTTGGCTGCGTGAGAATCTACATGCAACAAAAGCTAAGTAAGTAAAGTAAATAAGACTTTTCGAGATAAAAATAAATAAATATAGAAAATGTAAAAAATAAATATAGAAAATGCCCGACTGACAGCTTCAAGTTTCTGTGTGGAGACGCTGGAAAAGACCTACGGAAGCGTATTGCATTCACTTGAGTAATTTTTTTTTGGTTTGTTTTTTGGAGTAATTATTTCTGTTTTTCTGAGTAATTTATTTCTTTGGTCTGTTTTTCGGAGTAATTTATTTCTTTGGTCTGTTTTTCTGAGTAATTTATTTCTTTGGTCTGTTTTTCTGAGTAATTAATTTTTTGGTCTGTTTTTCGGAGTAATTAATTTTTTGGTCTGTTTTTCGGAGTAATTTTTTTTTTTTCTGTTTTTCAGAGTAATTTTTTTCTGATTTTCTGAATAATTTTTTTTCTGAGTTTAGACAGCATTTGAAACAATAGACGCATTCATTCCTTTGTGAAAGCTCGATAATGGAGGCCAACATGACCGACTTGTTTAGTTTGATCAAGTTCTACTTTGATCTGGGATTAAGACACTGGGAGATAGTCCTGTCTTTGAGTCATATAGATGGTATTACCATAAGTGTATCCACTTTACGCAGGCACCTGAGGACTTTGCGGCTGAATAGCTGAAGATGGGGCATGTGTATGCAGGAGTCACTACAGGTCCATGGGAGTCACTTGCAGGTTGGAGGTTCTCGCGGGAGTTCGAAGTATCGCGATAATTCAGAAAAAAAATTACTCCGAAAAACAGAAAAAAAATTACCACGAAAAACAGAAAAAAAATTACCACGAAAAACAGAAAATAAATTACTCCGAAAAACAGGAAAAGAATTACTCAGAAAATCAGGAAAAATAATTAGTCAGAAAAACAACCAAACAAAAAAAAATTACTCAGAAAAACAGACCAAAAAAAAAATTACTCAGAAAAACAGACCACAGAAATAAATTACTCAGAAAAACAGGAATAATTACTCCAAAAAACAAACCCCAAAAAAAAATTACTCAAGTGAATACAATACGCTTCCGTAAAGACCAGACGAGTAATAAAGCAATCCAAATAAAAAAACCTAAAGAAATATACAGACATAACGGACAGAACACATGTTATGTGTTACTGGAGTTTCAAAAGGCCTTTCTCATTGGCTGCCTTACAGCATTGTTCAAGTCATGAACTGGAGCTGGGTTTTCTTGTTTTTCTTCTACTACTTGGGCTTAAAGGTCTAATTAAAAAAAAAAAAAAAAGCAAATTTGCTCTTATTGTCATGCATGAAAAATACCGTGTGCCTTTTGTAAAGGTCGTTCTCAATCTTTTGGTGGAGATATCAGATGGGGGTCGGTATATTGTAATGACAAATAGGTGACATAAGAAGAGGAGCCCACAAAAACACTGACTGGTTTCTCTTATATTACAGTTTGTTGATTGTTAGGCCCTTCAGATACACATTTTTTAGAATCTTAAAATTGTAATTTGCTTCTCTCAAATAACACCAGACTTAAGAGCTTTCCAGACCAAAGGATTCCCTCTAACGTTGAGTACGACTTGTTCTTGACATCACGTCACTTCCACCTCAATCCTTGTAATATGTGGTACAGTATGCAGTGGTGTTGTTTTGCTCCGTGCTGCTGTTTTGCCACGTGGGTAATGTGGTGGGTGGTGCCTGTGAAGGACTGAGCTGTGCTATTTATAGTCTCTGCAGTCCTGAGCTCGGCTGCCTTACAGCAGGTCTCCTGGCAGCAGCAGCACAGTCTGTGTAGGTCTCCCCTCTGCTTTCCAACACAAGCAGGGTCACTATGTGGGCCGACGTTTACCTACAGGTCCATACAGAGGGCTGATGTAATAATAAGTAAAACATTGTGGGATCCACGGCCTCAAACATAAAAACTACGTGTTCAATCAATATATGACAAATCTAAAATTAGACTTATATGAAGCAACGTGCAGAACGTGTCCCCAATATAAGTTTTTCCTCTTCTTCCTTATTTTTTTTGTCTCTTGGAGGTATTATTGTTGTTTTATTTATTTCATTGACGTGTGTTTGTAATTCTGCATTTAAGGGCCCTAATGCATCCCAGATGTTTCCATAGTACTAGATGGGCATAATGGTTCTTCTCACTGTCAAACGATTGAATTAATATTTAATCGTCCTGAAAACCAAAATGTCATTTCAGAGCAAATCAATCTCTATTAAGTCCCTTCTGGCCATAATCAAGTCATTAAAATTCTTTTTTCCCCCCTTTTGTCTAAAGTGAGAAGAAATTTCAACCTGTTTCCAATAATTCAGTATTTTTTAAATGAGGAAGAGTATGGAGGTCTCTGCACTGGAGACAAAATAACAGCAGAGTATTGCTACTTTCTCAATCTATGATGAATCCTTTACCTCACATCAATTCTAGCTTTTCTCCTTCAGAGGTTCAGTTGTGCAACAACATTTCTCAGACACCAGACGTGTTTTTTTCTCCTTGTGGAAGGGTTTCCAGGAGATGAGACATATTGTGTTTCTGAGCAGCATTCAGACCTTTAGATTTTAGTTTAATTTCCCTTCTTATGCTTTCTGTTCTGAAAGGATCAAGTTGGACTTTGATCCCAATGAAAATCGCTGAATTACGCAAACAGGAACATGTCAAGAATGCAGAATCGCTGCTGAATGAGATCGGATTGAGCTGGGGTGTTTTCATTAGAATGAATGACCTTTTCTTCATCATCTGTTGGCCTGGAAACGTGTTGATGATGTCATGGAAATAAGGACTACAAGGAGAGATGAGAAATCCCTTTTTTATATCTTTTAATGTTTTTCCTGGGGAACTGCACTCCATCTGAATATCAGCCTCCTGAACGTCAAAGTGTCATCACTCTGGCCGGCCTTTTTCAATGTATTCTTTTGTGCTTGCCTTGCACATTGCTCTCCAGCAAGGCCGGCCTCTGCCAGCTTTTTGAGTGCCTGATACAGATATGAGGTAACTGGAAGGGGGGGGGGGGGGGGGGGGGGGGGGAGCTTTCCCTTCTTCACCGAGGCCTCTTCGAGTAAACAAACAAGCAGGCAGCACTTTGCTTCCCTCAGAGGCCGACGATTCCCCTCAAAAACAATAGAGAGCCACAAAGCCAGCTTTTAGGTGGTGCTTAGCTCGGCTGGTGCAGGAGTTCTCCCGGGGACGCTCCGTGACTTCATAACGATCATCAATATCTGCCACCACTTAGGTGATGCCTATAATGGGCGCTTTTAGAAGTGATACTGCACATTTTTTATTTAGTGAAAATACACACAAAAGGTTCTTGAAGAGAGTGGGTTGTTGGTCCTTGTGCTACGAGTCAAAAGACTTTGAGGAGAATGATCGTGTGTGTGTGTGTGTGTGTGTGTGTGTGTGTGTGTGTGTGTGTGTGTGTGTGTGTGTGTGTGTGTGTGTGTGTGTGTGTGTGTGTGTGTGTGTGTGTGTGTGTGTGTGTGTGTGTGTGTGTGTGTGTGTGTGTGAGAGAGAGATGCAGCTGAAAGTAAATTAAAGCAATTAATCAGGGACAGTTTCATAACATGGCAAGTGGCTGACGTTTGTATTGTGCTTATCCCTCAGCAATACTGAAGTGTGTGTGTGTGTGTGTGTGTGTGTGTGTGGGAGTGAGAGAAAGATGGATGGTGAGCCATTAAAGAGGCTTCTGTTCTCCCGAACTAAGGACCAGGAGTTGCCACAACAATGAAAAACATAAGTGGAAACGGTTTCAAGGAAGAGGGACGTATGCTTCTTCATTTTTGCGTCTTCCATCTTCATCTTTAACATGCACACATGAGTGGTTTTGAATCTTCTCATCTAACGATCTCTTAAGATTTTGGTCTAGGGTTCATGATTAGATTTTAACATCCACTCGTCTTATTGGAAAGTTAAAATTTGATTTATCTTTTTTTGGGTTACACTTTTGTTTAATTCATCTCACGTTAAGATTGAGTTAAAAAAGTGTTTTTGTTTCAGAAACATTCTGTGAACATTTCTTGCTTAGAAAACTTTACATACATTAACATAATATTCATATATTCTGTGCTTCTCTCTCTTGTAGATGCTACCACATCGCTAAATTAAACACCTGAGAGGCACCAATGAAGTCTAGTGCTGCAGATCTATATTTAGGGTCCTGCTATGAATTATGTGTGTGTGTGTGTGTGTGTGTGTGTGTGTGTGTGTGTGTGCGTGCTGCCAGGCCAGAAGTAAAAGCCCAAGAACCAATCCAATGTAAGGATAGGTGTCCTCATATGCCCTCTGTCTTGTAAAGAGTGTGTCTGGGCAGAGCAGACTGTGGTAGTCTGGTGGATTGAATCTACAGCATCGCACGTCTCTATGTGCAGACTGATGGTGTGTTTTTATTAGCACGTCTCCCAGGATGGTAATTAGCTTTTTTTTAAATGTCAGATCCTGTAAGCATGAAACAAAAATACCTACAGCTAGAAAATACCAAAGAATGTGAGCGTCGAACCCCACGTGGCCCAGATGTGATCGTCACAACATACATGAACATCTGTAAAACAAAACAAAAAAAAAGAAGAAAAAAGAAATGTAGGTCACATCGGGTTACACATGCTGTCCTGCTTTGCCCATTTTGCACATGAAATGTAATCATTGCACATGTATAGTAATCCAGACCGTCAGCCCCTGCCCTACTTTTGTATGAGAGACAGAGACAGACAGAGAGAGAGAGAGAGAGACGTAAACATAGACAACAACAAGAGGTGGTCTGGTCAATCAAAGAGGCAGAGGAGGGGTGAGCATGGCAGACCCACACAGTGAAACCAACTCTACCACTGAGAGAGAGAGAGAGAGAGAGAGACTGGGTTGCTAGGAGACCTCTCCCCAATGCAAACACAGCACCATCTGCTGCAGTGAGATTTGGAGTGGGTTCGCCAAGTCGGACAGAGAGGGAAATCGGCCCAGGAGGATGATGGGAAACAACACAACAGGAAGAGACGGGGAAGCACGGGAGGAAGAGGAGGAGGATGGAAGATGAAATGGAGGAAAGAAAAGCAAGACATGAGAGTGGAGGAGGGGAGGAGAAGGGAGAACAGGGAGGGAGGGGAGGAAAGCACGACAAAAAGCTTGATTAATGTATGGCTAAAAGGTGTGACTCTAATACCGACTCATAACTCTCCTCCTCTGCATGCGGTTGCTGCTGCTGATGTTGATTTTTCCTCCCATTAGTAACCGATGATGCACATGTTACCATGGGGACAATAAAAACATCCCATCAGATATCACAGTTCAATTGGAGTACGCTGTGTGCCCATGTTGTATGATGGTGCCCGGTCAATTCCCACAGACATCCAGCTCATAATTAATCTTTTCTTCACTGATGTGATAATTGCTATTAAGTAGGAAGATTGTGATTAGTTAGCTGAAGCTGCACCTATCATCTGCAAAAACATAATATCACCCTACAGTCCCACAACAACATTAAAATGGGCCAGACTAGCAAACTTGCCTAAATTAGCGGACTAGGACTTTAATTTCTGTAACCTCTGACTGTATTTGTGATTTCATGTAAGCCACCTTTTTTAAATCGCATATTTAAATTTATGTTATTAAAATGTAAAAAAAAAAAAAAAAATGTTTTCAATTTTTACATCTGAACCTGCAATTCTAGCATTCAGCTTGATCCCGTTATAAATCTTTGGTCACCGTTCAGAGGATCATCTCAAATTTGGCTGAAGACGAATTAATTACAGAAAACCTGTATTTTTTGAGGGTTAAGAGGCACACGGGCATTTAGTGAGCAGGGGTGGTCTAACTAAAGATGCTACTCTGTTGGGCTCCAGGAAACAATTTGTTTCCAAATATCTCAGTCTCCCAACTTAATAAAGGCACATTGCTAAATCATCGAGGTACATGGATAGACTTCAGGTTGCATAAGAAGAAACAAACATTATATTCCATCCAGATATCAAGGTGCATTTTATTAGATGAAGATCCAATGATATATATATATATATATTTATATATATATATATATATATCTGTGTATATATATATATATAGTCAACATCCGCGTCCTCCTTTACAAAAGACATTAAAATTGAAACATTTTCAGTAAAAAAGTAGTATCGTACAGCCAATGTGGGGTACCAGAGAGAAAGCATGACATGACCTACATCATATTCATTCATTCATCGTATGGATCATAGATAAAACACAATACATTAACACTATTTACAGTCTGTAACACAGAGGCTGACATGAATGGTAATCCTCATGGTGAATACAGTAAATAGAATATATTCATATATTAAGATCTTTTGTTTACAAAATCATAATGCGCATATATATATATATATATATATATATATATATATATATATATATATATATATATATACTTATATATATATATATCTATATATATATACTTATATATATATATCTATATATATCACAGAGAAAGGCTATCCACAACCTTGGCTTTCAGCTATACACACACACCCCCCCTTTTGTTTTGCAACACGTTGCCCAAGCAAAATGAGATCTTTTGTTTGGTCAATTTATTGTCGATGGGTGGGTTCTTTGGTTGGGTTTAATGTTGCAGACTTGGACTGAGCGGTCAGCTGCTTATCGTTACTTAAGAGAGTTGTCTCTTTAGGTTTGGTTGGAAGTGGAGAGCCTTGAACAGTGCTCACCGTACACAGGGCAACTTCCAGAGCAAAGGGGAACTTTGTGCGACAGCCGAGGAAACTAATTTGACTAATTCTCGTAAACCGGGATCACATTTAAATCTCCGTAAAAAGGATCTCGCAGCTCTGATGGACTGAGGTGAAACTGATTATTTGTTGTATTACAGCACAAGGTTTCATTGCAAAATGTGATGAGGACCGAGCACAAAACTGGTCGGAACACTTGTTTTACTTCATGGATGGATTCTCTCATTTGAAAAAAGAAAAACATTTCCATCGGAGAATAAACAGCTCAGCTCAAGTGGCATCCTGGCTTTAAGCAAATGAAAGGTAGCATCAAGGTACCTGAGCAATGCTTCCCATTAATGTTACGTCAAATATTACCCAGGTGTCGTAACTCAAGGCCCACGGTGCAGTGTGTGTGTGTGGGGGGGGGGGGGGGATCTCACACTGTGGATGATGTGTTGATGCGTTGAGGAACAAAAATAATAAGCAAGTGGGGTCTATCTAGTGCATTGCTTCATAATGTTGACCAGCAGGTTTGTTATGTTTTCTGACGGTCGGTTAGTGAAGATCAGTAACAGCAGTTAAAAAGCAGTCATCCCAGACTGAAAGAGAGCCTAAGAGTGATACCGTTTATACACATGCATCTACAGTAAACGCCTCGTAAAGCTCATAAATTCAGTAAAACAACTTACTTTCTGTATAATTTCTCTCTTGGCCCATGAAACCAGTCATGCATCGGCCACTTCCTTCTTCCAATCTGCTATTTGCTCGATAGCAGGGGCTGTGTTTGTACCTTCGACACCAGAAAGATGCTCCCGGCGCTCGCAAACCTTTGGGAATTCCAGCCAAAGTTATTCACCTGCTTATGTTGTGTAATTCTATCCGGCCAAGTAACAAAGCTGGATGCAGCGATGCGTCTGCCGGCGCCAGGCGCACGCGGAAAAGGATCAGCAGATCACTTTACATGTCTCTTTGTATTAAAGGCTAAGTAAAAACCCCGGGGGAGCTGCTTTGCTGCTGCAAGGGCAAATTCCTGTGAGGTTTTGGGGCAAACTGGTGGCTGGCTGTCTGTGTCTCTTTCACTCTCGGCCCTTTCTGAGCTGCATTCGCTGGCAAGACTGTGGAGTGAATCCCAGCCAGAAGCCATGAAAGCCACAGCAAAAAAACTGGATCGGGTTCTTTTCCCTTGTTGAGAGAGATGGGAGGCAATCCCTACACCCGACCCGACACCCGTGTGCCTGGGCCTCCGTGCCAAGCCTCGGCGCCAGGCTTCATCACTGGCCCAGCTGGCATGGCGGCGTTCAGCTGGATTTGTTATAATCATCTTAGGTCATCTGATTCAAGCTAAGGACAAAGCGAATGCCCGTTAGCTCTTCAACCAAGGCCAAGGAACCCCTCCAGGGCTGGCCTGACTGGCTAAATGCCCACTGACTGACCTGTTGACAACTGGTTTTAAACGTTTCTGTCGGACCAGATGGAACACTTCATACAACGAAGGCGTCTCCCAGCAGGTATAGAGGAGTGTCCCCACCTTCGGAAGAGCTATTGAATGTTAAAAACACAAAAACATGGAAGTTCTTGCTGGCCAGTCACCTAGTCCTGCTAGCTGCCTGTCTGTCTCTCTGTCAAGCTGGGATGTCTGGGGCCTTGATGGGAGTGTGTCTGTCAGGAGGGTGGGGAGGGATGGGCAGAGAGTTACAGAGGTTAATGGTAAATCAGCCAAACCAACGTCACACACTCATCCACCACACAGGACCCCCCCCCTCCCCTCCCCTCCCCCCTCCCATCTATCCATCCCTTTGTCCATTCATCCCCCTCTCCCTCTTCTGTTGCTCGTCCCTCAGTCCCAGCCGTTGTCCTTGATCATGTGGGCCAGCTCGATGATGAACTTGCCCTCTTTATACTTCTGACTGCTCTCAAAGGCATGTTCCTGGAGGGCGAGGAGAGACGGTGATTAATTCAAACGCCGGACCGACAGAGAGTGATGACGGACAGTAAGAAACGGACACAAAAGGTGCGTTTAAAACAAAAAAACAAGCCCGCTCATGACAGTCCTCTCATCTGTATATGAGAATCCTTGACTCAGTCCTGGCCTGTCTCTGCTGCCGGCTCTTTGGGAGCTGGTTATGTAACTGTCAGTCACTTAACACTGCAGAGGAGCCTGCAGAACCAAATCTCTGAGCGGACGACATCGTCGTACTTTCATCTGGCAGGAATGTGTTTCTCACCACTACGAGAGCCAAAAACCCCCCCAAAAGGCCACAGGTTGATGCCTCGCTACAGCCGACACAGATGTGGCGTCTGCTCTGTTGTTGCAGGCTGTAACATGCATTTCTACTGTCAGTATGTCATCTGAAATTCCTCTGGACTACACACAGAATCTTATCAGCTTAGTGTCTTTCCATTCAGTGAAACACAATCATTATTTTTCAGTTTATTTATTCGTTTCTCCTACATAGTATATTGAATGCAAAATGTCCATTTGAAGCAAGGTTGCAACAAGCTTCCTGAGAGAGGCCTGGCAAGAGAATCAAGTAGCAGTTACTGAGAATTAAATCAATATTCATGATGCCTGGCGGCACCCACCAATATGTAAGCAGGTTTCTCTAATGGCTTATACTTTTGTTTTATGGATAAATACCTGCAAAAGGAACCACATCTCTGTGCTTAGTTCATGCTAACGTGCTAAACTACATGATGAATGTGGAAAATATACATAAATCCAAGGAAATGCATAAACATAACATTGACATCAGGACATTGCTTTGTTATTGTGAGAGTTTTGGCATGACTTCCTTCCTCTGATATGTGTTTCATGATGATCTTTACTAGAGCTTTTCCAAAAGACTTTTACAGGATTGCGTCTTCGGTCAACAGATGTCTCTTATTGTGGTCACATGATCAGCTGCGGCGCTTATCTTACCTCAGCTTGTGCCAATTCCACCTCCCATATACCCAAATTTAGATATTTCAAAGACAAAACCCAAGCCACAAGATTAAAAAGGGGTCTTTGAAAATATGCTTCAACACATCATTTAAAAAAACATAGTATGGGGATCATTTCAACCGAAAACTATGAAAAAGGCCAGTTTTGCTCATCAAAGCCATTAAGAATGACACAAAACGACAACTTCTGCTTCCTGTCCAAGTCCATCAGCAGCCGTGCGTTCTTGTTAAAAGGCCTCCCGATCACATTAAGCCTCTCTTGAAAGCAGAGTGACAGAGTCGGCTGACACAAATGTTCTTTCCCTGTCGGGCGTCTCTACCTCGCTTTGTCTTCAGCTATTTTGGCTCATCGCTGCAGAGGCACGTTATCAGATTTCTCTGTTTTAGAAGTGCAGTAGGTCAAGCATCTCGCTAGAACTTTGACGACCGCGGAAAATGAATACCGCTGCCGCAGATATTAATGGAAACCTGCCATTAAGTCCTATCTAGTGTCTGTTGGCTTGGGCATGCATGACCTCTGTTTTTCTCTGCCTTGGGGGGGGGGGGGGCCTTCAGTCCTGGACCCTCAGGGACCGGGTAAATGGTGGAGTGTGAGAGGCTGCGAGGGCTTGAAATAGTACAAATACAAATGGGACAGCACTTCGCAGCGACGGATCACGTTACCTTGATGACACCAAACACTATTGTGGGTATGTTCTTTTAATGGTGATAAATGATCTACTTGTTGGTTTGTGTTGCTTCAACAAGTAAAAGAAATGGTTTGTGTCTATATACCATCTTAAATCCTCCATGTTAATGTTATGTGTAATATGCCAGGCCTTCCACATGTGTTTGTTTTTGTAACGGCTCCGGGCTTCCCCTGGTAACCCCGTGTTTAATGCTGTGCATTGTGGGTAATTCCCTCAGGCAAAGTCTGCAGAAACGTGGTAGCAAAAGTGTGAGTAAGGGTTCAAAATGTCTGCCCTCGACAGCGAGGCGGCCTCACAGACCTGGTGGCAACGCACCTCGAGTGTGGACATGGGGATCGGGCCTATCTACTTTTGGAGCTGGTTCACCAGGTCTTCATACCAGGGTCAAAAGGAAAACCATCGTTTTTAGAACCAGGGTTTAAAGGAAAACACCACCGCATTCCATACTGAACTATGTTCTGCTCTGATCTTAGACGAGGTGCTACATACCTCCCTCTCCTCTGTGCGTGCACTCAATGGCTCTTGCGCGCACTCCGCGCAGCGCTAATTTGCTAGCATGTAGCTTGTCCGAATATATTCCTTAGGATCCAAAGGAGGGTGAAGTTAGAAGCGACCAAGCACTTCCACGTTGTCCCTATTTAAATACGGTTACGTGAGTAGTTACACGACCCAAGTTTGGTTACACAAAATGAAACATGCCAATTTTTCTAAGCGGATAACAAGGATAACTATATAGTATGGCGGAATAACAACTGGAAGCACTTCGACGTCGGCGCAGTAATATCATCACTCCGCTCCCCCTCTTACTTCCGTCAATAGAACCTACGTGACCTGCACGCCGTCGCCTGCACTACCTGTAGTAGTTTGTGCACAGTTGAGGAAGCATCAGGTTGTAGTAAGATAGTTTGTGAACAATCAAACATCATGGTTATAACGTGCATCGTACAGGGTTGTGAAAAGAAGCAGAAGGTATATAGTCCCGTCATGTTTTGAGTGATGATATTACTGCGCCGACGTCGAAGTGCTTCCAGTTGTTATTCCGCCATACTATATAGTTATCCTTGTTATCCGCTTAGAAAAATTGGCATGTTTCATTTTGTGTAACCAAACTTGGGTCGTGTAACTACTCACGTAACCGTATTTAAATAGGGACAACGTGGAAGTGCTTGGTCGCTTCTAACTTCACCCCCCTTTGGATCCTAAGGAATATACTGGGACAAGCTACATGCTAGCAAATTAGCGCTGCGCGGAGTGCGCGCAAGAGCCATTGAGTGCACGCACAGAGGAGAGGGAGGTATGTATCACCTCGTCTAAGATCAGGGCAGAACATAGTTCAGTATGGAAATGCGGTGGTGTTTTCCTTTAAGATTAGAAACCAGTGAATGTTAGTGGAGGTTGGGCAACGAGTGCTGTTGGTGGTCAATAGAGGCTTCTCAGAAGTCAAACAACACACATTTTGCGTGTTTGACCCTTTAAGGCAGTGCCCTGCAGTGTTAACTCTCACCTCCATGTGGACAGTTTTTCACCAGTGACAGCTGCTCACGCTCAGCACTCTTGATGTATGAAGACAGCTAACACGTGTGGATGCTGTTAAGTTCACCCTGATGGGGACCTAAAATACCACCTGTACTAAATAGATCCCGCACATGTATTTCGACATGCTAACGTGGCTCTGATATCTGCCAATGTTATTTAAACTGGAAGAGTACGCTGCATGTATGGCAATCTTCAGTCCGGAGTGAGAAGTTAAATTATGTCTTTCCACTTCCACAAAACTTAAAAGCTCATCACACGTCACCCGAGATAAATTCAGACTTCTCCTCCATCTGTTCGGAGAACTCTAGCTCATAATTAATTCAGCCCACGCAGCCGAAACTCGTTGACCGAGAGAGAAGAGGAGGTCCGGATATAATTAGGGTGCAAAATAAAATTAGGGTGTGCTAAAATAACAACCTCCCCCCAGTTTATCGTCCTCTAACCTTGGGACGCCGTTTGATGGTGCTTCAAATCAGCCGAAGGGCACTTACATATTTCCAGCCCAGGGTGGTCTTGCAGTTCTCACAGTAGATATCTGCTACAGCGTGCAGGCCTGTGAGCAGGACTCTCTCCTCTGCCGGGCCACACCCAACGTTCACCCTGAGACGGAGAGAGGAAGGAAAGTTAAGAATTAGTATTGTGTAGTATGTGAGTCGCTCAGCTGCAGGTACTGTCCGCCTCACACACCCAATCACACAGTGCATCCTGAAGGGGTGCCAGGCCAAGGAGCAGCCTCATTCTCACTCAATACGTCTGATAATGAGTCAGAGGCACTGACCTCCATCTACACCAGCAACACAACTGTGTGGAACCATATGTTAAATCCCCTGATCACTGGTCCAAGTCCAGCATACAAGGCATAACCAGGTGGGTTGAAATGCAACAAGAGAGGAGACACTCACACTGAGTTGAACAGGTAGGCTCTGCCTTGGCTGCCCTGGAACGACTGCAGAGACGAGATGAGACAAGGAATGAAAACGCTGGGACAGGTTTCGTTTCCTCATGACGTGCCCACATGCGGATGACTATTGTACTACTTTAAATGGTGTGTCTGCCAACAAACCGTCCATGCGCTACAGATAACAAGATCACCGCTTTTGCAATTACTTTCTGCAGGCCTTTATTTTCCACAGACATGCGTTGTGACTGCTAGAAGGCCTTTGTGCACAGCTGACCAGTGTTTTCATATTTGCATGTGAAGAAAGTGATGGTGCATTCATAATCCAGTGCACTAACCCGTTTATAAAATAACCCATCCGCAAGCAATAGCGTGTGGCCGACACAGACATGTACATATATTCTGTATTATTGACTGTACAGTAAATTGCTTGTGAAGCAATTGTTCAGTCTGTAATGATCCTGTTTCCAGGAACTACCACCGTTTTGGTAAGACGAGTCAAGTCGCCAGAGCAGCTTCGCCGGTTACCTTGGAGATGAGCTCGTCGTGGTTGGCCAGGTGAGCTCGGCAGTGGATGCAGCTGTACGTCCGGTGGCAGCTCGGCAGGTACGCCTGGAAGGTCTTGGAGCGCGTCATTCTGACCATGGGCGGAGTCGGCGGGCGGTGCAAGAAGGGACTGCCAGCCCAGGTCGGCTCACAAGGGAAGCACCGCAACACACAGGTGAGGGCCGTGGTGGGCGGTGGGTTGGGAGGCGAACACCTGAGCATGGGGAGGAAGAGCGGCTAATGATTACACGGTTGTGTAACAGCTGCTTCACTTAACCTTAAACGTGTTGTAAACTGAGCCACAGGTGCATCGTTTGCTGTTGGGATGAGGAGAGTCCTCCTACACCGCTGGGAAAACCTTAAATGTGATGCAGTATGAATGAGGCACTGCATTTCACTGGAGATTGTACTTTAGGAGATGAGGTCCAAACATGGTGCACATAAATAGTAAATGGACCTGCACCCACTCAAAGCAGATTACAACCCCTTTCACACGCACATTCATACACTGATGTCCATAAGAATCTAGTCTAGTGACGGACATTCACACACATTTACAGCAATTTTGGGTTCAATATCTTGGGACGTTTCGACATGAGGATTCCATCACAGGAAGCCACTACTTCTACCAAGACGCCCAAAATCTGTCCTAGTCGGTCACGTGGATCATCCATCGGAACCTACGAATTTTGATAGTTGCTTCAAGTCATTTTTCAACATGCAAGTGACGTGGCAATAGTTCTTTGTACAGGTTTCCATGGTTCCTGGAGGATGAATCGGCCATCCACTGACTTTTCCTCTTTAGCACCATCAAGGCGAAACTTGAATTTGTCCAACGCAGGTATTTGAATGCATTTTTTTTAAGATCCATTGCTTCAAAGACAGTTGACATTCTTTGTGTTTCGTGCTACAAATGTTGGCAGGCCAACGTGTTGAACTAAGCTGCATTAAACACTTAGCATGTTGGTTGCGTGCATGTTAGCATTAAGACATTAGCATCAGCTCATGACATTGGAACTGCTAGCGTGGCTCGACTTTTAGTCTTAGCTGTCATAGGTGCAGCTTCTCAAATATGACTATTTGCTGCTTTACTGTATCATATTTTAAATATTATATCATGGCAAATTGAACACCTTTTGGATTTTGGACTGTTGGTCGGATATTTTATTTAGCAAGCTTGCACTCTGGGAAAATATGGTGGGCTCTGATGTGGCAGAAAATGGATAATTAAATTGATCGTTAGTCGCAGCTGTCTCCATTAAGCTGTGATCAAAACCATTCTGCACTGACTCCGGTACAGACAGGCAGCAGCTCTAGCTCACAGTCTGTGTTTAAGTCTATGTTTCAGTCTAGGAGGCTGCAGAGATAATCTGCTTAGTGTAGCACAACCGTGAGGATCGTGCTCCGCTCGCTCTATGATATCCAAATAAACCAAGCCCTTAAAATACTTCTGCTGGTGTGTCCTGGTGACTGAGGAGATTATGAGCTGGCCTGGGAACCCATCCCAAAGGGTCTGGGCCAGCAGGACAGGCGTACGTTTCCACTAACGCTACAGGAGATGGTTTCGGGGGCCTGTGCTCTCTACTCTGTGAAGCAGATTTAATCTCTGCAGTTTCATTTAGATTTCAGCCCTGTAGCTCTCAAACAAAAATAATAAATCACAAAATTGAATCTAGTTTTAAGGCACAAAGGCAGTATATACACCTTATATATCAACTACGATTTCTTTCTTGTTTAAATGTATCACAATAGAATATAAAAACATGACCTTTCCCAGCTAAAAAAAACAATTACTTCTCTCGAGGATTACGAGTCTATAAGAATCTGTGTCGTTCCGTCACCTTCACAATATGCCGTCTGTCTCCTTTCCTTCCTGTCTGTCTTTACTGAACCATCTGGAAAAACTAATAAAATACTAAACGGGAGCAGGAGGCCTCCGTGAGTTCAGGGCAAACAGGAGAGAGAGAGAGAGACAGGCCTCCTTTATTTTACTGCCCTGCAATATGATTGTTTTTAGTGTCGGAGGCTGATAAAGGCTCCAGTGCTGATGGGAAGGACCGGGCGATATAAATAAATAAGGCAGTGAGACGTGCCCTTGTTTTCCCTTCTCTGACACGGTGCCAGCGGCGTGGGTTAGGGGCACAAAGACACGCTCAGTACAGTTGTCGGAGTGACCCCTGGCACGCGCACACGCACACGCACACGCACACACACACACACACACACACACACACACACACACACACACACACACACACACACACACACACGCGCACACACACACACACACACACACACACACACACACACGCGCACACGCACACGCACACACACACACACACACACACACACACACGCACACACACACACACACACACACACACACACACACACACACACACACACACACGCGCACACACACACACACACACACACACACACACACACACAGACTGCTGTTTTATCCTCCCGGTCATTTCAGGACTGAGTACAAGGAAGAAGTGTATGTAGGATCCAGGCCTCTGAGATCTGATCAGAGATGGCAACAGAACATTTACCTGCATAATTAAAGGGAGATGAAATTATTAGTGGATTAATCAGTTAGTCAACTGACTGAATTTATTTATTTTTTATCATTATTGAAGTCACGTTTAACCATCTTTTTTTGCAAATTTTGAGTCTCTTATAAATGGAATAGATTTGTTTGAAATGGCAAAAATTTCATGAATGAAATTTTAATTCAGCAAGAAGATCTCTTACATTTGCACAAATCTGTGGGATTGTAGCCTAGTAATTCATCTGAAATGCTGTAGGTAATCTAGGAATGCAAGCTTCAAATTTAAGCTTCAAATTTAATGACATTAAATCCAAGCTTCTTCTTTTAAGCCTCTACCGCTGCGTTTGTTACAAGTAACTCGGGATAACTGCACCGACTGAATGTCTAAGATGTAAATGTGATGTATAGACGAGTACCTGTCTCACAGCAGACAGACAAGAGGTTTACTCACTACCTATAATTAAAAAAAAGCTCTGTGCACTGTGTTAACTGTCAACATGTTGATGGTGCATCGTGATGCGCCCTGAATGCATAGACCTTAAACAGCAGCGCTGGATTATAGTATCACACGTGTTGCACATCTTCTTGTGGGTCATACATAATCCATGTGGAGTTCTCTCTGTGTATTATCTCTGAGGAGTCGCTTCATTACAGCCATAACCAGAGTATCAGTGGCTTTGGATGGAAACAGCTGGGACCTCTTACTCACATGATTTTCATCATGTTGCTGTGTGATGATCCATTTTGATAATCAATCTATTGTCTTTGTTTTTTTAAGCAAAAATCACGAACCATTAGTTCATCTGTCTCAGTCATGATGATTTTCTGTTTATTTTAGCCTTCGTTCTTTACCATTATAACCTGATTATCTTTAGGTTTTGGACCGCTGATCGACCAAAACAGACATTTGAATGCTCAACTTGGGCTCTAAGCATTTATTCACTCTTTCCTGACATTTTATATTATTACTTTTTCATCACCTTATTAACCGATAATAAACAGAATCATTAGTTGCAGCCCTAAAATAGGGATGGGTCGATATGACTTTTTAAGGCCAGATAAGCGATGCCTGGGCTTAGAGTTCTGCTCCGATACCAGCTTTTTATTAATACGCTTCATGACTCACTGTGTAGAAGTGACTGACATCATTCTTTTATGAACATAAAGGCTCAAACACTGCTTTCCTAACTTTGTAGAACTATACTGATACAACCGATACCACCGATATCTGAGTATTGGATCAGGGCATCTCTATCTAGAAATGTTATGGCTTTAATTTAGTGCTATAACATTTCCGGGGAATGACTTGCAACATCTAAAAACCTTGATGAAGAAATGAGTAACTGTACATGAAGATGTCCTGGTCCTGATCAAAGCTGCACTCAGACGCCGTTTGACATTTCAGAACAAGTCAACACTCATCTCGGTGGGTGGATATGACTGAAACTCAATTTCCAAGGCAACATTGTTTGTGGGAACAAGGATGCTGACGTGCTGTAAAACGCTGACGCAAAGAGTCAATCAGGGCTGCTTCAAAATAAAAGTCTTTACAAAATAACAAATTGCATAAATGATCAGATGACTAGAGCGGTCACAGCGATTCAGCAGCAGGAACGTTTAGCAACAACTGTATAACCTCAGTGTGTGTTTTGGTGTTTGTCCATCTTTTACTGGCCCGTTTGCCTCTCAGCCCGTTTTGTGTATATATATATATGTATATTTGCCCCGCTGTCACTCTGTCTATTCATCAGTTCTGCCACGGGTCGTTTGAGGTCACCAAGCTGTCCATTCTGGTCATTTCTGGGTGTCATCACAAAAGGCTACGTGCCACGAGTCTCCACAGCCAAAAGGGCCCTTGTATCCCGACAAAAAAACCTTTGTTATGTAACACACTGATGCTGCCGCCGTTGATGCTGCTTCTGACAATGATCGAGAGCAGGAGAAAGACATAGGGGGGGGAGGAGTTAGAAGGGGGGGAAGATGAGAGTCAAACGGGGACAGGGAGGGAGTTAAATGAACGGAGAGGGAAGAAGCGGTGTATATGTCGCTTCAGCAGCGGATGAGCTGTGTGTCCTACGCTGCTCCGACACCATTTCCCCTACTTTATGCTGCTCTCCATTCAGTCTTACACCGAGCAGCAGCATGACATCACCGACTAGAAGAGGGGGAAAAAACGCCTCTCTGCCCCCACGACCGTATCAAATCTCACTGATGAAGCGACGCATCCCAATGTGTGTGTGTGTGTGTGTCTGGTTACTGTTGCTATGTTTAATCTGTGCTCTCATCTCATTTTCTTCTGTCTGATCTATTTTGTTCTCTGTGGAGAGACGGAAGCTTGTTTTCAGGTGCTGCAGACACTAATACTTGCTGTATTTCCTGGAGGGAAACACTCTTGTCGTGGCTACGTTTCTGTGTGTCATTAAAAAGTGACAAAAACACAAACAAAACAAAGCGGGTGATGTGACTCAAACCTGTCATCCTGTAGGGACAACACCTTGAGCACAACTTTTTTGTTGATGCAGTCGAGTTCTTTCTGTGAAGGATCCCCTTTCAAGGCCTGCAACACTCTGACCCCCATCTTTGATCCATGCGTATTGACTCCCCACATAATCGATATCCATCTGCATGCAGGCCTCGCAGCGAAAAGAGATCAGTGCAAAGGTTGTGACTTGATAAAATTGATAAGTGTCTCTTCTGTCTCACGTGGACTTGATTCAGTAGAGTTGTTTTTTGGGTGGTGGTGGTGGTGGTGGTGGAGGAGGGGGCGGGGTCGAGGGATGGGGGGGAGATTTCCACCTGCTGGCCTGTTATTGACTTGTATGGGACTGCTGATGTCACGTGGGCTAACACATCAATCAAAACACAAAACGTGAAGGCTTAAGGTTTACAGTGTGTGCGTGCGTGTGGACGTGCGCGTGCGTGTGTGTGATTATTGAAAGAGGTCACAGGCAGTGGCGCACTTCATCTGGGGCAGAACTTTAGCCACCATACGCAGCACAGATGGCGGGGATGCCTCAGCTCAGCAATGCTGGAAGAAAAACACACACACACACACACACACACACACGCGCGCGCGCGCGCACGCACCACCCACTCTGAAAAACGTCAACATCTGCAGATCACAGGTGACGATCACAACATGCGTATAACACGATAACCCGCAACGATCGTCGCCGACGTGCACCATCACGACACGAGCGCGCGCACGGGGATATGATGGCGCAGGAGCGCCACCACAAACAGCATGTGTCCTAATAATAAACACTAGCTCCACTGCAGAGTAGAGCTCAGCGTCCACGAAGAAAACATCAGTCCAAGAACGATGAATACATATGACTGTCATGTAACACATGTTGTTGGCAGGATACAAACCACAAACCATGAATTTAGCTGTTTTTGTTGTAATATGACAGCACCATGTGGCTGCATGTTAAAAGTTTCCTCGGTAAAAAAAAACAAAGTAGGCTATTGGATGAGCTGCCTACATCACTACATCGATGCTGGGATAAGCTTCATAGCGCGTCATGAAAACAGTGCGTAACAACAAAAGCACCACGGTGGGAAAAATAACGCAGAGCAAAGAGAGGAAATCGTTTTTACCTTTGAAGAGAAGAAACAACGTATCTCCACGTAGCTCAGAAAACGTCGCACCTCCTCGTTTTCCTTCGTGGCAGTGCCAATCCTAAACCCACTTTCGCATTCCTTCCCAAAGGCAAATTTCCTCTTTCTCTCCGGCCCTGGCAAGTCCTGCAGAGACGCAATGTTTTGACGCGCAATGATGCCCAACAGAGTTTAGAAGAGACGGCGAGGGAGAGAGAGAGTGATGAAACGGCCAGTCGGAGCAAGAGGGTTCACGGCCAACGACTTCCGTGTTCGCAGAAAATCTGTTATACGGTAGGACTTGATTCTTTACTCCGGTTTCTGACCTATATTTGATGTGTTTTTTCCTTTAGACGTTAGCAGCGTTGTTTGAAGCCTATGTTACGTATACATGTCATGCCAAACACAATGTTTTTAAATACATAAGCTAGTATCTCTATTGTCTTCAACAATGTGTGCGTGTGGTGGCAGTTGTTTAACTTTACCAGTTGTTGCTTTTATTTTGTATTAGATGGATACACTATGTCAAACTGTCATTGTGTTGTTTTTATTATCCACGACTCGTTTTACGCCATAAAGTCGCGTTTAGTTTTGACCTTTTTACAAGTAGTAACCCAGAAGTTAGCTAAACAGTTACTGTAACAACTGTGCCTCCGTCAAATACATGTTTTACATTTTTTTTTTACGTTTGCTAACCATCACAGCACAGCTTCTACGTGAAATTTAACGGCGTGTAGCACGTCAATTTGTTACCTTAACCTAGCAACCAAAACTTTACCGTTAACACGACAGACCAAGTGCGCAAACTCCATAGTACGTGAGCTATCTTGAGTGCCGAGTTAACTTTGGCAAAATCAACACTGTCCGTTGGCTTGATGAATAACTGACAGCTGTATCGGCCAATCAGCACACTGATACGGCATAGCAACAATGAGCTTATTCGTCGAGGGTCGAAGGCAGTGACCAATGAGCTCACTGGAAACATTTTCACTGACTTCTCTATGAATGTACACTACTAGCTACATGTGAGTGTAATTTTATGAAAGGAGGAGAGGTAGAGCAGACCTCACTAGTGAAAACTAACAGGATAATGTCTGCACGGATGTTTTTTATGTAAAAAAAAACATAACGTCCAACATCATTAACTTTTCCGCTACGGGGAACACTTAATTCTCTCCAGTCTATGGCGCCACCTCCTGTCAGTCTGCAGGTGGTTAACCCATTTAACTTGTCGTATACTCTCCAGAGTTCAAAACAACGTTAAAAAGCTGTTCATAAACTATACATACGCATAGTTTATATTCGAGAATTTTTCTGTTTATTAACAGTGATAAAAAAAACATCTCCATTTTCAATGATCAAATGAGATACACAACACAATTTACCAAATCTTAATTTAAGCATGCAAAACAAACATGCACTCAGTACAGCACAGGTAATGTAAGATCTGTAATACGATTGGAAGATCACAATTATTTTGGATGCATAGGTGTTCTTAAAGCAACATATCATCAGACGAACACCAGTGCAGATTTCCCTCCCAACCATTCGTTGACAGTACTAATACAAAATGCCCAACAACAAACTAAATACAATAAAACAATACTGGTTTGACTGTAAAATACAGAACAATATACGGTACATTCAACCAATGTGTGTTCACAAATTTGGATTAGAGAACATCAGTGGTACGATAATCCTCATGATCTTCACTCTTTCATACTGCGACACCCACAGCGAGGGATTTTTAAAGAGCTGCTGCCTTTTATACATTTCAATTTCAACTGACTGCAATTAAGCAATCAATCAACATGTACCAGTGTACAGACTGTATTTCCAATACGCTTTAAAACCCATAGAAATATTCAAACAAAGTTACATTCTGAAAAGGATACGATTCATTGTTATCCATTAATAGACAAAGTCAGTCAGCCTCTGTAATTTCATTGCACTGAGGGTTTTTCTTACAGAACAGTTCACTTCAATGTAAATATGTAAATATATAGAGCAATCCTACCTTAGTATTCATTTGAAACTCAATGTAGCCAAGGACTGTCTGCCCATTGTTATCTATGACAAGTAGTGACACATAGAGAAATATCTATCTCACATCTTATCAGATAGGTGTATTATTGCATGTGTTAAGTGACATTCAGATCGTACAAAAAAGGGGAAAACAAATCAGACCTTGAAACATTATAAAGCTGCTAATAAATTAACATCAAACTGAATTTGCTGGTGTTTTACCCAGCACAATACAAAAACCATAATGCAGTACTGTCATTTACTTCTTTTTACTTGAAAGCATTAAAAAAAACATCTGTAAAACATCAAAAAATATATATATATTTTGAAGTCAAAAGCCATTTATCTATTGTGAAATTCAAGGCTCATAAGACTTGCAAATACTGTAGTTCAATGGCCATTTTGTCCCATTTTATTGATAGGTGCTACATTTCAAATTCAGAGTATTAATATTGCGGCAAACAACTATTTGCTATGTAAAGACAAAGTGGAGCGAAGGCATCCTGAGGAGAGAATGAAGCCACGCTTCCTCTGTGTGTGTTGTAATGTGCTATGCTTCGTTAACGTAGTCGGTCCGGCCGCGTGTGCACGTCGTACATCCGAGTGTGGTGCGTTGTCGAGGAAGCATAACGCCCATCATCCGATTCCCCCAGGTCCACGCCTTTAGCTCTGTGCTGTTAGCAACGTTAGCTGCTGGGTGCCGGCTCAGTTGTCGCCATGTTGAGAGCTGTGCGGAGACAATCCCTCAATCATAGATATGCCCTGAATTTGGAACTTAGCACCTTGTTAATTGTTAAAAAATATGGGTGGTTTTAAATCTCACACTGTTGTGTATGTACGCGGGTATCTAGCCAGGGAACAAACCCGAAAGGAGATAATCATATGTAGTGGATGTGGTTAGTGTCCTTAGAGAGTATTTTACGTAATTGAAATTGTGAGATGAGCCCCGCTGTAGTGGGAGGGTGGGTTGGTTGCTTGGTTTGGCAATCCGTCCGGTTGAAGGGTGAGGTAGATTGTCACTGGGGCTTGGAAATGCCGTTCCTATCCAAGAAGTCTTTAAGCCTGGTGGGAAAATCTGTCATAACTCCTGTGGCTCCCAAGTCGAATGCCCTCTGGAAGTCCTCCTCGTCATTCAGCACCCAAATGTAAACCTAAAGCCAGATGCAGGACTCAAGTTAAAAACACACATAAAAACATGTGTTTTTCAGCCATTCTTGGAAATAAAAACAATACTCAGAAAATGACTTAATCTTGGCAGAATTCTACATATGTCCCTCGTTGCTCTTATTCAAAAAAGCCTCATGAAACATAAGCAGAAAGGTCTGGACTTCAGAGAGAGTAAAAATAAAGAGAGACAGAGACAGAGGACTATTATAGAAGCTACATAACAACAGCTTTACCTGTATTCCCCTGGCAGTTAAATGTTCAAAGAGAGATTTCCTCATCAGCAAACTGCAAGAGAAAAATAAATACTCATCTGCAGGGAGAAACTTCAAGTGTAGCAAAGCTAGAGAGAGATTCAGTTGCACCGTTGTTAAAGATTTGCATTAATCATGGCCACAGAGTAATGTGTCTGTATGATTCAGCAATGAGTTATCAGAATATGATCTAGTGTCACAGTTCACCAAAGTATCAGCACTTTAAAAAAAAACACAAATATAGTGTTCAAAAGAGAGAAATTCATATAAGTACTAACAAATACACGCACGCACGCGCACACGCACACGCACACACACACACACACACACACACACACACACACACACACACACACACACACACACACACACACACACACACACACAATGAAAGTGTATTAGAAAGCCCAGGTATACGATATACATACAGATTTGTATATTTATTTGTACAACTTAGTGACTTACGTGTCTGCCAACCAGGTGAGGAGTCGCTGACTCCTTGTTAACCTGTGGGGATCCCTCAGTCTGCAAAATCACACAGATGAAAAATAAATAAAGTAACATCAAACCAAGGTGAGCCTTAACACAAATCCTCTTGTAGGTGGTAGAAATGGTTATAATCAGTGCCTTCACTTTTGCGTGACAGGTTATTGGAGGGATGTGATAAGGAAAATCCCGTTATCCTTAATGAAGGTCCAGCATGTATAATCTGCTCTGTGACCTTGATCCTTATGATCCATGTTGGTTTTATTTATTTTAATGACTTCATTAGTGAGTGAGATCATCTTTCAGCATTGAGGCCCAGAGAGACAGAAAGGACACAACCAGTGAACAAAATGGATACACCTAAACTACTCCATAAAACAGTTGTAAGTGCAAGGTCCACTTACTGGAAGTTTCCTTTGCTCATTGCTCAGAGATTGAATTGTACCATAATAATCATTTTCAGCTAAGTAATGAGCTGCAGATTAAAACATCTCCAATTTCAATTGAACCTTTTAGGTAAGATTTTAAACTCGGGAGATGTGATGGTAATGATGTATTTGTATGTGTTTATCTACTTGGTGATAATTGAAGGCATGGGAATCTCCAGGAACTGCTCCTTGAGGGGAACGAAAGGCAGGAGGCCAGTGTAGAAGAGGCCTAACAGCTGCAATACTCTGGGGAGGCTGAACAACACTGGAATACGTGGGTTCTGCAAAACAAAACAACCAGGATTTATGGTCAGTTCCCTGAAATTTCAGATGTCTGGAATTTACTCAAAAGTGAAAAACTTCGAGCACATATCAGATTTAGTAGTTGTATTGGAAAGTTCCTGCTTTCTGTGGCGCCTTATCCATGCCAATATGAGGCCTACTAGATGACGAAATAACACTATTACTTGTAGCAAGTGCTTTTTAAGGGAGATTGACTCCGTAAAAATGACTCATTGTGAATGTACCTCTTTGTAACACTTCTTTACAATCTGGTTGCTGGCGTTGCCCCAGACTGTCAGATGCTCTCTGTCGTACTTTACAACCAGCTCAGAGACCTGCAGAGATAGTTTCAGCCTGTTTATGTACACCTTTTGATATACAACAATGTAACCACGACAACTTCTTCTTTAAGAGCAAAATAATCTGCAAATACCAACTGCTGTTAAATAAATGGGGTATGGAAAATTGGTAAACACACACACCTTCTTGATGAGCGTGTCATCGTTGGCCTTGATGTCAATGTTGACGGGGGTTTTGGGAAATGCATCAAAAACATCCGTGAGTAGAGGGATGCGTTTGTCCTCTCCACCCTCACAGAAACACTCTGTATAGACAAGGACAAGAGGAAAACAGGAAAACTTCACATTATACTCAATAAGGGACATTGACCCGAGTGTATTTATCACATATATACATATATATAATGTATAATATAATGTATAATGAAGGAAGCAAACTTTAAATAAATGCAATATTTGTGTTTTGTTCCTATATCACTGGAAACTCTGAGGAACAAACTCACAACTTGAGTTGCTCCTTTGCATCTGTATGTGGTTGGTGTTTGCTTTGTTGTAAATACACCGGTCATGGGTGTGTAATGCTCACCTCTCTGAAAAGTTACACCCAGCTTGCACAGGTATGGAGGGAGCTCCTGCAAAGAGCACACAGCACTTGATGGTTAACAGACAAGAAATATGGCCTGTGGAAAGTGTCTGTAAGGTCAGGTCAGGTCATATCCGGAGGAAGCTTAGTGACTTCAAATTAATCACGGTCACTATTAAAGAAACAGGAAGGCAAGGACGCATTAAACCATTATTTAATGTAATGTCTGCTTCTTTTTACAACAAGGCCAAATATCGGTGGAACTGGGAACCCAATCTTGGGTCACACAAATATTTTTTTTGCTGGTAAATTATTAACGGCCTTGCAAAAGTTGTTTCATTATAGATTAAAAGTGTAGGCTATCCAATATGTGAAACACAGAGCATAACAGATCATCTGTTGGTTCCGCAAAAAATATTCATGTGACATATCAGTTGGCTTGGTGTTGACCTCACCTGACCATAGCACATGATGATCCATCAATGCTGTTACATCATTTACAGAAGTCCATAAACAAACACGACATTAACTGTTGCTTGGTTTTAAATTCAGAATCAGATATCAAATATTTATGAACCAGCTCCATAGTGCTAATAAAAATGTTTCTCCATGTCTTTCCATACTTAAGATTATGCGATTACTTATTATGATTAACATTTTCCTTTTTGTAGGTTGCCTAGAAAAAGGAAAAGAGCTAGCCACACTCATTCATAGAGCTGAACGAGAGATTAGGAAATAGTAAAGTTATTTCTCTGTCAGATATAGAAATGGGATTATATGGCAGAGCAGTAACTCACAGCGTAGCACATGTGGGAGATGTGGCTATTGATGCCAGAGGCCCTCTGCAAGCTGGCATCATGTGAAACCACTACCTGTTCATCTTTTGTCAGGTGGCAGTCCAACTCCAGCATGTCAGTGCCAAGATCCACAGCACTGCATGGACACAACACACAGCACATAGATTGGATTTATCACTATACCTGGGAGACTTTGTTTCATCACATTTCATAATATCTTGAAGCAGTTCACTTTACAATCCATTTAAAAATCAATGAGAAACAATCGCAGCAGTATATCATCTGAGGCGTCACTGCCTGTGGGCTTTAGTGTGGATAAATGGGGGAAGACAGACGGGCAAAACAGACAGTGAACACACACACAAAGATCAGATGACACAAACTGCCCACAATCACATGAACAAGCACCAGTTCTGTTTCACAGGTACACGGAAAAATCAGATGAAATAGCCTTGTCATTGTGAATAAGATCTCTACTCACTGCCTGAAAGCTGCCATGGTGTTTTCCAGGTTTTCACCTGCTCCTGCAATAAAAACACGTGTTTTATTTATATTTACATAACTGTGCGACCCACAGCTGGAACGCTACCGCAGCCTATCAGAGAAGACAATGAACCATAAAAACTGTCTGATGGAAGCACAGTTATACACACATTACATAATAACCAAAACCATGCAAATATATCTACTAATATAATGGTAACAGACTAACAATGTGGATGTAGCTGCCAGGAACAAACACGGAACATGTATTCAACTGGAGTTACAATGCAAAAATGCACATATACTCCTCACATAATAATAATCACGATCAGTTACCAAGTGTCCAGCTATGATTATGATGATACTATTCAGAGAAGAGATTGAGAAAAAAGCAATCACGATATATGCTGAAATCACACAGACTTGCCTCCTCGATGGGAAATGTGCCTGCTGAGAAAAGTCTCCCGCTTCTTCCGGTGCAGGATATTTGGGCATTTCAGCAGCAGGGCAGAGGTGAGCACGTAGCCCGTCACTGTTGACAGGACATACACAGCAGCACACATCTCCTACCAGCCAGCTGGAAGACAAGTTACACAATAAAGTCAACATCAAAGTCAAAATCTACAGTTAAACAGGGTTTTGATATACTTACTTTTACTTCCAATTATTTGGGTCAGCCATATAAGCTCTGGGTGAGATGCAGCACCTTTTTGTCTCTCTCCTGTATTATATGTACTTTCCTCACCAACATTTTAATAATAATTAATAAATTGGACTTATCACCATTTTCAGAAAAAGGTTGGCACAGACATAGCAAACAATCCCGCCATCAAAGGGTACAGAAAGGCACAGGCATTTATTTACTGTGACTGTCGTTGTGAGTGGGGCAGTTTGAGTTGTTTTAGCGTTGGATACATTATTTACACTCATATAATATGCTAACTACATAACATTACGGTCATTCTCTCTCAACGCATGACTGTAACAACTGTTAACTGACAATAACGTCAACAAGCGTACTAACGATAGTGCACTAGCTAAATGCGGCTAACGTTAGCTGAGCTGGGATCGAACTCGCAACGTGAATGAATCTTACCTATTTTTCAACAAAGTGATCCGGTTGTCCTCCTCTCTTCGCGCCGTCTTACCTACGTTGCCCAAGTGTGAACTAGTAGGTGTCCTACTTTGTATGGAGATAAACTTATAAGACGACCCTCACCACCCAACACCACAGCTGTCTGTGTCAAAACATTCACCGGCTGCTGTCAGGTGTATGCGCATGCGCAAGCATGTGCTCTCTCTCTCGCGCGCGCCCCCTCAAAGGCAACAACGATGGCATTTCCGCCGAATATTTCAAAAATAAAAGCGGCACTTCGAGAAACTTCTACAGTTTGTTGAATCAGGATCAGAATACTTTATTTCCTGAGCGATTAATTAAGAATTCTGATTCTGAATCACCAGTTTTGACGGTAAACTGATTTAGTCCTTCCATAAAATATGCAAATTCTAACAGGGAGCTGGCTGAACCATGGCAAAGGTAACAATATAGACTTTATAGTCATTTCTTTTCATATAATATTGTTAACAATAACATATTGCCTTTAGCTGTGTGAGTGATAGCTGAACAATGTGATCACCAGAGAAGTTCAAGTTAAAATCTTGCACATTTGTACCAGTCAAAGTTCACTGGAGGCAATAAAATGTCCATGGAGGAGTGATACACACCTTGAAGAGAAACACTTCAACATAGCATTATTTGCAAATCATTTCCTGGTGCCGCAACATTTATAAAGCTTTATTGGATATTATTTTCAGTAGGTTTGGGTTTGTTGTCCGTGTACTGTGAAAGTGTTCACAAAATGCCTCAAGGTTTGAGAGTCGTTCTGGAGGAGTGGAAATGTCTGGAAGAAGAGTATCAACAACTTCAGGTAAGAAATGGATTGAAATCAGCCGACAGTATTAGATTATTCACTACTGTTGTGTTACTCAAACCACACTCCTGTAAAGTGCTGAAAGTGCTCCTGTAAAACTGTTGTATGTCTGTAATACTTGGTTGAAATGCTCCTTGTAATCTACATTTTATTTTGGTTATTGGTGTAACTTCCGTGTTCTTCTCATCCAGGAGACACACAGAGTGTATTTACGGAAATTGGATGAAATTACCAAACTACAAAACAGCTGCTCTTCCTCCATTTCCCGTCAGCGTGAAAGACTAAAGGAGGTGTCCTACCTAGTGAAAAAGTGCGTTTACACACACACACACACACACACACACACACACACACACACACACACACACACACACACACACACACACACACAAATCTGCATGGAAACAGATTTACAATAGTAACATATAGCAGTACATCTACATGCACATGTACATCTACATTTAAAAATACATGATGATGCCATAAAAATGCATTAATGGCATTACCTTTATAAAGTGGCATATATGAGAACAATTATATAATTATATATTTCAGGTTGTACCTCAATCTGGTTCTTGGAAATGTGAACGTCACTCTTCTCAGCAAACAGTCAAAGTAAGCAACGACCATCAAAGCCAACGCACAAACTGAAATTTGCACTTTAAATGAACATTGAATAGATTCCTTATTTATAAACCAAACATAATTTTTTTTTAATTATGAAAAGCCCTGCTGCGTATACTGAGACCCGACTTTGTCATGTTCTTGTCAGATTTGCTTACAAAGATGAATACGAGACGTTCAAGCTGTACCTCACAGTCATCATGCTGCTCTTCTCCTTCATGTGCTATTTTTTTGTGAGCTACAGGTGAGCATCGTCACATCGCAGCTCCTCCAGCCTACAATGTCGACATGCAATGTCCAGCTAATAAACTCACACATTGTCCACAATATAACATACTGTATGTTTAAATCCAGACCTTGTCTCGTGTCCCTGACTTTAGATTTCTTGATGCAATCCTCCATTTCCTGCTGGTGTGGTACTATTGCACATTAACAATCAGGGAGAGTATCCTCATCACCAATGGATCCAGGTCAATTCCACTACCCTTCCAACCATACTACCAAAAGAGGGACACATTTCTCAGAAATAAAACATATTAGTTGCCCTCTGACCTCTCATTTATTTTACAGTATTAAAGACAGTTAGTCATTGTTGTTCAAGCAAATCTCCTTTTTCAAGCAAGTCAGTTAAATAAAAAGTTACGAGTTAAATGTCTAATACTAAAATGTATCCTGTATCATAGAATCAAAGGCTGGTGGGTTTTTCATCACTACATCTCAGCTTTCTTGTCCGGTGTAATGCTGACATGGTGAGTAGTGGAGGAGAAACAATGAAGCGCTATCTTAACACATTAAGATAATAAAATACATACAATGCTTGCTGTGATTCCTATCCACACCATCTTATGAAAAATACGTCCACACGTTTTAAAATGTAATAACACACGTCCTCCCTTTCGCACTAAAGGCCGGATGGGAACCTGTACAAGACATTCAGGAACCCGTTCCTCGCCTACTCCTTGTATCAAAGTGAGATCAAAATACTTGAAATGCTTTTGTGGTTTGCATTTTTCCAAATAAAACCAGGTCTGATCTGTGTTTTTAATCTGGAACTCGCAGGTTTTGTGCAGTGTCTGCAGTGCTATTATCAGAGCGGATGTCTGTACAGGCTACGAGCCCTGGGAGAAAGACACAACATGGATCTGACCGTTGGTGAGATACACCGTGACGCGCCAAGGACAGAGACTTGAGACTCACTCAGCCAGGCAGATTATGATTAAATACTTTAGTGAAGATATTTAACAACAATGCTCCATCGGGCATGTCTGGGATTCCTTATAGTCACTGATGTAATAAACAATTTTGATCTTCTGCTCTCTGTTTTTAGAGGGATTTCAGTCGTGGATGTGGAAAGGGCTGACGTTTCTGTTGCCGTTCCTGTTTTTTGGTCATGTGAGTACAGTTTGTGACACTGAAGTGAGTCAAAGCTGAACTTGAAAAATATCCTCCAACTATTGCTTTAAAAAATAATGCTTTGTCATGAATGAGACCATGACGGAGCAGATTTTCTAAAAAAAAAAACTGATGTCATAGACTCCATGTTTATCCTGCACATTTAGGCAGGATTTGATACAATGTTTAGCTTTAAAGGGATCTGAATAGCTTTTATAATATTGATATGACTTTTTCCAAGACAAATCCTCACATTCTCATGTTTTTCTTGTAGTTCTGGCAGCTCTTCAACAGCCTCTCTCTCATCAGGACGGCTCAGCTCCCCGACTGTAAAGAATGGCAGGTCACTCTCACACTCACCCACATTTTATTATTTTACCCTATGCCTGCTTTTATGTTATGAGAGATTAGCTTTGTTCAACTATCACCTACCCTGCATTAACGCGTCTTATCTTATTATCTGCATGTCCTCATGTTTTGAGACACTACGGTGTGAATGAAACTGCATCAGTGATCCCCTCCATTAAGAAAAAGATGATTAAATATATTATGCATACTCATGTGTTTCTCTCTATGTTCCACACAATGCCAGGTCATGATGTGTGGTCTCTGCTTCCTTATTCTGTTCATGGGAAACTTCTTCACCACTGTTGCTGTGGTCCGTCACAAGGTCAAGAGCAGGAATCAGAAACCAAAGAGTCTGTGATCCAACAATAATAACAAACAGCAATAACATGTGACCAAATATTGTCTCACATCAACATTATTTATGCTATTAAAATATGATAATTTTTGACTCTACCACTACAAAACATACAACGTGTGTTACAAAAATGTAAGATTTTTTTAAATGTCTAATCAATCACCGTTAAAGTTTGAATTATGCCCCACAATACCAAAAAGTCTAGTAAAATACGAAGAATGTGTAAAAGCACCCTCCAATAAAGTGTTTTCTATTACCAGTCTCTGTGAAGTTGTTATTTAACTTCAACATATAGTTTGTGCTTAATGTGTCGTAATATGTCTGACTGCAGCCCTTTATTGTAACAGTGTCATGGCCATTAAAATAATCATTTTGATGAGTCTGCCTTTCAGTCCTTCGGGGATACACACGCACACACACCGTCGAGTGGTTGGATTACATAACCGTGACCCATGGCCTGCTGAGACCGTGCACGTACACGCTGCACGTCGGCGAAGATTTATTGTCGCACGTTTTGTGCGCACGGTGAAATTAGGTAACGCCTTTGTAGACCGGTCCAAATTGAGACGAGTGCCCGCTGACATAAATACATAAACACACTTAATTTGAGCAGTGTATTTAGAGATAAACGTGTATTTAACATACAAACATCTACAGTTTACCAATGAATGTGACTATGCCGGGGTTCGTATGTGGCGTTGAAAATGTAAGCGTCCTCCCCCCCCCCCCCCCCGGCTGCCTGGCTGCAGTTGGTATGATCCTACATGGCGGAAACTTTCCTTCCGTGTTGAGCGGAGTGTCAGCCTGACACAAAGAGGGAAGACGAAGGTAAGGACTCCACTGAACTCACACCTTTAACCGGTTTACATCCAGCTGTAGTCTGTGGCAATATGTGGCAGTTACACGTCGGCGATGGTAGATTCACACCGAAGCTAGAAACTTAAAGTACAGTTAATCTTTTTCAGTGAAAACACTATCTCAAGAGAAGCGCCGACTTCGGTGTTACGCAAACTGTCGAGGGCAACTTATATCTCTGGAGCAAAGTCGTTTCATTGACATGTAACTGGAGTTTGTAATGCGGGTTTTGTACTCGTCGAGGTTTATACAACGCCATTCAGCCTCTTCATTAAGTTGTGTTTCTCCAGAGTGTTTTCAGTCTGTGTTGTCACGGTCCAGGCAATAGTCGTGCCCCCTGCGTCTTTCTCCTCCCGCTGCCCATCTTCTTAAATGTCTCTCATTTTATTTGACCGCCATCGCTGTTTCCCAAACGGGTAACTGGTGTCTGCGTTACACGTGCAGCTCGCACTCACACACACGCTGCCGGTAAACCGGTGCCACTACTCTCCGAGCGTTGCATCACTGTTTGCTCTGAGCAGAAGAGGGGCATTTTTCGGGATGAACTCCAGTAAACCTCTGCCATGTCTGATTTCATTGATCGTTCGACCCTCACAGCCAGTGAAGCCTCTTTCACTTCTCTCCACGGTGGCGACTAACCCTTCTCACATGATGCATACTACACAATGTGTTGGCCTGTTAGTTGGCACACAATATGTACAGTATGCAGTGTGTCGAGGGTGGGTTTCTATAGCGTTGCATGCTGTGTCAGCAAACCTCTTCTCCCCGTAATCACGAATAGTCAATTATTTAATTGGATTCTTATGGTTTCCTTCATGTCATGGTTTTAGAAAGGACACGCACCACTGTGTGACTGTAAACAAGACACAGTAGAACCAGTAATGACATTCTAAATTGTCAGAATAACTAGTAAAAGGTGCTGTTTAGTTGGGTTTACTGCCTGTTTTTTTCTTTTTTGCTAACTGTACACACATGCGTGCTACACAATGAACTTCAGACCGGATGACTTCTGTTCTGAGTTTGGGTCGTTAGTTGACCTTGCTGGACAGATAGGAGACTGTCTGTGGCTATTTCCTTATCTCCTGGATGATCAGACTTAACATTATATCACAACAATAATGTATTCTATCCTTATTGAGATAAATGGGACAAAATAACAGGAGACATAACTTAATAAATGGGACTTAACATTAATATTACAACAATATCTGAGTGTTCACAAAGGTGCCCTAAATATTGATTAATCAACCCAGCATATTGACTGATTAGCTTATTGCATTGCAGATATATCTTATTTTCGTAGACTTCAATTTCAGCTACTAAAAAAAGCAAGAACCGTCAGTACAGAGATGCCAAAGGTGTGTCTGGGATAATTCAGAAATCATGTTGCAATTACATAGTTTGTCAGTCAGCGAGTAGTCTGACTCATCAGATGTAGACTGCAGGTGTATACGTCTGCCACTGTCTTATTTTCCCCTGTACTTAGTACTGCCTAAGATGATTGCGATTGGTTTAAAGAAATGTAGGCAAGCTGAAGCAGTTTTCCTCCTATACCAGAATGATAATGTTAAACTTTCTGTAGTGCTGACAGACAGCGCTGTGGAGATAGGTCTGGCTAGGGATGATATAGGATTTTATCGCGGATCACAATTAAAAAAACAGCCACATAAGTTGATTGTGGTAAATTTCCATTATTGGGGATAATCATACATATCACGAGTGACATAAATAAACTGACTAGCTTGCTATTATGCTAGACAAATTATTATTCAAAATTTAAACTAGTGAGTACAATTTGCAGTAAAATATATGAACAAATATTTATATTAATAAATTAATTTGTCAGGCAGTCCAAAGTCTGCTAATGAGCAACCCAGTGCTTTTTGTGAGTGAGTGTGGTCTGTGTAAATGTTCAAACGCTTGTCTAGCTGTGGGGTAGCCAGGCTACAGGAATTGGAGAAAATCCGATCTCATTGTTTTCACTCCTTGAACTAAGTTGAAACTTGAGAGCGCCGAACATGATGTCCTTTCGTGCTCAGTGTGAAAAAAGCTGCTGTCGTTGATGCACGACAAGAAATTAATCATGCGTCGAAAGCAGCGGGTTACAATGTTACAGCATTTATAGAGCTAATTAATGCTTGCACAAAAGCCATCATTGTATGTTATGGCATGTAGAATACTGCTCACATATGTTAGCAATCATATTGTTCTGTGCAGCATCTGCAGTTTTATGCCAGAGTCTCCAGTTTTTCTTCAGTTGGAATTTTTAACTGAGACTGAAGAATTAAAATTGATTTTAAAATGCAGATTTCTAAATTGCAGTTTGCTTAAATCTGGTGGGTAGTTTTTCAATTGTTCTCTCAATCTGTAGAATATGTCACAGTCATAACAAATGTCTTCACGCTATTTATTTAGTTTAATTAACAGTCCAATACAGTTTTATACAGTCATATGAGCCAGAATTAATCAACATTTTCTGTCAAATATTCAATCGACCGTATAACTGTTTCACACCATTTGAATACTGCATGGCAGACTCAGGCCTAACACTGTTTTTTCTGTCCCTATGTAGTGTGCTTACACGGCAGACATGGACGCAGAGACTACCGCCCACACCGAGCCCGTGATGGAGGAAGAGGAGCCTTTTTTCAGCAACCTGGACATCTTCCTCTTCTCCTTGATCGCCGGTCTCGTCATTTATTGGTTCATGTCCCGCAAGAAGCCTGAGCCCATCCCCGAATTCAAGAAGCTCGACACGCCGTAAGTGTCCATATAATATTCCATAGACGTTATTATTTGAACCCTGTTAAAGCAAAATATGTTGAAGGTAAAATCAACCTTCCTATCTGTCCCTGCTCATCTCCTCCTCCGCGTCTGTGTTCTTACCTGCTCGTATACAATCATTACTTTAAAAGGAAATCTAAAGCTGGCTTGTATTTGTTTTCACAAGGGAGTATGTTGGTGTAGCAAGCAGGTTCTTTATTAGGCAGCATGTGTTTTTCATCACTGGACATGGCTTATATTTAAGCATAGAGGAGAATGATAAATAATTTGCCTACATCATTCTTCAGTGTGTCTTATTACATAAAGCAGGTGAATTAAAAAATGTGTCACTTAGAATGTGCCAAGTCGACCCCATATGGGCCAAGTGTGTCAGACAGCACGGTTTAATGCTTGTAAATGTTCCACTAGTAGCGACCTTTGTTTCTCTCTCCTTGACCTGCTCTGCTACATCGTCTCTGTTACTTAACATATCTGATCTCCTTCTCGCTCCTGTGTGAGTGCATTTAATCCTCTGTTCCCTCCCCTCAGCACTACAATCATCTAAATTACTTTTAGTTGATGATTAATTGCCATACATATAATTGTGATCAACGATTTACTTGTCTTTACTCGTTCATTTTATGCCGCACATCGCTGTTGCTGTGCCTGGCTTTGCAGCTCGACCTTAATCCGTGCGGTTCATTTCAATGGCTACTCTATTTTAATTTGTATATGCAATGGGGAAAACACAACGCTTGTGTTAACCATTCCTGAATAACCGTCCAGACAGTTCAGGAGGTCATTTTTAATTTATGGGCGAAGGTGCTGTCTCAACAGATGAGTTTTCAGTCTGCAACAGAAGATGTGTAGAGTTTCTGCTGTCGTTATGTCAATTGTGGAGTAGGGCTGCAGCTATCGATTATTTTAGTAATCGTGTATTTTACCGATTATTCCATTGATTAATCAAGAAATTGGATAAAACATACGTTCTCCTTATTAAAAAGGAGGTAAATGTACAAAAGAGAAAAGAAGAAATGTCTCTTAAAATTATAAATGATGAATATTGGCTTCCTTTTCAGTAAAAAAAATAATCAAAATTTGTATTGCTATTGAATTGCATATTATAATTTTTTCAGTCAAAACCAACCCATTCAGTGCATTAAAGTGGCATATTACATTCTGGGTTTTAAATAAACTATTTTCAGAAATCCAAAAAACAAATAAATAAATGTGTGTGAGAGATGGAGAGAGACTATCATAATGACAGCGCAGGCTTTCACAAATTAACTGCATTTTATGTTCTGTGGTTATTTTCTTGAGCAAAACTTTGCTAACTAAGGGACATCATAACTAGCCACCGTATCTATTTATGTTCTTAACTAGCCATTACATATAGCCATCATTTACGTACATTCTTCACTAGCCTAACGTACCCAAATTGGTACCTTTACTACGTTGGTAACGTTAACATGTGACTGGTCCGATCTGTGAACTGGATGCTTTCTGTTGAAATGCTGAAGCATTGAAGTTGTGCTGTTGTGGCAATTCTGGCTTCACAATGAATACATTGCACAGGGTTTTCAGGTTTTTTTCAGTTTGAAATGGTCCCAAACTTTTGACACTTTATGTTGTTTTTTTTTAGTCCCATCTCTCCGCCTGGCTCCTCGCCAGGTTCTCCCTCTCTCTCCTTTTTGCGAGCTGACGGTCTAAAAAATCAAGTCTAATTAACTCACATATCCACAGTGTAACCGCATTGTGCAACATTAAAAGTAATCATCTGTGCGGAACACATACACTGAGCAGTATGTCATGGAGTAAACGAAGCTTCGAGGCAAAGAATTTGAATTGATTATATTTTGTAATCGAGTTACTCAAGGAATCCCTTCAGCCCTGTTGTGGAGCCAGGACTTTGTAGATCTGGGACCCCTTTGTAGTGAGGCACTCGCACGCTGATTGGCAGTAGCAGAGTATAGTAGACTGGCTTGAGTGTATGATTTAACCACGTCCTTGTTGACGGATTAGCCTGAGCCATTCATAGACCGATAGGTAAGTACCAGTGTCTTGAATTGGATTCAAGCAGTCACCTGGGGCCAGCAGGGGAACAGGGTATTGTGGGAGAATTTGGGTAGCTTGAAAACCAGCAGGGCGGCAATATTCTGGATGGACTGCACATTTAATTACATACTTGCTTGGATCAGAACCTGCATCACCTCCGGGATGAGGGATTTGACATATCCTCCTGATGTTGTGGAGAATGAATCTGCAGAAGTGCTGTCGTCTTGTTGATGTTTAGCTTCAGGTGGTGTGCAGACATCCACTGAGTAATTCGGACTGACAAGCAGAGATTTGGTCTGTCACCTGGTTTTCAGACCTGGGAAAGTAAGGGATCAGTTAAGTGGCATCTGCATAGCTGTGTGAAATGCCATGTGAGTGAATAACAGGGAGAAAAGAAAAGGGGACCCAGATTTGAACCCTGAGGAACCCAACTGAGGCTACAGGTTTCAGACATGTTCTATAGTATAGCAGGTCACTACGCACAAGCTCTTCCTGACAGAACCAATGCTACTCTTATAACATCATTGTTTCATCCAAACATTTTTATGTGATTTATCTAAAAACTGGACGGCCCCAAGGGGAAGACTTTCACAGGGTTGGTCCGAGGAACCTGAGATGAAGAAGCGAAGATAACCGGACTTTGCTGGCTGTTTGTGGACCTAAACCGACACCCTTTGGATTATTTGATTCAGTTTTTGTGAGCTGGATTAGCAGGACATCATCTCTCCTCTTTTTGAATACCAGGATGGCAATGAGAAGAAGCAAAGTGTCTGCTTAGAGAGAGATAGGCTAGTGTGCTGTGCGATTTTCTGTTGCAATAGTTGCGCTTTGTGAGTGGCCTTATTGTTTTACAATATTAGCCTTGGTGGTGTGTGTGCAAAGGGTGTATAGCATAGTTGCCTTGGCTTGAATCTTGAAACCATTATATAATAATTGCAACATGCAGAATCATCACTTCTTAGTTGAATGATTTGGCTTAGTTGAGGCTTTGCTGAATTTAAGTGGACTCTCCTTCCACTGGTATCTTTTTAGGTCCCTCCCCACACACAGCACAATTTCTTTGGTCACCAGAGTAAAGCCTTGAGCCATCAGCAGCCTCACTCGCTGTGTGGCTGAGGTCTTGTGTGGTTATGTGAATGAAGGCCGAGTGGGGGAGATCCTGACAATTTGTGCGAAAACAGGAGGTTGGCTCAAAGGGGGGAAGACCCCTGTAGAGCAAGTTTTACTTTGGGAAGAGTGTGCATGTGTGGAGGGTGGGAATACAGGAAGGGGACACAGAGCCCGTCTCCCCTCCCCTTAAAGGGGGCAGTGATTACCTAACTGTTATGAAGGGGGCGTAGTCTTCCATGTCTTTCCTGTGCTTTTGTTTTTGGCCCTGAACCCATTTTGAAAATTCCCTGGAGAGTGAACGAGGAGGGCGAGCCAAGCTGCTTTTGTGAGTCCTCTCCAAAGGTGGAAAGTTGAGGCAAAAGACAAGCAACCCTTTCTTTGCCCTGACTTACTTTTTTTCATTCTTCGTTCCCCACTCCCCTGTTTTTCTTTTTAGTGGGTGTGTACGTGTATTTGTGTGTGTGCGTGTGGGCTGTGCTGCTCTGCCATTGGATAAAGGCCATGTCACAAATGGAATCCTTTTATGATAAATGAGGTTGCCATAGCAATGACATTCCCCTCTCTCCTCCAGTGAGATGGGGGCGGGGGATACTTCAGGAAAAAAACCTACCATTCACAGCTCCCCCCCCCCCTCCTTCAATGGTCCACCGAGGAGTTGGTCTGATAACCAGCCAAATGCTCAGAATGGATCTTGTAGACTTTTTCATTCCCAACACCTTTCAGACCGGAGAGGAAAAGGGGCGGGGATGAGGAGGAAGGCATTTTCAGCTTCAGAGTGTTTCAGTGTGTGTTTGTGTGAGTCAAAAGTGTGGGTCTGCAGCTCGGCTACATTTTATGGGAAAGTCAGTTTCCCACCATTGTGTCCTCGGCGGTTGCCAGACACTGACAGGGCTTGTAGGTTGTGTGTGTGTGTGTGCGTGCGTGCGTGTGTGTGTGTGGACGCTGCTGGTTTCACAGAGCAGCACAGGAAGAGGCAGAGTTCAGATCGTGTTGGAGTCTCCAAGGTGAAGGAGGGCAGTTCTTCCAAAACCTGCAAGTGTCCGGCTGCTTTTTCTGGACTGGTTTTATTTTTCCATCCTGCGGTTGTAGAGTGTTGACTGCTTTGGATTTTGAGCGTGGCGGTTCCCGCCGTGGCCTAGCCGGTGGTGCTAGTGGCAGTGGGGAGCAACAGGGCTGCATGCCATGGGCTGTGTCTTCTCCCTGCCAGAGGACAGGAGAGATGCTGCTGAGAGGTCAGTAAAAGTGCTTAATTTGCTGCTCCTGCTAAGGCACAATATGACATTTGTTAAAATGTTTGAATGGTACTTGCCTGAAATTAGATTGTCATAAGTGTTTGCCACCAGCTGGTGTTTATTCTAACTGTTTAGTTTGATAACCGAGATCGCACATTTTTAAATGACACCTTGTAAGTGAAGTGTTGAACTTGTGACTTGTTTCCAAGTAAAACAGTGTAAATTGCTTGTTTCTAGCACAAACTGGCAAGATAGTGGTCTCAAAAACCATACAATGTTCCCAGTAGGTTATATAAGACATGGTCATAAAATCTGTTTCACTACAAACACAATTTGATTATTGGCTCTTCCCCCCCCCCCTCTTTTCCACAAGCTCCTCGAACACTGTTCAGTCACTTACCATTCTGTTGCACGTTTCCAGCCTTTGGGGTCAGATTGCAAAATGAAAAACGTGTCATTGGTTGTATTTCTTCTTTTGAAGATCACCTCCGTGTTTTAGTTTTGCAGATTAAGACTGAACTGGCTGTGTGTGCTTGTTTGAAAAGGTTTAGTTCCTGGATGGATGGATTAAAATGTTTCTACTGACTATATCTACAGATGATGAGCTCTGAGCTATTTGGAATGGGCTGTAAGTTATTTAAACAAAGACTGAATGCCATCATGCAGCCAGTTGTTTTCATGTGGGACTCGCGCCATTGCAGGAAGGAAAAGGTGTTCAAGATTAAGAGGCCATGTGCATGTTATCACCGTCAAACCAAATCAGACTTAATTCCTGCTTTTAGAAATAGTGACATTAAAAAAAGTGCAAATGCAAACACAGTGTTCTCTACTTCAATTTGAGGCTGGAAGGCTGGAAGTATTTTTACACTTAATAATGTTGTCAACTATGATTTGTTAAATATATCTTTTTTTATCCCATATGTTAATCATTTCCCCTCTGTATTTATCAATAAGACTTTGTACTTTACTGAGATGAAAATAAAGCTAAGCAACCCAACTATTTATCAAATGTGGAAATGATAAAAAACAATATCTGATGGGGCTGTTATTAGTGAATGAATCAATTCATGACACTTATTGAATGTGGGGCCTGTAATGCTGACGGACTTTGTTGATAACCACTTAGACAGCTCCTGCTTAAGCTGTCAGGAATGCTCCAGCTTGGGGGCAAAGGCTGTTTTAAATTTTAATAAAGAATTTACACTTCGCTTCAGAGTGCACTCTTAACCACTGGGGCCCATATTTATGACATGTTGGATTCTGCACACGGCCGTTTGGTGAATGGGGTCCTTTTAAGTTGTAAAACGTTCGACTATATGCATGTTAGAGGTGAATTATTGCAGATAAATATATAGTTTGCTTTAATAGCTATACTGCAGCATTGTTGCTTTTGGATGTGCAAAATCTGAAAGCACTGATCTGCCATACTATCCATGCTTGTAGTTCCGTTTAGGTGTATTATTCCTGTTTCAGTGCAGGCTCAATTGTTCACTTGGACCTTTGATGCTGAATGAAGCAGCGTTGCCTTTTATTCCCCTCAATAATAGGTTTGTCTTCATGTGTCAGTTTTTTATTTTTTTATTTACCCAGTGTGTTGTTTTGATCTGTTTCCGTCCGTCAATTACTCACTGGATGAATTTAAATCACGGTTACGTATCGACCACTTTGCACTTGTTAATACTGAAAATATGCTTAGCACGTGAGCTTGTACATACAGTTCATATGACTAATGCTTTAATGGTTGCTGAGTCACTGCTTTGCTACTTACTGTTGTAAGAATGACTCGACAATTTGCCCATGTTGCTCAATAGTTGGTACTACAAATGTATTTAGATGCTGACTATTTAAATAAAAAACTTACTTTAATGACACTATTTTTGGGAGAAATTATGATACCACAATATGTCAAATGAACAAATGAATCCCATTAAATAATCAAACTCCATGTTTTAATGAAATATATTGCAAAACATCAGACAAAACTCTTTTGCGTAAATAAAACAAAAACTTCAACTCATTTACTTAGTTTTTAGTAAAGGTCTGCTTAGAATCATTGATTTGGCCAACACTGTTGTCATATGATCATAATGACCCTGATGATGCAATTCCATAAAGGTCAGTGAGTCAAAATGTGGAAATATTAACTGGTTCATCTTTTTTATTTGTGGACACGGAGGACATGGTCCGTGTCTGTCCTTACATGTGCGGTAGACGCTACCACATGTAGCATAGCGGTCACTACTAATTGCCAGTATGCAGATTCTGCATAGAGCCCACATGGACATCTTCTGATGATGAAACCTACATAAAGCGTTCCCTTACATTCTTGTGGACACAGAAGTAGTTGAGCTCGTTTGAACTGGGTTTTCGTTAAAAAGTAGACGAGTAGGATTTTTTTCCAAGTTAGCCCCACCTCCGCTGCTCAACAAGGCTTTTTTCCCCTACACTGTGTCCGTAATTTTTCGTAGCTTCCTCTTGGATGCATGCTTACAATCTGGCACCTGGTTGCTACATTTTATGGAGGTTGATGCCCAGAAATGTCCCACACACACTTCTAGTAGGTCATGAGTGATGATTTAGACAATTATTTAACCTTTTAAAAAAAGTCAGTCTTACTACTTTACTTTTCTTCAAGTCGCATTCATCAGGATGTTATGAATTTAGTCCAGATTTATATAAACCAAAGCTATTCAGGCATATACAATTAAATAGTACTTCCACAGCTCCAGTTGTGAGAGTGATCTGAATGATGTATTTCATGAGGAAAGATGACACATTTTCATTTCATTTCCCACAACTGAGGTTTAGTGATCATCATTGCTAGATAGATAACGTAGCAATGACAGTATCATGGTAAAGGTTGTCTCTTTGTGTTCGTTTAGCCTTACATTACTGAATGAGTCAAACCTCTTATTTCCCCAGAGCACCAACCACAAGAGAGACCAGTTTCATCGAGAAAATGAAGAAAACTGTGAGTGATGCTACTTAATCCTTTCTCATCACATCTGCTTCAGTTGTGTTCTGTGTTAACGGTCTCATGTTTCCAACATGGATATGTTCTCCAGAAGCAGCCATGTTGATGTTGTTCCAAAACATTACTCAGGGTTTTATAAGAAGACTGTGAGCCATTTGGCTTTTACAGATGAACAACGTTGAACAGTGTTGGGGTTGAGGCCCTTCGCCAGGTGTTGATCGACCTCAAAGCTGCTTTCCCCAGTAAAACTCTCTTTGATGTTCGAGTCGAAGCACTTCAGTTGTAAAGTAGATTGTAGTTAGTTTACCTCCTCCTTGGATGAAAAATACTACGACAATAATGGCCTCCCCTGCTAATGTGATACTGTATGTACTTCTCCATTTAGAAACACTGTTTCAATGTTGACAGGCCGCTGTTTACAAGCCAGCCTTGAGAAAAGACTGTTTTGAGTCATGTGGTTTATGCAGCAAATAGTTCAGATACCATGATGGTGGCAGGAAGGAACTTTGTTCCACATTGCCATTTAATTTGTCTTTGTTTTTCTTTTGTTGTGGATTATCATGACACTGTTGGCAAGGAAAAATGCATGTACATATGCAGCTGTTGTTTATGTAAAGATGAGCTGTATGATGGAGAAATGTTTTTTTTTTTTTATTGTAGTTGTGGGAGAAAACATTTACATGCCCCAAGTAAATGTTGTTTTTTCTGTAAATTTGTAACCAGGGCAAGAATATCATTGTGTTCTACGGCTCCCAGACGGGCACGGGAGAGGAATTTTCTAACAGGCTGTCCAAAGACGCTCAGCGCTACGGCATGAAAGGAATGGCTGCCGATCCAGAGGAGTATGAAATGGTAATTTGCATCAGTGGAACAAAAAAAACCCACAGAATTAAAATTAATAGAGGTCCGGCTGCTTCACTTGGACAGTACTTATTATAGCTGCCAGTTAATTATTTGTGATGGTGTCATGGAAAAAGTCAGTGCGTTACTTTGGAAAATGAGTCATTCACTTTACACCACCATGGCTATAATGTGATTCTCCTGCATTGTTGGCATGGGACTTTAGATTTTAACTGAACCAACAGTTTATAATAACAGCCAGAGAAACATGTCCATGCAGAGTGAGTCTATATAGACGCCATGACAGCAGGCACTCTGATCATAATGCATATGTTATTTCAGTCAAAATTATATAAAGTGCATTTAGCATGACTGATTATTCAAGACTGTGCTACAATGCTGCTGTTAGAAGCAGTATAGGCAAAAAAAAAAGTGAAATCAGTGGGTCTTCAGTGTTCCCTGTCCTGATTGTGCTGTCTCATGTTCCAGGGGGAGCTGTCCCGTCTGTCTGAGATTAAAAACTCCCTCGCCATATTCTGCATGGCCACCTATGGTGAAGGAGACCCAACAGATAATGCCCAGGACTTCTACGACTGGCTGCAGGAAAATGACGATGAAAACCTCTCCGGACTAAACTACACTGTGAGTCTCTACACCAAGTTTTACTAATTTTACAGTCATTTAAGAGACAGAGAAAATCAATTAATTGTCGCAATTGAGAAAAAATGTAATGCTTGGAATTAGTTAAAACTTGATATATTAATAATTTGTTAAAATAAATTGATGATTAATAGTCTGTTGATTCATTTATGGATAAATTGTGTTCTCATGTGAGCTAATATGACGTCTGTTTAGCTCCCAACCAAACCTCTGCACTATAATGATGGAAAAACAATTGAAATGCAAAGGAGTTCCCTTTGATATGTATATATATATATATTTTAGATGTAACGTTACATGAAAGTTATGGACACAAAGCTGTTTATTTTCTGAGCCACATCATGTCGGTGTGCCTCGTCGGGCTTTGTCGCTGCCGTGCAGCACACAGGCTTCACTAGCGTGAGCTGCATCAGCCTTTGTGTGCAGCATGAAAGAAAGGGCTCTGTGTGTTGTGTTGTCTGGTCTGTCCGTTTAAGTTTATTTAGATCCCCGTCTGCTGCAGCCTTGCAGCCGCTATCTTCCGCTCTGTGCATGTGTGTCATTGTGTCATTGTTTGGGTGCAGGGCCATGGCCTCATTTGAGTGAAGAACTTGACTGTGGGAAATCAAGTTAAATTCCCAGGCATGGTCTCTTCCTGAGTGATTACTGATTATTGATTTTGTATTTAAGTGGGATACGTTGTTTTACAACAAAACTTGATGAATGCCAGTGACATTACAATTTTCTGATTTCATTGTTAACAACAGCTTCAAATTCATCATGTAAGTTCACTTCCAATTGAACGGCTTGTTGTGTTCACGATGGTCCACAAACCGATGGCTTGTTCTGTCTCCAGGTATTTGCTTTGGGCAACAAGACATATGAACACTACAATGCAATGGGAAAATACGTTGACAAAAGACTGGAAGAACTCGGTGCCAAGCGCATCTTTGACCTCGGTTTAGGAGATGATGATGGCAAGTAAGTAACCTGTTAATCCTCTGAGCCAAAAAAGGCAATGATGACTAAGCATTTATTAGTTTAGAGGTTTCACTGCTGCACAGATAATCAATCAGTGATCCTATAAAAAACGCTGATCCTACAAATACACGGTAGACAGTGAAAGCAGCATTTCCACTACATGAAGCCACTCTTAAACCTCCCACAGACCAACTTATCAACATTCCACACAAGTAATTTCATAATTTAAATCAGATTACTACCCTCAGGAAAAAGGTTTCTATTTTGACCCAAAATGATAGAACTCATCAGTATGTTTGCTGCATCAATTACATGCAACTTGTTTATTTTACAGCTTAGTTTCAAAGGATAGTCCATCATTCTCAAATGGTTTTGTTTCGTCTTATTTCTAAAACATACATGTTAATATAGTAAATTATTTGATAAACGAGGTTGAATTCAAATGTCTGGTTTTGTCTTTCAGTCTGGAAGAGGACTTCGTTTCATGGAGAGAACAGTTCTGGCCGGCCGTCTGTGAGCACTTTGGAGTTGAAGCTTTAGGAGACGACTCAAGGTCCATTTACAGATCATTTCACCGTTACCCAATGTGACAATATACTTTGATTGATTTAGGTATAAATTAATTTGTTAGAATTTAGATGATAAAGGCTTTGAAAATCACAGACTGAGGTTACAAGGTGATCACCATTACCAAATGTGACTTATCATACTTTTTGTATAATTGTTTTATACGTCCTTATCTTAACTCTGACTGATATGGTTATGTCATGCTAAATCCGGACATATCTGATGAATGATAAACCCACCCACCTGTATGACAAATGAACAAATGCCAAGAATAATTTGTTATTTTAACCTAATTGGGAATGCATCAAACTAAAAAAATATCAAAATAATAATCTTCACATAACCTTTAAAAATGTTACTAGGAATGAAATGAATTTCCATATGTATGCATGCGATGTCGCTAACTTTATTTCCCCCCGCAGCATACGGCAGTACGAGCTGAAGGAGCACACCGACATGAACATGAACAAAGTGTACTCAGGAGAAATTGGCCGCCTTAAGAGTTTTGAGGCCCAAAAGCCGTAAGTACCGCTGCAAAGACGCTGCTCCCTGCCGTTATCATTCATCATGACAGTGCAGTCTGTGATCGCTCACATTTCACCCACATTTTCAAGTTTACCAAAGTTCACTTTGTAAAAACGAAGCCCTCTGCCCCCTAGTGGACATTGGAAAAACATTTCCACAGCACTTTTTTATCAAACATTTTATATTTATAGAGTGATCGATTTATTGAAGTTAGATTTTACATCTCTCTTGTGACTATGTTCAAGCCTTTGTAACTGCATTTTAGCATTTAAATGTTGCTCTCTTATTTACAGGCCCTTTGATTCGAAAAACCCTTTCCTGGCTCCAGTCACTGTCAACCGCAGACTCAACAAAGCCGGTGATAGACACCTAATGCACCTTGAACTAGACATAACAGGCTCCAAGATCAGGTGAGACCGGATGGATGTATATATCTCTATTTAATAACTAAAATAGTTTATGTTCATAACTGTAGGGCCTCTTGAATACAGGTCAAAGTCTGAATTTGTCACGCATGCTGTGATTTCAGATACGAATCAGGAGACCACGTTGCTGTTTTCCCCACGAATGACTCAGCATTGGTGAACAAGCTGGGACAAATCCTTGGAGTGGACCTTGATTTGGTTATCTCTCTAAACAACCTTGATGGTACGGCATTGAAAGCTCTGAAGCCTGTTGACTTTACTAGCTTGTCCCTGAAACCCTCCCTCCATATCTAGCCTTGCATTATAGGCTCATTCAATACAGCCGAATTGTATTTTGTTATATAACGGCAATAGTGTTATTGTTGACTTTTGTTACAAATGAAATGGGTTTCCTATCATCATGAAGGTCATTAGATGTACTTTGTAGTGGCATAGGTGATATTTCAGGAAGTTCATGAGGTTTATTAACATTGTTGAACGTGGCAAAGTGCTTTATAATGAAAGACTTGTTGCACAATCTGAGGTTATCGCTTTATAACTTCTGTGCATAAGTGTGTTTTGTGAAATGAAATCAAATATTGTTAATTAAAGCCTGATTTTAATAGAAATACATTGAAATGTCCTTTTATTTTTCAGAGGAGTCCAATAAGAAGCACCCTTTCCCCTGCCCCACCACCTACCGCACAGCCCTCACTCACTACCTGGACATCACAAACCCACCTCGCACCAACGTCCTCTATGAACTGGCACAGTACGCCTCGGACCCCAAAGACCAGGAGAATATGCGCAAGATGGCCTCCTCCTCCCCTGAGGGCAAGGTCAGTGTCAGGTTCACCTTAGCATCTTATCCATCTATGTATGTTTGTGGTTCTGTTTTTCTCTTTTCAGCCCCTTTCACCTCATTTACTTGATGTTATTGTCTTTTTGTTGGTGCCTTTCCACAGGCGCTCTACCAAGGTTGGGTGCTGGGTGCGTGTAGAAACATCCTCGCCATCCTGGAGGATATGCCTTCTTTGAGACCTCCTGTTGACCACCTGTGTGAGCTGCTGCCTCGTCTCCAGGCTCGCTATTATTCCATCGCCTCCTCCTCAAAGGTATTTCACTGTTAAATCACCCGGGACCAGTAGAGTCCTGTTCTTTTGTCAGAGACTTACATTTTACAAATAGTCTTGGATATGGGTATTAGTAGCAAAGACTCGCAAACATGTTGGTCAGATATCAGAACGAGAGGGCTGTTGGTAACCCTCCTCTGTTCTGTAGGTTCACCCCAACAGCATCCACATCTGTGCCGTAGTGGTGGAGTACGAGACCCCGACTGGCCGCATGAACAAGGGAGTTGCCACCAACTGGCTGAAGAACAAACTGGTCTCTGACAACGGCCACAAGTCCACAGTTCCCATGTACATCCGCAAGTCTCAGTTCCGCCTGCCCTTCAAGGCCACCAACCCCGTGATCATGATCGGCCCTGGGACCGGAATAGCTCCCTTCATGGGCTTCATCCAAGAGAGGGGCTGGCTCAAACAACAAGGTATTTATAGACACCATGTGGGTGTATGTTGTCGTTTGTCTGACCTTTTTTACAACCTTATGTCTCTCCAAGGATGGAATGATGAGGGGGAAATACATCCACGTATATCTGTGTCATTTTTGTCCTTGTGTATCTCATACTGCCCACAAAATCAAAATTTTAAAAAGGTTTAAGGGTTGATGGATACAAGTAATCAGTGCTTTAAAGGTCCCATATTATGAAAAACAGGTTTTCTCTGGTTTCTACACCTATAAACTGGTCCTCCCTGAGCCTGTCAACTCTCAGAATGAGGAAAACAAGTGACTCCTGCATGGTCTCTGTAGCCCACCCACTGGTACAACGGCACTCCTACAGGCTGTTCAGATTCAGCTCCTGTTGTTACGTAACGAAGGAGTCATTTGCATAGACAAACTCCTCTGATGATAGGAGATATCCAAGAGGAGACGTTCATCAGCGAGGTGAAGTTCAGTGTGTCCTGGTGAGACAGCAGTGAGACAGCAGTGTTTCACAATGTCGTTGCTCACAGCTAGACACGCAGATTGCTCTGTTGTTGGTTGAACAAATCAACATAAGTGCTTATATTCTGTCCCAGCTACAGAAGAACAGAAGAGACGGTGGTTGCGTTTCATTTTTAATGACAATATGCCGGCTAAGGTCCGTGTTAGCTTGTATGTGTGTGCTAAACACTTCACATCGGATTGCTTCAGTAACGAGGGTCAGTACAGAACTGGCTTTGCCTCGACACTGACCCTCTAAAAGGATCTGTCCCAAACATACGGGACCAGCAACTTCACCTGAGACACATAGGCGAGCCATAGCGATACATCCATGTAAACATTGGCACATGCTACCACTAGCGTAAGCGGCATCGTCTCCGTGGCTCTCCAAGTAGGCGATGACAGACGGAGCTCATTAGCATTTAAAGGTGCAGGCACAGACCTGTTGGACCAGCTGTGTGAAAATTGAGGAAAAACAGTATAATATGGCACCTTTAACAACCTTAATTCAGGTGTACCTATTAGTTTAGTAGGATTTAGGTGATGGAAAATGTGCTACTTCTAAAACTGATTAATGTATATGCGGTTGCTTCTGAGAATTACTTGATCAGTTAGATTTATAAAAACCTCAGTGGAATAGCCCGTATGGAATAAACGGCACATACAAAATAACCAATGCTTTGTTTCGTTTGTAGGAAAGGAGGTTGGAGAGACGGTGATGTTTTTCGGCTGCAGACATAAGAATGAGGATTATCTCTACCAGGAGGAGCTGGAGGACGCAGAGAAGAATGAAGTTCTAACACAGCTTAATGTTGCCTTCTCCAGAGACCAGGAGCAAAAGGTACAGCTGTCTACCTACACTCGTTAGTGTCCCATACACTGAACACGCACCAGAGCAGTGGTGTAGTGCGGGCTTTGGCAAGCTGCCATGCTATTTCTGTGGAGAAGTTTCAGCCAAACTAAAGGAGGGGATAATAAGCTGGTGACCATCGGCTAATCAGTTAACAGACTCGTGTGAAATGTTGACCTTTTTGTTTCAAGAATTTCTTCCTGTCTGAAACACATGAACATGAGGAGGCAGCCACAGAAAAATGTAATTAATTTAAGTGGCGAGCCACACTTCCTCACTGCCTGGTGTGTTTTCACCATCAGTGCTGGACAAAAGCAAAACATAGTGCATTAGACTACAAATGTACAGTATGCTGTGTAGGGGTGTTGCAATGAAAAGGCATGGACAATAACCGTCATATTTAAAAATGAAATATTGAATGCATATGTGTCTGTGTGTGTCTGTGTGTGTGTGTTTTCCAACCATGTGATGCCCATATGAACAATGATTTTCTTCCCAAAATAAAGGTGTACGTGCAGCATCTCCTGAAGACAAATAAGGAGCACATCTGGAAGCTGATTCACTCAGACAACGCTCATGTCTACGTCTGCGGGTAATTAACACATTTGACCAGCAAAATATTCACATTAAATATTGTGTATTCAAAATGATGGAAACTGTTGGACTAATATCTTTATGTTGTGAAAGAATACTGATTTAAGTTGATTTTTAAATACACTTAAATCGATAATGCTGCTGATTTGTGAACCATTTTTATGAATAAAAGAGACAACAAATGCTTAAATATGGAAACCCAAGTTCTTAGTGCTTTGGCACCTCCTAGTGGCAAAGTGAGAATTGGTTTATACTGCCAACATTCAGGACTCAAAAGCAAATTACCTCCACCATGTTTGAGGTGAATATTATTGCTAGCTGATGATCACGTTTATGATAAAAGGGAAGTATCCTCCAGCAGATGGACGAACAAGAAATATACAATATGAAAAACAACGCTCAAACAAAGGTGACAACACATCTAAAGTGATCTCTCTCTCTCTCTCTCTCTTGATTTAGGGATGCAAAGAACATGGCTAAGGATGTGCAGACAGCCCTCTACGAGATAGGAGAAGAACTGGGAGGCATGACACGCACACAGGCCACAGATTACATCAAGAAACTGATGACCAAGGGACGATACTCACAAGATGTCTGGAGTTAAAGAGCCTCGGACCCGGCCTCGGTCTCACAACTCAAAAGTGGCGGTTTTAAAATTTCTATTTAATTGTGAGTCTTGTTTTATCAGGACTATATATTAAAAAACAAACACTTGTTCATCACCCTGGTTCATGAGAGCTACAGGTAGCGGAAGATCATGAGGCAAACACTACCTCAGCAGGTTTTGTTGATAAATGCTTTCAGCAAATTCAGTGTGTATTTCTGTCTGTGCACTACGCGATGTGTCTGGACCACCAGCATGCACCTGCTGGTGGTCCTCGCTTGAGCCGTGGTCTCAGACCAAAACCATGGTTACCCTGTCCAGAGAGCACTAAGAATCTCTGATTATAAATGAATGGAATTGTGTAAATGTTTGACTGCAACTCTGTGCACTCTGGGGTTTGGGTGTGGGAGCCAGCTGGCAATCGTGCAAATGCAGCAACGAGTCATCTTCATTTCAGATTGAAATTTGGACAAATTTTTAGTCGACTGGAGCAGCTTTTCTAAGTTTAAAAAGCGGCCGATGGCGACTCGCTGCGTCCCACTGCTTGATGTACATGATGCGACAACGTAAAGACTTAAATTTAACGTTTAGAAAGCTCGTTCAGTTTGCCATCTTGAGGAATTTGTAACTTTCATCTAACCGATTAGTGGACTGTAGCCGTAACACCACAGCAGATAATACTGGAGCATACATCCTTATTAAGTTAACATACAGTAAACAGCGTTGTGTGTTCCTGTTGCATTGTGAACGCTCAGACGCTTTAGACCTGAAAGGGCGCCATCTTCAGGTTCTCTGAGATGGTGTTGTCATACTTTAGAAAGTACCTAAAAGAGAAATATGTATAAATCGTAATAATTAGTATGCAATTATCTTTTGACATGGGATTTTCCTGTTATGCATAACTTGCTGTTCATTTTTTATTATAAGTAACAGTAACCTTTTGAGAGGCACAAAAGTGATGCAAAGGAGAAAGGATTATGTACATTTGAGTTCCCGTAAAAGCAGGCCTCTGAACTTGAAAGAATCTGTAGGGACCCTGTAATATTTGTAAAATGTTAATTTGAAATTTAGTCCTTAAAACCAGATATGACCTCTTAAATGGTGGTTGTTGAGCTGAGGAGCATGAAATGGGATTGCCGTGTGTCAGTAACACTCGAACTATGACAACTGTAGCTGTTCAATTGTTATCTGTATTTTATTTTTTATTTTATTATGTCTTGTCCAATCACATACCGGTATGCACCACTACATGGAGAGGATGACCAGACATATCTAAACCTTTTTGTACGTCTGCCATCATCTGTCAGTCGGTGCTCATCTCAGTACGTTGGTGTGTTGCAGGAGGTCTATCAGCCGGTTAAAGCGAAGCCTGTGCCTTTATAACACTGCCTTATGTATCAGGTACCATTTACACCCTGATGCTTCACTGTCTTTTTAATAGTTTTTCCCCCTTAATGCTTACATTGTTATAAAAAGTCACTTTACCTAGTACTGTCACTTTTTGTCATTCCACTTCATGATGTAATAGGTTGATTTTACCAAGGCATGCATTTTTTTTAATGAATAAAATTTTGAATAATTTGTTGGGCTCAACTTTGTCAATATATATAACTCAGACATGAGGTTTTTTACTTCCATCACCCCATGACACCCTGTACTCTAATATTGAGAGATTAAAATCCGTTAGGGCTGCAGTGTGTTTGTGTTTCAATTGGAACCGTTTGTTATCGTGAGTAAAAGGAGTCGTATGCATTTCCAGGTTTATACTTTAATATTCAAAGAACTATTTTCTCATACTGTCTATCTGAATAAACCTGTGTTCAAACTGTCTGAAACGGAATCAGGTTTTTAGACGACAGCTTGGGTCCATGTTTACTTCCTGTCTCTTGACATTCACATACACAGCAATAAGGAAATAGACTGGAGCACATTAACATTTTTTATGTTTAAATTGTGAATTGGTCTATGTATTGTATGATTGTGACATCATGACACAGAAGTACAGACTGCTTGTTTAAAGGCACGGTTTCTTTGACAGCTCTCACTCTTCACAATCTGGGACCTTTTAAAAGTAACATTACCAGCAACAACCTCTTACTAGAGGTCTACTGGCCTGTCTTTATGATTTTGTTATGATTATATAATGATTTTATATGGTCCTTGTCGTAAAATATATGTCTAGAAACATGTCATAGCAAGAAGAGCATTTGTGGAACTAATGTTAATGATGATTGATTATTTCAATTAAGTGTCCCAGTAAGCCAATCCCAGGGAGCAAACATAAACACATGGACAGCCTATTTCATCTTTTTAAATTGACAAAATGGCTCATGAACTGCAGTTCTAGGCCAAGGTGTATTGTATTGTTGCTGTGTCAGCAGCAGGAGGCGGTATTGTGATTGCGCTGTGAATACGAGCAGCCCTTTCTAACCGAACGAAGAAGAAGCTGCTTAAGGGAAGTGTTGCGGTGGACTTCCAGCTCAATTCTGTGGCGCTGCGTAGATGTCAACCAGGGTTTTTAGCAGCTAATCAGAAGAAACGGACTTCATTGTATTTTAAACTATATATATAAAACCTCACGAAATGGCCACTGGTGAGTGAATGTGTCTTTTCGTTGATATTTTGGTGGTTGTTGTGTCGCCACATAATGAAAAGTTGATTAGCATTTGAGCTAAATTAGCGGGTAACCGCGAGGCCAGAATGCGGGCTTCGTCTATGTCATGGAAGATGGCTCATCTTTCGTTAGCTGAACAAAGTTAGCTTTTCCTGTTCATTGGCTAACCGTTTTTTTCAGTGTTGGGTTTGATTTGTGGTCACACTTAACTATTCTTTACTATATTTTAACCCACGGCAGTATATCGCAATGAAGCTTCCTAAGCTGGGCCTCGCGTCGGCTAGCTACGGTAGTTAGGTTAGCTGGGTGTCGGCTAGCGAACGTGAATGCGTCTTTGTTTATACCCGGGCTATTGTTTCACTGTCGAACGACAAACATTTGAGCCGCTAGGATTTATGTGGTTAAGAAGTAAATGGCAATATTCGCATCCAGGCAGCCTGGTTTAAAGTAAACTACCGAGGATGGATAGCATTTACGAACCTACGGTAGTTTATCCGGTTACAAGAGTTAGCCCTAGCCTTGACCACATTGACCGCCATTTTTTACTTGCTTGGCGTGGTGACGGGCCTGTTTGCTAGCAGTACTACTTATGCCTTCAAGCTTCTAGTGCATCATCTCCTTAAAGTTGGCCTCTATGGGACTTCGCACATGGATTTTTAGAGACCGCATTGTAGGCCTTCCCGGCATCTTGTAATAACATTAACACTCCGTTTCGTTTTCCTTTCAGATTCAGGCTACGGTGGCTCACAAAGGTAATCGAAACTTGCTTAATTAATTTCCTTTTTATGTGTCAATAAACTCCTGTACACAGTATTATTGAAAGCATGCTTAACACATAGTGTGAGATTCAATATTTTTGATGCATCTAAAAGTGGAAGCTAACTACTTTATTATGTGTTTGAAGCTATGGGTCATATGGCGGCCAGCAGAGTGGACAGGTAAGACCCTTGCCTAAGTTACTATCAGCAAGTTGTTTGTGATTTTAAGTCTGTTTTTAATTATGATTATAACTTTGGCTTTCTAATTAGCAGGGTTATGGACAAGGAAATGGCAGTGGCTCTTATAGTGGACAGGGTTATAGTGGTTATGGACAGCAAGGCGCAGCGGCACCAGGTATTGTTGATATTTATTTATTTAAAAATTGCAATGCTGAGCAGCAATATATCTATGCTTCTTTAATTAGTTAGATTATCACAGAAAACGTAATCTTTACTGTGAGATAATTGCCCCCCAAAGGGGAAGTGTTCAGTAATTAAATCGCAGGCCTGTGTGAATTTTGTGAATTTTCTTTTTCTGTGACAGAAGGGTTTGGCCAGTCTCAACCACAGAGCTTTGAAAATTATGGACAGGCACCATCTGGGTAAGATGCCAATGTTTCATTGTTTAGACTTTCTTAATTTGTGTCTGTGCCACATGATTCTCAGTTGCCTTATTTGCTGTTAAGTAAAATTAAGATTTTAAGAAGTAATTGCCATACTAGAATTGCAGCATAATTGAAAATATATTACAAAACTATACAAAACACATTTGTTGGTGCCAGAGTTTAAATTCACTTTGTAAAAATCCCAAAATAAAATGAATTTTATAATTTAAGTAGGTCTGAAACGAATACTCGAGTAACTCGATTTAAAAAAAAAAAAAAAAAAAAAATGCTTGAGGCAAAAACGTTAAATTCCCCTCTCGGCATTATGCGGCCTGCTCAGCAGGATCATTGTTCCACAAGGACCGGTTTTGAGGAAGCCAGGGCTCCAGAGTGTGACCATTTTGGGTGCACATGTGACTAAATATTAGTGCAGCTAAATATGCTCCTTGGTCGCACCGGTCCTCCAATCAGCGGGTCTGTTTATGTGTAGCGTAATGTTTATTTCCCCACAGCATACACAGATGGGGAGGAGTCAGACATAACATTTAACAGTGCTTATAACATCACCAAAGATGAGCATTTTAAGTTTATTTTTAAACAATTTAGGTTATTTTGTGTAGAGATTTAAATATAGGGGGGAAAAACCTCATTTATCTTTTAGCTTTATTTTTTCCTTTATTTTTTTCTTATCTTTATTGCTCTTTATAGTCATTGACCGAATGTGTTAAGAAATTAACAGTGGATATGGGATTACTCTATTAATCGATGGAATAATCGGCAGATTTCTCGATTACAAAAAGATTCGATAGCTGCAGCCCTAAATTTAAGTAATAATTCATGTTGCCATTTCCTCCTCAAAGATGAAAACATCTCATTGATGGATTAACATATTTGGCATCTCTATTGCACTCACTGTAATGTTCAAACTACTTATACAGGTATGGCGATAAGTCTTCATCATCATCATCATCGACGACGACGATGCCGCCATCAACTTACGGGCAACAAGGTTCCTATGGTAGCCAGGGTCAAGGAGGAGATAACTATGGACAGCAAAGCTCCTATGGTGGCCAGGGGCAAGGAGGTGGAGGTGGAGCTGCTGCTGCTACTGCTGCTCCTGCTGCTGCTGCTGCTGGCGGCGGCAGCGGTGGCTATGGAAGATGGAGTGACGGTACTAATCACAAGCATGTACATTTTGAAATGGAGAATACCTGTATTCTGTAATTACTGATGAATGCAACATAAATGTGCTATCTTATGAGTCAGGTTGGGTAGTTCCTGATACCTTTTCTGTACACCAGGTGATGGAGGTGGTCAGGGTGGGAGGTTTGGACGTGACCAAGGAGACCGTTCTGAGGGAGGGGGCTTCAGAGGCAGAGGCCGCGGTGGCTATGACCGTGGTGGTTTTGACCGCGGTAGTGGATATGACCGCAGTGGTGGATACGACCGTGGGGGTGGATATGACCGCAGTAGTGGATACGACCGTGGCGGAGGAAGAGGCGGACCTCCTGGTATGGGGTAAGTTGCATAATGCCACTGCCCCCAAGGTACCTATATACACTGTGAAATATGAGACATGACTTGTCACTAAACACATTATCACCCAGCAACTACAAACTATCCACATAGATGATTTTCACCACTCATCTGCTTTGTGCTCCAGATCCCAAAACTGGGTTTAAAAAAACAAAACAAAACTGGAAATCCAAAGTTATCACGGATCACACGGGTGATATTCACCACCCCTCTGTATTTTTTTTTTTTTTTTTTTTTTCAAACCCTGATTCATGCTGGTCTCATGATCATTAAGCACACTTAAGTGGTGGTTAATTAGAGATGAGTTGTTTTACCCACTGGGGATCTACTCCGTTATTATTGCGGTCTTAATTAAAGGAATTGGGACTGAACATGTCCGTCCAAATAGTGTTGCAAAGGGTCGGAAAATTTCCAAGGGAAGATAAGTCTAGAATGTTTTAAAAAAATAAATACATTTTCAAAAAAGTATAATTTTCTTAATTAACTCTTATGTGGGGGAATTCACATATAAAGACGACACCCTGTCTTATGGCACGTTTTAATAATATACCCATTGAATTGTAACAATGCACTTCAGCACACGCTTCATCACCAGTACAGATCATTGGCCAGACTCGTGTAAGTTTTCATTATATTGTTGGAGTGAATTTTTCTTTCATATTTCAGTTGAGCAGGTGGAAACCTAAAGCAACCGTTTGCTATTTTCCTAACTGTTACCATGTCGTGTGTAGCGCAATTGAGATTTCAGTCTTTATTTCTTTTATGAAATAGATGTTCACTTTAAATCCTACTACACATTTTCAGAGTCCCTTTTTTTTTTTATTAGGTGTTAACCCATTGGAAAATTTGCTAGCTACCGCATGGTGCATTTCACACTATGTATTTGACAAATTATTTGTCTGCTTTATTATGGTATAGTAAATGAAGCCAGAATAGATCTCTCCCATATTTAAATTTAATTCCTATTAATTCCAATAGAAAATTTCCTGAAATCTTGCCACCATCTTTGGCACCACAGACCCGGTTGTGCAGGCACGTTATCCCAGACGTTATGACAGTTTTTGTCCATCCTGCAACAGAACAGTTGACAATTTATACCGGCCAGGACGAGACACCATGTGTCATTTTTAGCTGCTGTGTTGTATTAAGTCTTGTCAAGTAAATATGAAGAGCTCTACCTAAACCAATGTTTCTGTAAGGAGAACAAGGAGAACACATCATTTATTAAGCTGTGGAAAAATAGCTTTCTTGTGCGTACACAAACTTGTGCTCCACACTGAGATTCACATGATTCTATGGCTCTCCCTGTTTTTTGGACCTTCAAAAGTAGCCCATCTACTCATGTGTCTGAGGAGTCTGACTTTGGTACCACCTCAAAACATGTTGGTCTACTAGGTTAATGTGAAGCCGACTGGCACAACAATGTATTTGTTCTACGTTCTAAATATCCCTAAACCAACGAAAGCCCTTTTTAATTCAGGCAAGAGCTTTTTTGTCAACTTGTTGTTTAACCTTGGTCCAGAGGGAGGTTTTCCCTTTTCTTTTCTTTTTTTTTCCTGCACTTTTATTGTTTTTTTTATCAGTTAAATCTCTAGGGGCCATCCTTTTTCAATTGCCAGAAACTCAATTTTGGCGTTTCTTGTGCTTTTGAAGACCACATGATAGTGTTTGAACAATGGAAACTCCACTGAACGATGCCCCTAAGACCTGGAGCCACATCTTCAGCTGCTTCACATTCAACAGGTTTCATTCAAGTGATGTATATTTGACAATGGCGAACATGTGTCTTGTGTTAACTTGGATCTACATTTTATACTACAGGTGTTCAGAGTGATTGAACTAAAACTTGGATCTCATAAATGCACTCGGTGGAAGAGTGCTTATCTGTTGCTACACCCCTTCACACCCATTTGGCATCTCGTATTGAAAAGAAAAAAAAAAGTTCAGCTGGCTTTCCAGCTCTTGGAATCCAATCTGGTCATGTTAAAGGAAAAGGTACCAAATTCATTGTAAATGGCGACCCAGATATGATGATTGTCTTCACTCGTCTACCTGGTTCTTAAGTCGGAGCTGCCTAGTCGTCTTTTCATTGATCTCTAATGTCAAAGACTAACACATTCCTCGTGTGAGACGTTTCCACCATAGTCTCGCACCCTGGCAGGAGTGCATACTGATGGGGATGTAGGGGGAGCTTTGAGCTCTCAGTTGGGACAAAGGAAAAGCCATCATATCTCCAATTTTTCCTCTGCAGAGGTGGTGACCGTGGTGGCTACAAAAATTACGGTGGTAAGTGACGAGCATCAGAACTGTGTCGGTGGGGGAGGAAAGAACTTGAGTTAGCAAAAAGAAAAGAGGGGGATTAAAAAATAAAAAAAAGACGGTGAATGGCACCATTTTCATGTCCAGAGCCCAAGGGACTCCACCTATTCTTAGGGATTCTCTTAAATGACTTCAGATATGGTAAAGAACATGGAGCCTCAGTTATAAAAATGGTATTGTTGCATGAAGACGAGGGCTGATTGTAAATGGCAGGTGTTCCCTGGACGAAGAAGGAAAACATTCTAATACTGGAGACTTTTTGGTTGTTTTCATTTCTGGTGTAAGCTCAAAAAACCCAGAACAATTCTGTTCTTGTTGCACGGTGTTGGTATGTGATGCAACGGTATGAAAACACCCATCAGAGAGCTGTAAACATGGACATCGTTTAATTTGCTTTTATCATTATGCATCGATAGGATTGAAGTAAATAAATATCTGTGTATGTGCAACAGGTTTTAACTCCCTGCTCAAGTGTTGTCTTCCACCCTCTCCTCTGTTTTACAGGCTCTCGAGACTTCGACTCAAGGGATGAACCAGGTAAGCCTCTGAGCTTTACATAATTTAATAACCATGGTCCAGTCACTGTAATGTGAAATCAGAATGTATACCCCTGTTGAGTAACATTTTTAAATTTATCTCATGTGGTTTATATATAATCAACTGAACAGGGATAATCTGTTTAATGTACAGAACAGATGTATACATAAAACTGCAGTATAATGATGGCTGTCTTCTTTTTTTTTTTTTTTTTTTTTTTTTTTTTTTTTTTCCCTCCCAACTTCTCCCACAGCTGGTGAACAGGACAACTCTGACAACAACACCATTTTTGTTCAGGGACTAACGGAAGAAGCCACGGTTCAGGAAGTCGGTGACTTCTTCAAGCAAATTGGCATCATAAAGGTATTGAATTGGTCTCTTCGCTACTACTTTTTAAACGTCTGTAATTTGTGACTTAATGTGCCATAAGTATATTTAAAGCGGATCAACGACAAAAATTGTCATGAAAATTTGGCACTTTAAGTCCCTTTTTGAATTGTTGTAACTTTTCCTGTGTGAAGGCCTGGTTCCTAGCCCAAGAGGGTAGAAACGGCAAATGTAAGCACTGAGAATCCTGTTTTATTTCATCCTCAGGTAAACAAGAAGACTGGACAGCTAATGATCAACATCTACTCTGACAAAGCGACCGGTCAGCCAAAGGGAGAAGCTACAGTGTCATTTGATGACCCGCCCTCTGCCAAAGCTGCTATTGACTGGTTTGATGGTAAGACCACTGGCATATCTTTGACTCAAACCAGTCGTATACTCATGTGTTTAATGGCCCTCTAACTATGTTGTCTTATGCTTTCAGGCAAGGAGTTCAGTGGCAAACCCATCAAAGTATCATTTGCCACCCGCAGAGCCGAGTTCACACAGAGAGGTGGTGCAAGAGGAGGAGGAGGCGGCGGCGGCGGCGGAGTGGGGCGAGGAAGTGGGTGTTGCTTGAGCTGTCCCAGGGTTCAAATAGCAGTAAAATATCTAGTTTGAAAATGTCGCTGCTTGTGTTCACGTCGCTGCTTCTGAAAATTTAAAAATGTCTTTCAGGCTTTAGAGGTCGTGGTGGTGGCGGTGGCGGAGGAGGACCCAACTTTGACATTAAGGGAGGCGACTGGCCCTGTCCAAACAGGTTTGTATACTTTTTATTACATTTTTATTGACATGCCATCAAAGGGGCTACTTTCACACCATCGTAAAGTAGAATTTTTATGTATAAAACTTCTCGTCTGCTTCCTCCATCCTCAGCTCTTGTGGCAACATGAATTTTGCACGGCGGCAGGAGTGCAACAAGTGTGGTGCTCCGAAACCAGGAGATGCAGGATATGGAGGTGGAGGTGAGGGCTTTTAACTTTATTTCAACACTGGAGAAAAGCTTCCGAATGGTGTTCACGTTGCTGAAAACACGCTGGATTGAAAATGCTATTAAAGTTTTACACCAGAAAAATGACTTGTGAAAACGTGATTGCATGTACGAAATACAAACGGCATGTCTGTTAAGTGCCTGTTTCACCTTCCTGTTGATTTAATGACATTGTTTTTGCAGATCGTGGAGGCAGAGGCGGTTTTGGTGGTGACAGAGGCGGCGGTGGCTTCAGAGGTCGTGGAGGTTTCCGTGGGGGAGATCGTGGAGGCTACGGAGGTGGCGGCGGCGGAGGAGGAGGAGGATTCGGAGGGGGTTACAAAATGGGAGGAAGGTTAGTTGAATCGTTGTTGTTGTTGGGTTTTTTTGGGGCATTTTTTTGGGGCATTTTTTACGTTCTGTGTAAGCAGACCATCTGCAAGTGGATGACCGGTGGGTGTTTGCTGGTGTAGTTTGATTAAGTGACCACAATGGGGCACAGCCTGCCGGAGATTAGTAAACTGATTTTCAATCTCTATATCGATTTTTATAATATGCTCACAGGAAATCATATTACCTATCATTAAAACGCAACATTTTTTCCTCAAATGTGACACTGGAATTTGTTTTTACTGGCTTTGTAGAGGACTACAATTTAAAAATGTTTGTTTGTGCATACTGATTGAATTGAGAGTACTATCCTATTGCCTTGTATCCAATTTGTATCCAGTTATTCTGATCTTGGCATTGAGAAGCCGAGTTGTGAAGTATGTCTCGTGGTTTAATATTGGTGCCACACCCTTGATGTTTTTGTGCCCTTCTTCAGTGTTTTGATAAATCGCCTCTCACTGAAGGTGAACTGCTGCGTTGATAAAGACTCGTTAAGAGGAAGGACGCTTGGCTTTTTAAAAACATTTTTTTATTGAAGGCAAATTATATCCATTACAGATTTTAAATGGGATGGGTGAATAAGTACTCGCCTTCATCCCAGATGGTTAATTCAATGACAAAAGTGGGTGTTGTTAATGGACACCGCTGATAACCGACGTTTGTCTTTCCCCTGCAGAGGTGACCGCCGAGACGACAGAAGAGAGCGGCCATACTAAGTGCTGAGCAGATGGAAACCATCCGAGCCCCGGAGTTCGCCATGGAGGGAAGGGTTTAGTCTGTGAAAACTGGGGGTGGGGGGGGGGGGGGGGGATATAGGACTGGCATCAGACTTGCTGATTTGTTCGCTCCTTTCTGTAGCCAGAGCATCCCAACTATTACTGCTCATCTGAGCTCGGGAATGATGACTCTGGGGCTGATTGGCATGTGGTCAAATGTTTGTTTTTTTTGGGGATTTTTTTTTCCTCTGCCTTTTGTTTTATTTCTTTGTACATCTTTTTAATTTCCTCTCAGATTCTAGTTGCAGATGTTTTTGTGAGGTAGACTTGGTATCGTTTTCTGTTATTTTTGTATGAACGGATTAAATGTTTTACTTGGGTTTTGCTTTTGGTTTTTTTGGTTTTGTTCCCCAAAATGATATTAAAAACTGATCTTTTCTCCGTGCTTTGTGTGAGTTTATACGTTTTTATCATTTGCAATATTAAAGACGATGACGTCTCTAAACTGCACTAGTATGTAGATGAGCAAATGCTGGATTCTCGCCCTCGGCTGCCCGGCAGGCGGACAGAGAGGGGCGGTGCTGGCCCTGCCTCCCTGTAACGCCTCCCCCGGTGGCTGAATAGACTCCGTCACTCCTCGCAGGGATGGAGATGTCAGGCGAGCAGCAGCACGCTCTCACTCTGACGGACGAGGCGAGCCCAACCATGAACAACACATTTACAGCTCCGCAGAAATGCGGCAGACCGGTGTGGTGATCGGGTGGTTGTCCCGCGATGAGCCGCCGACCTCCGCGGAGCATGAGGGCAGGCTGGATCCTGGCTGTGAGCGCCCTCATCGCCGCTCGGACTGCCGGAGGATCCCCGCTGGTCTCGGACCCTGGGGTACTTTTTTCTTTATGGACTAGTGTTCTCTAGAGAGGTCATATTTATCGGGAAAGTATTTATATTTTTTGGTTAAGAGTTTTAATAACAAAGTCGAGCGGTTTGGGGCTGAAACGTCAGTAACGGGCGTTCACAGGTGCTAACTAATACAATATATTGAGTAGTTTTAAACTAACTAGTCGATTTCAAACGTGAGCCAGATCGTTATACGAGGTAAACTATATTTCTAGAATTACTTCTGACAAGCATAACTATCTTCATAACCCCAAATAACATGATTGTTTCACCATCAAATATCGTAATTAAGTTTCTGGAAAAGGGAAACTTGTATTCCTTACATTTATTAGATTTTTTTGAAAGTCCAATGGGAAAACTATTTTTTGCAATAATCTTATTTTTTATCCATACATGAGGTTTATGTTGGAACCCAAATGAACATTTAGCTCATTTCAACACAACAGAAAGGGTTAAAATTGCACTTGGACCATTTAGACTATGACAGTGATGGCAACAAGGACAGGTTAAATTTAACAAATACAGTCTGCATTTTTTCTGTCTGCCACAACAGTTCATGTGATGCATTATAACATGCAAGCAGACCAAGCCCAGTACAGCTATTTGTGTCTAAGGGAGTGTTTTTTTTTGGCATTTAATTGCCTCACTGTGGTTTTGGACTACTCCATATGAATTTGACAGCTCTCTTTGCTGGCCGTCCACTGACTGTGGGAGCATACAACATTAGGCTATTACATGTGTTTTCACAACTTTACTGGTCAGGCCCACTGGCGTGTTTCAGTGTCTCCTATGGGAACACAGGGACATTTCTGCTTTCCATTCCTGTCTGCTGGGGCACATCTGTCATCTGCTCAATTTTAATTTCCAACCCACCTTCACCACATCTGTAATCATAGCTGCCTGTTGTTGTCTGAACACGAAAGTTCACATGAAAGATCGTAATATTACACTATCAACTTTGCTCACCTCAAACCACAGCAGCTCAACAACATCTGTTGTCATGTACCCAGTTGGCTCATTTTCTTTAAACTCTTATTTTACAGGCCTTCAAGCATTCACGCACTTGTTTGCATTAAATTCTTGAGAAATAATAACTATGAATTTCCAGGGACACCCCAGGGGTTTCTTCCCTCTTACGGGTGGTCCAGATCTATACGTCCCCCCATTACAGCAGCTACAGTACAAATGGAAATTTATCTTTACACTTTTATGATTTCCTTCTTTCTTTGTGCCTCTCTGGGGAATTACCACAGGGTGTTACTGTGAGATAATCACATTTTTACAGGGGGCCCTTGAATGTAAAATGCATCAAAACTTAGGTTGTGTGGGTAGTCGGGGCATTACTGAAGTATAATTAAAGTTTTATATCAATTGCAGGTATTTCTGGAAAAGTACGGCTACCTCCATCAGGATCAGCACATCCACAATGCAGAAGAGATGCAGGCGGCTATCTGGTAGGTATCTATTGAAGCTTACTCTGGGGGAAAACCCCATTTCGTGAGTTATCAGAAAGTGATATATATATATATATATATATATATATATATATATATATGTATATTTTTCTCTACATTTCTGCTGATGAGAGTTTACTGGGGGGGGAAGGATGGGTGGGGTTGGGCTGGGACGAGCCCTGCAGCTGGACGTCCATGCAGGGCAATAAAACACACCCTCACCTCTGCACGGGGAAACCTCTCTGAACCATCCAGGAATGCCAAGAACCTCGCCCTCTGGCCTTTAAACGCACTGTACTATAATGGAAACGGATTGAAAAGCTTTGAATGTTGGGTAGTAAACTGTAAACAGACATGTAAAGTGTCAACCTGTTCTTCTCGGCTCTATGAGCACTTTTTGAAACTTTCCTAAACTCGCCCAAAGAGCATCATGCTAACATTCCCCTCTCTGCAGCGAGTTCCAGTGGTTGTCCCGGCTTCCTGTCACGGGCGAGATGGACAGCGCCACCCTGAGGCAGATGGCGGAGCCCCGCTGTGGGGTGTCGGATGAGGGCAGCCAGCAGATCTGGGCTCAGAGAGTAAACGCCATCTTCACTGGAAAGAGTGCCGTCGTCAGGCGATCACATCGCCGCAGGAGGCGCTCTCCTGTGCAAGGTATTGTGTGAAACGTGTACATGTATGAGTTTATATACACTTATTTAAGTATGTGTTTCTATGCAGTGACCTTACTGTACTTTATAACTTTACTTTATTTTGATTGTCAGATACATATAGGTATATACATGAAATCTTACCTCTGCATTCAACCCTCTTGTTAACCGTCTGGGAAGCAACTTTGGGTTCCGCGTGTTGCTCAACCACGTTAACTTTGTGTTTAAAAGACGGGGCCGTCAGCACGCTGGCAAGCTGTGTAATCATTCATTGCCCTGTAGGGCAAAATGCCAGGATATTCAAGATGGAAACTTTCCATGGGAATTAACAGGGATTCAATGAGAATATCTATTTCAGACTGTATAGAAATGAAAACAAATCAACAATTTAACTGAGTTGAACTTTAATTTAATGAGTTGAGTCATTTAAAGGTTGAGTAGGTGATTCTATTCAGCAACACTTTCTGTTATATTACTTGGAATCCTCGTGACATACTGATAGCAATGAATAAATGAAATTCTCTGACATAAAAATATTTAAAAAAAATGTCATCTGTGGCCGGACTGTAAAAACCTGTCCAATCAAAAAAGTCAGACCAGAGGAAATAATTGGACGGCCTGCCTTCAATGCTGACTTCCTGATTGTGGCACTCTGCCTGGGGGAGGGGCTTTGAACAGCTCTGAACGAAGGGGGCGGGACTTTTCGGTTTGGTGATTGCATTGAAGTTTCTCCCAAAAAGATGTACTCTGCAAAAGTGTTTTTTCTCAATGAATCCAATCTATCGCTCTCCAAACTCGTTGAGGATGGCTCCATGTCAGGCTCACTGCAGTGCATGATTACAAATAAATGGCCGTACTTTAAACCAAAACATGCCACAAGACCCAGTGTTTCTTTTCGGATGTGTATTTTCACTATTAAATAGATATTGTGCAAAATAAATGATTGCCAAGCTTAATTTCCGTTGGAACATTTTCGATAATCGTCATGGAAAGTTTCCGTAAATGCACCAACCTTTGCAACCCTATTGCCCTGCATGTGTAGGTTTTGCGTGTCCTGTTGAACTGGTCATGGACACAACAGTTGGGAGGATCCACCTCCGTAAACTGAAGCACTTCATGGAGCTGAGGGCTGTAATTAAAGGCGATGGACTGTCTAATGTTGCACGCGTCAGCCTTGTTAGTTCCTGCTTTTAGCCGCAATTACACAAGTCCGCTTATCCTGTACGTCATCTTTGCTGGGTGTACCTGAACAAAGACACTCATTTTTCTCAGATGTCTGGGCTTCTCTTCGAACAACAGCAACCAGTTCCAGTTCGTCTTTGAGCTCTCGAGTCCAATTTCCAATTTTGACCAATGCTGCTACTTTGACTGTATTTCCTTCAAATACTTCTTGAGACTTTTGTTGGAGATAATCTAAATAATCTGCTCTAAACTTGAACTGGTTTAAAGAGGTTAAAAGTGCAGCTGGGCACTGCCAGATGTCTTGCAGACTCCACGAGGTCCTCCCTTCCTATCTTAGGGGGTTTACAGGAATAAAGATTATTATTTTGCATGGATATGGATCCATTTGCATCATCTTATAGACTTACAGGCTGCATGTTAACACGATACATGTGTGTCTTTAATGACTTTCACACTGTCTCTCTGTGGTGCTGTCCTTCCTCACATGCACACCAGCAGCAGCAGCAGCAGCAGCCTGATGACGACAGCAGGAGCGGGAGGTTTTTCTTTCCCCCTCTCGCTCTCTACTTGAGCCTCCACCTCATGATGTGAGAAGCATCTGCATTCCTTCCTGTCACTGCCGAAGTTGGCTAATGTTCGTGGAATGCGGCGGCGGCTGATGTTTGCCGCCGCTTCTTCATGTCGGTACCTGACACGTTCCTTCTGGTAAACACATCCATAACTGACAGGCTGTTGTTTGCTCCGACTGACTGACTATGGGCAGAAATCTCACCGGCTAAACGAGTGGATATCTTTGCTGAGTGACGGATTACAGCCGGTTCTTGATTAAGAAAACGACTCTCGGTCATTATTTTCGTCCCAGACGTGACTCATATGACAGGTGGCCGCAAGAGTTAAGTGGGAGATACTTTTACGCTCTCAGGTCAAACCTCTTTTAGATCGGGCTTCATATATCCACTGATCTAGTTTAGCTACGTAATGACTTAATTGGGAGTGTAGTCAGGCTGTGAAGCCACCGCCTTGTACTCAAACATTAGTTTGCTTTGTCCGATAGTGGCAGCAGATATGTTTCTGAAAAAGAGTTTTACACTTAGTTGAACAGACTCAGACTGGGTAAACTTTGGATTACTACAGTACAGCCTATGTTTTTAGCCATGATAGAGATGTAGCCCGATGGGATATCTCAGCATCTAATGGAATACGTTTATTGTCCCCTTCTGATTTAAGCGATCTGACTTGTCCTCTAGCATCACAGTGTTTTGACAGTAATAGGATGGGTTCAATGACATTTGGTACATTTTGACATTCATGTCCTCCTCAGCAAGAATTGTAATCACTTTGGCAATTCCATAACTTTTCATTTATCGAATTTCAAAAATTGCCCAATACCTGAAAAAATCCTTCCCATTATACTTGGGTTTATTAGCAGTTGTTAGCATGCAGACACAACATGGTAAACATTGCATTGCTAAAAACTGCAGCATCGTCAATGCATGCAGATGTTAGCATTTAGCAACATAGCAGCTCATGGAGCCGTCAGCATAAATGCAGGCTCTTGTTTCTGGATGGATAGTATTGGTATTTCCTCGGCCCACCCAACCTTGTAGTTTACCAGTTTTTTCTCTGCAGCTCAGATACCTGCGAGCACGACCTGAACCGTATGCCAACTCTTTGAGCCGTTTGTTCTTGACAACTGACGCTGGCTGCTAAACCAAGCATGCAGACTACAGCGATGAGTCCGACAGGTTGCTTGTTTACTCCCTCTCAGCTGTGGTGTGATGTGATCTTTTGTGTGAACATGGCTGCCTCTTCACTTCCTGGAAAGCGAAAACAAACCTTGACTTGTGGAATCTGATCGGTCGTTCCCAACGATATTTACAGAGCTGACATTCCACCACCCTCGTCCAAGATAAGCGCTATAAGTGCGATAGGTGTGTGTGTGTGTGTGCGTGTGTGCGTGTGCGTGTGCGTGTGCATGTGTGTGTGTGTGTGTGCGTGTGTGTGTGTGTGTGTGTGCTCCCTTATGGATCTGGACCCTGGTCTGGAAACTGTTAACCACTTTGTTGCCATTTTACAACAACACCAATTACTGTAATTCTAGACTTTTTCAGCAGAATAGATTGGAGCTCAAACAACGATTGGATTGGTCCAATGGTTGACAAAAGCACGTTAGCTCTGTCATTGTGAGCACGTTGGCGTGCTGACTTTAGCATTTGGCTGCGTCAAACGGCCTCCGCGTTGACACCGGCAACAAGTGAGATCTTTCTGCATCTCCACAAACAATAACTTTGGCTATCGGATGATCTTGGCCACTTCCGAATGTCTGTGATAGTCCTCCCTCCCCACACTGCGGCTATAGAGGGCATCATGAAAATTGCTTCCATGAGGGAAGTCGGGGAATGTTGTCTTGTGTATCTGACTTCCTGGCTTCTCTGCCGTCCTCGGGGACCTCTTACTCGGCGGCGGTCCGAGAGAAGGCGCCTGAGCTCTGCTGAGAATGCCGATCTACACACATCATGTGGTAACGAGGCCTAATGCGTGTAGTTCATGTGGGAGTGAAGCATGAAGCTGGTCACTGTTAAGGCTGGATTATGCTTCCGCGTGGACACAACGCAAGGGGGCTTGCGGACCCCTTACGTCCTTGCGGACCCCCCTTACGTCAACGCAAGGGCCTGACGTGCACCTCCCAAAAATCCTAGACGCGCGTCGAGGCGACGCAACAGCAACGCAACACCAACGCAGCGGCATCGGCTGTGATTGGTCCGCTAACTACATCCGCTGGAGACCGCTATCCGGTTTCCACTCATAAACACCGCCATTTAAACTTTTAAAAGGCTACTACTTTTATTGTTTGCACCTCGTTTTATTGTTTGCACCTTCTCGCTTTTGCACAAAGAAATAAAACACCAAGTTCTGAAAAATTGTGGACGTTTAAAGCCGGAAAGTAAACAAATACGCTATAACGAGGCTAACGACGATATACGCCAAGAGTCTCGGTCGGTCGGTCAGTCTTTACAAAAAACATAGCGCCCTTTCCCGGTGTGGCTTTGAATTGCATTTCGACACGTAAACCCAACGCAGAACCATCACGGTCTCCAAGCAACTGCGTGGCCGTTGCGTTGCCGTTGCGTTATCACTACGCGGAAGCATAATCAAGCCTTTAGAGGTCAAAGGTCACTGTGACCATACAGATTTGTGGCTATAACTCAATAAATATGCTAATGATAACAATTTGGTTGTAAAACCACGCTTTCTTCATTGAATGAATATAAATCAGACTGTTGTTCACTCCCATACAGTTGTGGTGTTCAAGGCGCTGCTGCTTCCACTTTCATTATCTAACAGTTCTGCAAAATGCTTTTTTTTGGCAAAAGATTTGTGTTGAGTTACCATTGAAGCGCATGCGTTTCTGTTTACACAAACACACGATGATGTCATTGCGGTGTCTTAATGGCATCAGATATTCTCCAGGGTGCTATCGAGGTCTCATGGCGGTTCACAGTATGCAGTGCACGCCTGTTGTTTATCGTTCACATGACTTTCAGCAGCGTATTATTTCACAGAGCTCAGGCGCCATCAGAATAAATCAGCGGTCCACATTCTCAAACGTGACCAGCCTGTGTATCTGTGTGCGATGGAGCAGAAATGTGCAACGTCGGCCCGTGTGCAGACCTCCCACTCGCGTTTGGCCTCCACATCAGGGCAAACATACATCGACCACATCTTTTAAATATTTTGACAACTGTAAGTGGGCTTGATCCGTCTCCCCACTCTCTAGTTAAGACTCAAATGTGAAAGTTTACGTTTATAAAGCCCTTGTGGCGGGACGTCTGATGTGCCAGAGTCCACTTCCATTGGGAATGCTTATTGCGCCCTGTCTCACCCTCTCAAGCCCTCTCATCCATAGGGCCTCCGTTTGAAGGGCATGGAAGGACACTGTCGTTGTGCTGCCCTTGTATCGTTAATTTTGGTTGGAAATATGAATTAAAAATTAATTTCCCAAATCAAATTCACAAGATGAATGTTGCAATCCAATTTAGTTAACATGCCATTTCCACTTTAAAATAAAAACAATATTTAAAAGCGATATTAATTTATTTGGAATTTTGCCCAGGTCTGTCTGTCTGCCTGTCTGTCTGTCTGTCTGTCTGTCTGTCTGTCTGTCTGTCTGTCTGTCTGTCTGTCTGTCTGTCTGTCCCGTCCTTGCCAACACGATATCTCAGGAACACCTTGAGGCAATTTCTTCAAATTTGGCACAAACACTCAAGGGTGAAGAGTTTTGGTGATTAAACGCCTCACCAAACACATTTTTAGTTATTACTAAAGAATTGTGACAATCTGGCACAATTACTCTAATAGGATAAAATGATGAAGTGGTGACATTTTGGGCGGGCAGACAGGCTTGGTACTGGTGGAGTCTACTTTGGAGATTTAGATTATTATTACAGCAAACTACTTCTTTAAATTCCTCTCATCCTTTTTAAGTTGTTCACCAACTGCAGCTCCCCGCTGCCTCTCCCTCAAGGTTTTTATTCTCTAATGATTGTTTCCTGTGAGGCGGCCCTCTCCGTCTGCCTGTTGTGAGTGTGTGCTGCGTCTTTGAGAGCTTGTGTGTGTGTTTACCGTTATACGTTAGCTTTGTCTCCAGATTGCTACTTTGAGTAATCCTACGTATATACCAAGAGATTAGTGTTTTCTAAATTAAAGAGAGGCTGGATTTAACTCCCCTCTTCTGTCCATCCCCAAAACAAATTTGAGATTGTGAAGTTTGCGAAGCATGTTATTATATCTGAGCTGAGAAACCACAGACACGTGTTGACGTAAATTGTTTAGTCAAACGTGTAGTCAGAGTGCTTGTTGGTTTACACAGCTGTGAACTAATGTGGTTAGCAGCAACTACCCAGTCAGAGGGGTTTATAGGGCACGTCTGTAGGGACCAAGGGAGTGAGGAAAAGGGTGCACCGGCTAGTGCCCGAGGTGTGGATGAATGAAAATAGATAGACATTTATGAATATATTAAAATATTTTAAGAAAAGAAAATGAATAAATAAAAATGTATGTAATTCTTTTTCTTTTTTTTGTCTGTTAGATTTAAATATATAAAGAAAATCATCATAGTGATACAAACATGCTGTGAATCTTGAATATTGATAACGATTTGTTTGACCAGATAGCACCAGGCAATAAGGGTTGGGGTTAGGTTTAGGGTCAGGTTTAGGATTAGGTTTACGTTTAGGTTTACAACTCATGTCATGGTGTATGCAGCATACATTTTTGCCAATTCCAACTCTATGTAACATTAAGGGAGTGCAGAAATGATTTAGAAACGCACAACAGCATCTTAGTATAGAAAATATCAAAAAAATAATATATACATTTTTTTTTTTACCATCGCTGTGGCGCCCTCCCTGGTGCGGCACCCCTATGTGCCACATATTGTGCATACCCACTTTTTGCACCACTGCTGGTTAGCATCCTCTGAACAGGTGAGTCTTTAGCCTTTTTCGGAAAATGGCAAATGACTCAGCTGTCCCGTCATTGGTTGGGATTCCGTTCCACCACTGAGGAGCCAGAACAGAGAAGAGTCTGGACTTTGCTGAGCGACATTTGTTTGATTTCAGCGATGGTGGTACCAGCCGGCCAGCTGAAGTAGAGGAGCGAAGTGCTCGCTTCGGGGCATGTGGTTTGACCAGTGTTTGAAGGTAGATGGGTGCCGTTTCATTGATGGCCCTGAAGGCCAGTGTCATCGTCTTGACTTGGATGCGTGCTGCAACAGGGAGCCAGTGGAGGTCACGGAGGAGGGGGGTCACATGGGAGAATTTGGGTAGATTGAAGATAAGACGTGCTGGAGCGTTCTGGATACGCTGCAATGGTTTAATCGCAGAGGCCGGGAGTCCGGCCAGGAGAGAGTTGCAGTAGTCAAGGCGGGAGATGACCAGTGCTTGGACCAGGAGTTGCGTTGCATCCTTTGTGAGGAAGGTCCGAATCCTGCGGATGTTGTAGAGATATGCAAGATGTAAATATGTAATATGAACTGTTTGTGAATTTGTTCTTTTAAACCACTGGTAATGTCAATAATAAAATCAGTCCAAATACAAACAAGTTTGCATACAAACAGACTGCATGTTCTCAGCGTGTACATATTTGTTTGAAGGACTGATGCGTTCTCAGTAACAGGAATTTGAAAAGCCATCAGCTTAAAACCCGTTCATTCCTACTGAAGAGGTCCATTTTTAAAATCAGGTCACAAATATATGCTTTAATTAAAAAAGGAAAGCTAAATCATTCCCTGAAGCAGGTGGGTGTTGTAGTTTTTAGCATTCGTCACTCAAACGTGAGTACATTTTGCATGAGTTCTGGGCTATTTTCAACCAGGGATGCGGCACAAATTCACATATTGTTCCCGTTAGGATCAGTACAATGAATTGTGTTTTAATGACAAAAAGTTAAAATGCTCACAGAAACTCTGCCGGTGTCATTCTTTGGATTATCGGTGATTTGAGCTGATGTGCCATCACATGGGATTATGAGCTTCATACCTGCATGTCTCATGTCTCTGCTCCTCTCTTTTTCTCTCCAGCTCAGAAGTGGTACAAGCGTCACCTGACCTACCAGATAGTGAATTGGCCTCGCCACCTGTCTCTGGGCTCCGTGCGGCTGGCGGTGCGCGCCGCCTTCCAGCTGTGGAGCAACGTGTCGGGCCTGGTGTTCCAGGAGGCCCCCGAAGGCCCCGCAGACATCCGGCTGGCCTTTTACGAGGGAGACCACAACGACGGGGCCAGCAATGCCTTCGACGGACCAGGTCAGGGACGACCACGCTGATTCAAGTCAGCGCTGATTGGTCGTTTTATGTCATGATCTTGTGTCTGTAATTTGCTCTTAGGCTTCTCTTGCAATTGAGATCCCGGTCCCAACTTCCTGAATAAATAAAGCTGCTTTTTGTTTGTTCACAATAACCGGATTACTGTGTATAAACCGGATTAAGATTATAATTTGATTACATACTCTGCAGAGACCCGAATACATAACAATAAGAGTTCACAGGATTTATAAACATGTCGTTAGCTAATCAGGCTGAGTGTATTTAAGGATGTGTGATCACCTGCAGGAGACATTGTACTGCATTTGTTGCACCACAGGTATGCTAATGCTAATGCTAGTTTGGTTTTCAGTGTTGCATACGACCCCATAATACGAAGCAACGTCTGCCTGCAGCTCCTTATCAAAGTGTTTGAGTCGTATTTTTGAATAGTTTTTAGTTTTACACAACAAGACAACTCCATGTTCTTTATGTATGTTAGATGAGAAAAGTCAAAAACGTAAGATATGAAAGAAATTCAAAGCAATATAAAAGGACATATAAATATGGAATATAGAATAGAAGGGGAAATTATGCTACAATAATAGGAAATTATGCTAAAATAAAAGGAAATAGAATTTTTTGGAAAGGTACAGTTTGAGATATAAAACTATTATATTTTGCTAGAAAAAAAAGGCAAAGATGAAACACAACATCAACATGAGATATTGGCGTTTTCTTATTTCCTACAGTGGTTATAAATACTAAACACTAAAAATACAACAAACTGAGTAGAAACTTCCTCAAGCCACCCCTCAGCATTTTGTGAAAGTATGATTTATTCCAGTCAGTTGTGACTGTTGAACTGTGATGTGACTCGTCTAACTGTGTCTCTCGGACCTTCAGGAGGAACTCTGGCTCACGCCTTCCTGCCTCGCCGTGGGGAAGCCCACTTCGACATCGCCGAGCGGTGGACGCTAAACGGACACAAGGGACACAACCTGTTTATGGTGACCGCCCACGAGATCGGACACACTCTGGGACTGGAGCACTCGCCCGTCCGCCACGCCTTAATGTCGCCGTACTACAGGAAGCTGGGCCGCAGCCTGCTGCTGAGCTGGGACGACATCATCGCAGTGCAGCAGCTGTATGGTGAGATGATGCCCTTTCTCACGGAGCCTATTTGTGGGTTCGTTGTTACAAACTCAAGCTGAGTGGACGAGCAAGATGCCAAATGAAGCTTAATGGAAGGAAGTGGGTTATTTGGGTGGGATGGAAAGAGTTTGGTCCCAAGGTCAGGAGGAGTGTTAAACGTTGCACCTTCACTGGACATTTTGAACACTTTTTCCTGTGGTTTTAAGTTTGAAGGGTTGGGGGAGGGGTTGCTTTAGTGGACAGACGAGAAATATCTTAACTAGCCTCAGGACGGCTGCGTTAAAGACACTGAATTGAACTATTATTGTAATACAGACCATTAATTACATGCATTACAGACTTATTATGAAACCAGACTTGTCTGGAAACACAGAAGGTAAGTCATTTTTACTCTTCTGCCCATTAAACGGGGAGTCAGAGCACTGAGCTGTGAAAATGCTAGATAGGCAGCCTGAAGGCCACCAGCTGCAAACACAGAACCAGAATGATTAGAGCGGCAAAGCTGTTGAGAGTTCCCACATAACCGTAGCAGTGTTGGATCTTAATGCTTGTTGTGTCCAAGTTTGCCTTTGAGCAACACATTCGGAGTTCTTGCGAAACAAAGCTACGAATGTGATACGAAGTCCATGGCAGCAATATTTGTGAAAGGGATTACTGAAAGGCTTGCTTGTAGAAAAAGTGGAAAACGTTTTGCAGTCACTCATAAAGGTATTGTATTATGGGCAAACATCCATCCATCCATCCATCCATCCATCCATCCATCCATCCATCCATCGTCTACCGCTTATCCTGTATTTAGGGTCGCGGGGGGGGCTGGAGCCGATCCCAGCTATCATTGGGCGAAGGCAGGGTACACCCTGGACAGGACGCCAGTCTATCACAGGGCTATGGGCAAACATGTTTAAACAAATAAAAGATAATCAAGGTCCTCTTTTTTGTGTTTTTGTCTCTCGCACCATGGGTAGTCTGTTCTATCAGCTCCAGATCTGTGGCCTCTCCGCTGCTGGGAAAAGTAGGGCAGCAGAGGTGGTGTGAACGTCAAAATAACACTCCTCAAACACCACACACACACACACACACACACACACACACACACAGTGTTAACCCAGGAGTTCTGTCGGCCTCGTTGTACTACCGTTGAGCCTCACATACGTCTGTGCAGTGAGCGGGCGTCCCTCCTGGCATGTGTAAGGCAGGTTTCCACACGTGCAGAGTTCTCCCGTTGCTTGTGTTTTCAGCAGCGGGTTCACAAGGACACCGTCTTTTTCAAGTAGCTTCTGCAGCTACGTGACCTCCTCTGTGACGATGTCGTACTCTGATGCACATGATGCAACTAGTGCATTAAGCGCTTTGACTCTGTAATGAGGTGTCGAACAGCTGCAAGGGACGGGTAAAGACGACGTATGCTGCAGGAATGTTTGTATCGCTGGAGGACAGTCTCACAATCATTTGTATAATTCTACTCTGAACTGGAGATTCAGCCCAACAGAGGCTTGCAGGCAGGCCCCTTCCAGATATCTCCCATCTGCTTTGCCTCTGGAAATGTTCTGGCCTCAGATTCCTAAAACGGTATTTGTCAGCCTCCTCAGGGCCTCACTTATTCACTCTGGTTGTAAAAAACCCAGCATTTGACCACTTGGCTGCCTCAGACACATATTTCCATTTTCATCTCAGCACTTAACAACACATTGATTTATTACTGGACCATACTACCATTTAATTATCAACCATTAATGAACAGTTAAAACAGATTATTGTATGTGTTTTAGTAAAACCTGGCAATGTTAGTAGACTGTGATTGTATTCAGCATATTATTATTACTACTGCTGATGCATTAGTGTCTTTGTAGCATTTTGATGCTGGAGTTGGTCAAAGTGGAGCTAATTTCAATTCTGTTTATTGTTCTTGCACTTTACTTGAGTACAGTATTTAAATGTTATGCTGCTCTATACTTTCACACTACATTTCAGAGGGAGAATTGTAATGTATAGTTTAAATCCATCAAACCACATGTGACAGTGTTAGAAGCTCCATCTCGCTGCTATTTAAAAGCTGCTATTATTCTGTCTACTTTTACTGATAAGTACATTTTATTATTTATTTATTTTGAATGATGGACTTTTCACATTGTGATTCTTTTTACTTAAAATAACATATCTGCTTACTGCTGCCACCTATGACGATTGTAAACAACATAAGTAGGAAGGTTTTTGTGTTTGAGAGTGGAGTCAGACATCCAAGTTAAGATCCAACTACCTTATCTTACCACACACACACACACACACACACACACACACACACACACACACACACACACACACACACACACACGCACACGCACACACACTGTGGTGTGTGTGTATATCTAGTTTTCCTGCCGTCTTCCTCCTGTTCTTGGGTGTGCTGATTTTATCCACCTCCTACGCAAATGTTTGTTCAGCCTCTTGCAAACAAAATGGCTGTAATCATGTCTGAAGCGCCATCACTTACTATTATGCGTCGGTATGCTGTGCCTTCTCCTTTTGTCCGGCTGTGATTCTTCCTTTATTCTGTTTGATGTCATGTGCCAGGAATCTGCACTGTGAGGCTGAACGGGCGTTCTGTCTAGAGTCCTGACTTCCTGTGCAGAATAATGTCACCCATCAGTATACATCAACTCAGCCACATCCTGTAAAGGACAATTTAAATGTTAACATTATCCAAGTCCTGTTTTAGGTTTGTCTTTCCATTCGTTCCCATGGTGTCCAATTTAGAAAATTAGCTTTTGGCATGCAGGAGAAATTAGACTGTCTGTCCTCCACAACCCTACCCAAATTGATGTGACAGTATGTGGATTCATATTTCATGGCCTCGTCTGATGCCGTTTAGGTTCACTGTTCGCTGCTTTGTTTTTGCCCTCAGGAAAGCCATCAGGTGATCGGCCTGTGAGGCTGCCAGGCCAGGCTGTGCATGCTGCTCTGCAGGAGTGGGAGTTCACAGAGCTGCACAACGGGCATCAGGCAACTGGGCAGCCTCTCTACTGCCAGGGTGTCTTTGATGCCATCACTATGGGTGAGGTCTAACATTAAAATAACATGAATTCATCCACATCCTTCATGACATCCTCGTGGCTTCAAAAAGCTGAAGAATAAAGTAAAATCTTACAGGAATGTAGTAAGAGTTGTCAAATTTCAATCTAAATCTGAAGGAGCTGCTTTTGACTCGACTTGGAGATATAAATGTCATAAAAAACTCTAGAATGCCATAAAGAGGCAAAAAAGTCATCGTATAATATGCCATTAAAATGCCATAAAAAATAATTATAGTGTGACATAAAATATGTCATAATATAGTATGTCTTTAAAAAAGGATAATAGCTAAGGATAGAATACCATCAAATAAGTCAAAGTATCGGCCTGTGCTGCGCCGTAAGAAGGTCAGGTAAATGTGATACATATGTCCGCCCTTATACTGTTACTCCAGACCAGAATGAGACCGTGTTCGTGTTTCGGGGTGGTGTGTACTGGACGGTATCGCCTGAAGATGGAGTGAACGGTCCACTGCCTCTCCGTCAGCGCTGGTCTGACCTCCCTCCATCCATCGAGGCTGCTGCCTTCTCTCCGCCGGACTCCAAGTGGTATTTTTTCAAAGGTACTACTTCACTCATGCATGTGATTCTTCCTTTTAAAGACATTCCCCAACCTACTGGCTCATTTCACAAATCTGTTAAAGTTCCTAAAATAGATTCTTTTGTGAAAATTAAATGACTCTGGCTTTTTATGACTGTTTTCAACATACTATACACAGACTTTGTTTTTAATACGATACGTTTTTTTATGACTTTAATGATTTTATTTACAACATTCTATGTTGTCGACTGACTTTTTTTGTGAAAATTCGACAAACTGACTTTTTTTTTTTTTACTGAAAATGTTACTATGTAATATATGTTTTTTTTTACTGTTTTGGACATACTATAACCAGACTTTGCTTTACATGCGATATGATGGGTTTTTAGGACTTTTTAATCATATTAAAATATGAATTTTATCAATTTAATTTTTTGTGTGAAAAAAGAATAATAGACTATTATCAGACTTTGCTTGTAATATGGCTTGATGGGTTTCTATGACTTTTTAATCATATTTTACAAAATGCACAACACTTTTATGCAAAATACAGACACTCTACTAAAGCATTATTTGCGCTTAACTTATCATCTCCATCTTCTGGCTGTCCTTTAAATATCTTAGCTGAAACTGCACTGTTGCATTTCATAAATACATACTGCGTAGTTCAGAATCTCTCTGGAGAAAGTATTATGTATTAAGTATTAATGCAAAGTATTAAAAGAGCAGAGCTTCTTGCATTTCTGTGTTTTGATAGAGAGGGTTGAATTTGTATCTTTAACGTGAGTTTGACTTGTGTCATTGGTATTATGTTATGTGCATTTTGTGATGCCAATATGATCAATTATAATGAGATGGTGTTTTGCAAATGATTTCTAAAAAGAACCTTGGCATTGAAATTGTTTTGTTGTTGACTTACAACGTGTGACGTTGTTTTCCTCCTCATCCCATGGTGTGCAGGGAAGCGGATGTGGCGTTACACAGGCAGTGTGCTGGACCCCAGTTTCCCCAGGAAGAACAGTGAGCTGGGGCTGCCTCGCCACCCCGACTCTGCCTTTTATTACGCCCCTCTGGGTCACATGGTCCTCTTCAAGGGCTCCCGTTACTCTGTGCTTAACCTCAAAACCCTGCACCAAGAGCCCTACTACCCCCGCAGGCTGACAGACTGGACTGGTGTGCCGCAGGGGACCAATGGGGCGCTGACCCGTCCCGACGGGCGCCTCTACCTCTTCAGAGAACAGCGTTTCTGGAGGTTTGACCCGGTCAAAGTGCGAGTGACCAAAGAGGGCCAGTGGGCCAAGGATCTGAGCTGGACTGGTTGTAGCAACGCTCCTCAGAGCAACAACATTCTTTGACCAGCAGAAGGAGCTGTAAGCTTTAGATAATGTGCAATTTGTTGATGTATACGATTATTTAAAAGTGTTATAACGTTTTCAGCCTAAACCCACATTGATTGTACATGTTGAAGAGCATCTATTATTTATTCTGTAGAGAATGACTATTACTGGGATGTACAATTATAGCCTCATTATTACAGGTAAGATAATATAAGTATGCATTCTTAATTGAACAGACCAAACCTTTTTCTTTGGTTGGAGCAATGCTTTTAAAACCATCTTTTTTTCATATGTCGTATATGCACACTGACAGAGAAACAAAAACATGTGTTTTCTTTATCTCTTCTTCAATATCACATACATATGTAACACATTGTGAAAATAACTGTTACGTTCTTTGGCCTGTGGTTAGGTGATTAATTGCTAATTTTTATCACTGAGTCCCAGTACCACATGTGCTTTAATTTAAACTACTTGAATTTCCAGGGTCCTCAGCATTATTGTAATGTGAGATGTTGGTCCGATGAAGAACTTATCGACTAGCTCCTGTGTGTGCTGACAGCAGTTCAGCAGTAGTCCTGTTCTCCAGTAAGAGTCCTCTGCAGGGACTTTGTACTGCTGCCACAACTGTTCTCAAATTCATTGAACATGAAATCAGTGGGGTTTCTATGTGAAGCATCAATTCATAGTGACTGGAGAAAAGGACTTAACCTTAGGGTCAGATCATTTGTTGCAGGATGAGACTGATCCATTTTAACAAACTGCATAGTAAAGCATGCTTGTAAAATCTGTCCAATTGTTTTTCAGGTCAAATATTAAAAGATTACCTGTGGAACTTTCTTTTAAGGAAAAAAAGTATATAATACTATATGTTGTTGAAATTTCACAAAAAAGTCAGTTGACTAAATTCATAGAATGTTATAAAAAACGTGATTAAAAAGTCTTAAAAACCCATCATATCACATGCAAAGGAAAGTCTGAGTATCGTATGTCCAAACAATCAAAGTCATAGTAACATTTTTTGAATTTTATGTTGAATTTTCACAAAAAAGTCAGTCTACAAAAGACTGTTGTAAAAAATGTATTTAAAATTCTTAAAAAAAGTAAAGTCAGAGTATAGTTTGTCCAAAACAGTCATAAAAGCCATAGTCGAATTTTACAAAAAAAAAGTCACACTATACTATGTCGAATTTTCACCAAAAAAAGTCAGTCGACAAAGTCATAGAATGTGAGAAAGTCATTAAAAAGTAATAAAAACCCATCGTATCATTTGTAAAGCAAAGTCTGAGTATAGTATTTCCAAAACAGTCAATAGTAATAGTCAATTTTTTTGAAAAGAAACTATACTATACCATACTATACTAACATTCACAGTATGTTGAAAAATGTCACAGTATAGTTTGTCGAAAAAAGTCACAAAAAAAGTCATAGTATAGTGTGTTGAAACATTCAGTTTGTTGAAAAAAGTCAAAATCATAGCATTAGTACCGGTATGTTGAAAAAAAATAAAAGTCATAGTATAATATGTCAAAAAAGTCACAAAGTCATAGTATATGTCGAAAAAAGTCAAAATCACAAAGTCATAGTATAGTATGTTGAAAAAAGTCAAAGTCATAGTATAGTATGTCAAAAAAGTCACAAAGTCATAGTATAGTATGTTGAAAAAAGTCAAAGTCATAGTATAGTACCGTATGTTGAAAAAAGTCAAAGTCATAGTATAGTATGTTGAAAAAAGTCACAAAGTCATAGTATAGTATGTCAAAAAAGTCACAAAGTCATAGTATAGTATGTTGAAAAAAGTCACAAAGTCATAGTATAGTATGTTGAAAAAAGTCAGTCATAGTATAATATGTTGAAAAAAGTCACAAAGTCATAGTATAGTATGTCAAAAAAGTCACAAAGTCATAGTATAGTATGTTGAAAAAAGTCAGTCATAGTATAATATGTTGAAAAAAGTCACAAAGTCATAGTATAATATGTCAAAAAAGTCACAAAGTCATAGTATAGTATGTTGAAAAAAGTCACAAAGTCATAGTATAGTATGTCAAAAAAGTCACAAAGTCATAGTATAGTATGTTGAAAAAAGTCACAAAGTCATAGTATAGTATGTCAAAAAAGTCACAAAGTCATAGTATAGTATGTCAAAAAAGTCACAAAGTCATAGTATAGTATGTTGAAAAAAGTCACAAAGTCATAGTATAATATGTCAAAAAAGTCACAAAGTCATAGTATAGTATGTCAAAAAAGTCACAAAGTCATAGTATAGTATGTTGAAAAAAGTCACAAAGTCATAGTATAGTATGTTGAAAAAAGTCAAAGTCATAGTATAGTATGTTGAAAAAAGTCAAAGTCATAGTATAATATGTCGAAAAAAGTCACAAAGTCATAGTATAGTATGTTGAAAAAAGTCAGTCATAGTATAGTATGTTGAAAAAAGTCACAAAGTCATAGTATAGTATGTCAAAAAAGTCACAAAGTCATAGTATAGTATGTTGAAAAAAGTCACAAAGTCATAGTATAATATGTCAAAAAAGTCACAAAGTCATAGTATAATATGTCAAAAAAGTCACAAAGTCATAGTATAATATGTTGAAAAAAGTCACAAAGTCATAGTATAGTATGTTGAAAAAAGTCAGTCATAGTATAGTATGTTGAAAAAAGTCACAAAGTCATAGTATAGTATGTCAAAAAAGTCACAAAGTCATAGTATAGTATGTTGAAAAAAGTCACAAAGTCATAGTATAGTATGTCAAAAAAGTCACAAAGTCATAGTATAGTATGTCAAAAAAGTCACAAAGTCATAGTATAGTATGTCAAAAAAGTCACAAAGTCATAGTATAGTATGTTGAAAAAAGTCACAAAGTCATAGTATAATATGTTGAAAAAAGTCACAAAGTCATAGTATAGTATGTCAAAAAAGTCACAAAGTCATAGTATAGTATGTTGAAAAAAGTCACAAAGTCATAGTATAGTATGTTGAAAAAAGTCAAAGTCATAGTATAATATGTCGAAAAAAGTCACAAAGTCATAGTATAGTATGTTGAAAAAAGTCACAAAGTCATAGTATAATATGTCAAAAAAGTCACAAAGTCATAGTATAGTATGTCAAAAAAGTCACAAAGTCATAGTATAGTATGTTGAAAAAAGTCACAAAGTCATAGTATAGTATGTTGAAAAAAGTCACAAAGTCATAGTATAGTATGTCAAAAAAGTCACAAAGTCATAGTATAGTATGTTGAAAAAAGTCACAAAGTCATAGTATAATATGTCAAAAAAGTCACAAAGTCATAGTATAATATGTCAAAAAAGTCACAAAGTCATAGTATAATATGTTGAAAAAAGTCACAAAGTCATAGTATAGTATGTTGAAAAAAGTCACAAAGTCATAGTATAGTATGTCAAAAAAGTCACAAAGTCATAGTATAGTATGTTGAAAAAAGTCACAAAGTCATAGTATAGTATGTTGAAAAAAGTCACAAAGTCATAGTATAGTATGTCAAAAAAGTCACAAAGTCATAGTATAGTATGTTGAAAAAAGTCACAAAGTCATAGTATAATATGTCAAAAAAGTCACAAAGTCATAGTATAATATGTCAAAAAAGTCACAAAGTCATAGTATAATATGTTGAAAAAAGTCACAAAGTCATAGTATAGTATGTTGAAAAAAGTCACAAAGTCATAGTATAGTATGTCAAAAAAGTCACAAAGTCATAGTATAGTATGTTGAAAAAAGTCACAAAGTCATAGTATAGTATGTTGAAAAAAGTCACAAAGTCATAGTATAATATGTCGAAAAAAGTCAAAGTCATAGTATAGTATGTTAAAAAAAAGTCACAGTCATAGTATAGTATGTTGAAAAAAGTCAGTCATAGTATAGTATGTTAAAAAAAAAGTCACAGTCATAGTATAGTATGTTGAAAAAAGAAAAAACGAAAAGAAAAAAAAGTCAAAATATTAAGTCCTCACATTTTTTCCTTACCATGTTGTTGGGTCTATAAACAGCTCATTCAGTTTAAGCATCTCCTCCTTCCTGCTAAGTAATCCCCACGGACCAACACTGTTTATTGACACATGGAAGATCAACTGTTCAATATGAATATTCCCTATATGCAATAATGTGAATTTAACCATTCCATTGCATGTTGCTATGTTTATTTATATATACCTATTTTATTATACTGGTATATAGGCCTATAATTATTAGGCCTATACTGCTTTTTTAACCAATACCAATATAGTATGGCATGTCGAAAAAAATCATAAAAAGTCTTAGTATAATATGGCAAAGAATTAACTGTACACAGTGCCCCATTAAACTGTTTAGAAACCCTGCAACAAGAGCCCTACCACTCACACAGGTGGACACACTCCACTGGTGCTCCACAGGAGGAACAATGCACTGACCTTTTCCCATGGAGACCTCTACCTGACCAGTGAAGAAGTCACCACACAAGCAGTGGGCCAAAGATCTGAGCTAGACTGGTTGTAGCAACGCTCCTCTGAGCAACAACATTCTTGACCAGAAGAGGGAGCTCTAAGCTTGAGATAATGTGCACCGTGTTATGTTGCAAAAAGGAGCTTAGCTCGGCAAACTCATGCCAGGAAGGGATTCAACGAAAACAAACCTGTTACATTTAGATATTTTGAAGCGCATCTAGTATTTATTCAGCATTTACTGTCCATGGATGTACAATTAGAGCCTTGTTAATATAAACTCGTAATTGAGCAGACCAAACTGTTTTATTGGTATGAATGATGCTTTGAAAAACCCTTTAAAGGTTTCTTCAACAGGAAAAGATTAATCTCTGCCTAAGAGACTAATATGACCCGACTCATGAGGTTATTAAATGCACCCTCCCCTCCTCACAATACATTAGCTTTTATTAGACTCGTCTCTAAACAGCTATAATGCCCACAATGATCATGAGCAGTGTGCAAAAACTGTGAGTTTTACTACGATGTGTAGTAACTGATCAGTTCATTAAGTGGTTAAGTTTCCACTTAAATTAATCTGTCTGCTGCTCCATCACCTTACAGTACCTGACATTTCTGAGGTTCCAGGACACAAATGGGCCGTTTCAGACACCTAATATAATAATGCTTAAATTAGTACTTTCAAATAATATATTACAAGATTTTTTGTAAAGTCCAAATGTAAATGTATTTAACTTTAGAAAATTCTCACAGCTATCAGAGGAGAAACGTGTGAATATTTAGACCTCTTCAATACAGTAATTTGGCCAGGTCTAGTCCACGACTACATTTTAAACACACAAGTACTCGAGTAAAGATAATTTGGATTGCATTTAAAAGCAACTAGGCTATACTTTCACCATGTAAAAACTACAACAAACTGGCAACACTGAACTATGGAGGGCAATCAGATGAAATCATATTTTTAAATCACAATCAACAGGGAAACGATCAATAGTTCCACTTAATACACAGCGCTTCCTCCAGGTTTTTGCCATGTTAGCACAATAGCTGCACAAATCTGATAGGATCTAAATATAAAAAGACATTCAACAATATTATTACCTGCTCTGTTTTAAACTATCACTCATTTTGTGCCGCTCTCTTGGCAGCTATGTTAAGAGGAGGATTGAACAATTGTACGGTACATTATAGACATTTATGGGACGAGACAAGCCCTTTTAAGACTTCAGAAAGTCTTTTCTTAGTGGTCATGTGCAGCAGAACTTTGGTTTCCTCTTTAAAGGTTTATTGCCTTGTCCAACCTCTGTTGCTGTCCTCCATCTGTTATGTTCTTAATTGTCCTCATCAACACACCTTGTGGCGTAGAAACAGGAATTTAGATGAAGAACTCATCGACTAGCTCCTCGTTGTTTGTGCGTGCCGACAGCAGCTCAGCAGTAGTCCTGTTCTCCACGAAGGGCCCTTTGGAGGGACTTTGTCCTGCCGCCACAGTCCGGCTGCCACAGCCCTTCCTGGCTGCATCGGTACAGCCAGCGGAGCCCCATGTCCTGGAGGCGACCGGAGGCTGTATGTGCGTCCGTGGCAGACATTCAATCAGCTCCTTGGCCAGACCCTCAACAGCTGCAGGGCTCTCAGGGTGGAGAGTCATCAAAAGGTCCACGGAGGAGGAGCGAGGAATTATTTTGACTGCTGTGTCAGAGTGCAGTGAGACAAGGACTCCCGTGTCTACATTGGTCTCTGGATCCTCCTCCTCATCCTCTTCCAGAAGGAGATGGGAGAGAGAGCGGGTGATGGAGGGGCGCAGAGGAGAGTCGGGGTGATTGGTGGTTGAGGGCAGCGCAGGGCTGCTGCGCTGGGATGAGTAACAGGAGCTGCCTGGAGGCGTACTACAGCAGCTTCCTGATCCCTGGCTCTCTGCTCCACCACCACCTCCTCCATGAAGCTTCTCAAGGAAAGGGTCACTGCGCACTCTGTGGCCTGTTGACAACCAAAGACACAGCAAACAGAGTCAAAGAGTGGGCTATGAGAAACGTTTGCCCTTCCCTGTCTAATAAATAATATACATAATAAAACGGCAGAAAGACAAAATAATTCTCTTTAAAAAAAGAAAGAAAAAACAAACTTTTACCATTGTATACTCAAATGTCATTGAACATGAAATCTTATAATCTTATATTGTTCACAACAGTTTTGGGACCTAAATAACATCAAAAAACGCATCATGTGTATTCTCGAGGTCTAACAAATGTTGGGAATACATTTCCTTCCTCGTCATAAGTTAGCATTAATTATTTCAAATCCTGTATCATTTGCATTCATGTTCACTAACTAGCAGCCTTCTTCTTCGCTGCTACCTGTAGTGGAATCATCAGGGTGGGAAGTGTAAAACCATAGGTTTTCCATTAATCTTTGCAGTCTACAAAGTTTTCTATTAAATTTCAAAGGCAGGTAAACTTGTTGGATGTTATCATTCTTTTTATTGACATTCGAGACATTATTTCCCTGTATGACTCTATCCTGAATTGTGAAACAATGTCTAAAGTGTGTTTAACAATGATATAAATGAATCATTAATAATCTGTTTGATGAGGATTGAGAGGTCACCGCGATGATGGTTTAGGGGATAAATTCTCAAAGTGCGGCCCATGGGCTAATGGGAAAAACTCCAAAAACTTCCATTAAAAAAGGAACCTTTGTGTAAAATCAAGCAGAAGTCCGTCAGTGGTTCAAAGCTAACAGTTGTCCTTGTCATATGATGGAAAATCAAGCATTGATTCCATAAATAAACCACTAGGTGCCTACGCAATTATTTAATTCATGCAAACTTTAGCATACAACATACAACTTTGGAAAAATATAGATTGAAAACAAGCTGCAAAATGAAATACCTGCCTGTAAATGGCATTAAAGGCCTTAAGTGTTGCTAAATTGATAAATCTGAAGTCACACCACAGTTTCCTCTTATGGGTACGTACCTTGCCTGTGCTGTTGCCAGGGTAAGGGTGCTGTGAGGCTGCAGGGTGACAGGCTGTGTCCCTGTCCCGGGCTCCTGAGCTGCAGTCCTCGAGGGGACACGCTGGGGCAGGTCAGCGGGAAAGCACAGGTCAGAGGTCGCTGAGGTTGAGCTGGGGTTTTCACCTGCAGCACAGAAGGACAGAAGGAGAGGGATTATGATTTACACCAGGACTAGAGAGATTTAGGCAAGATAAGTGACTTTGACAGAATTAACATACACGCATCTTACATATGGCCACTCTTGACAGCTTTGAGTTAGTTGTGTGAAAGACAACCAGAGGCCTTTATGATTGCATCATCACAGGAAGAATGAACTGATGAAATCCAAGTGTTTTGATTGAAACGATTCTACTTGATCTCATGAGGTTGGCCTAAATGGATGATTTTAATACGAGTTGAAAGCTTGATGTCTTATTCTGAGCTCATAATGTAACCCAATCACAGTCAACACTGATTATTCTATGGTGTGACCAGGCTGAAGAATTGTGGCCTATCGGCTAAATTATTATTTTTAAAGTTTTTTTAATTTTGCTATGCTATGTCTCCACAGTAGAGGTGTAACGATTCATTCAATGCATCGATGAATCGATTGTCAGTCCTAGCGATTCAACTAAATCGATCTGCTACAATAAATAGAATGAATCGTGATTCTTACTTATGATTAATGTTTTAATACGTTTAAGACACTCTCTCCCCTGCCAGCATGTAGCCTATTGAAAAATGTTAAAAAAAATAACTGAGCAATGTTTAATTACTAATTTAATTTAAGTTTAATTATTTTGTATTCAGCATAAAGTATTATGCAGGACCAATTTTTTTATAGAATAAATATGTTAAATAAGTAATTCTGTGGTCTGTTTATTTTTTCACCTTTCAGAAGAATACAGATAGTCTCACGCGCATTATTGCAAGTTTATTTCATGGATTTTCGTTACAAGTTACTGAATCGAATCTTGGTTTACAGAATCGGATCGAATCTAATCGTTACCAAAAAATTGTCCTTGAATTGAATCGCCAACTACTGTATCGTTAATTGAATCGGAGTGAAGCCAAAGATTCACACCCCTACTTCACAGGTTTGTGTTATGTGACATTGTTAAAAATTTGAATCTGAGATGTGACTCTGGCACCAATCTGTAAGAGTTGTGACACAAGGGAATTCACATCCAAACCGTGCAAAGTGTAAGTAAATAAGTGCACCACACGTATTAACATGTTTAATTATTATTTTTTTGTTTGTATTTCTTTACTGTTAGAACTGTGAATGGAAGAAATGCTTCTCCTTGATATATTCCAGGTTAAATGATGATCAGTTTGTCAAACTTTCAACATAAAAACGGAAAGGCAGCACATTCACATTCCATCGCTTCACAAACAACTGCTGCGTTCCATCCAAAGCAAACTTGTTATTCCCTCAAGGAACCTGGCCAGCCACACATGGTGTACAAAGTTTCTACAAATAACATTATAGCAGAACAAAGATCCTGTTCTTTGGAATATCTGTTGTGAGATAATTAGAGAATAAACCTTCTGTCAGACTAGAGTTGACAAATTTGACATAAATCAAGGAGATGCTTTTCTTCCTCTCACAATTAGCCAACATGAATGTGTGGGACCGATTAAAAGACTTAAAAGCCGTACATCTTCTGTCATTAAGGTGCATGCAAAATGTACAATTAACAAAGTAGGAACTGAACAACTGTTTTTAAGATGCACTTACCTGGAAGAGAACCTTGTTGCCATCCAGGTCTTCGGTCTGCCAGCGTGTTGTGCTGATGGGGGTACAGGGATTGGGCAACAGAGGCACTAGCTGACCAATTTCTTCCACACTAAACTGCAGCACGGCAGAGCTGCATGGCTCCACCCGAACCCCTGGGGACAACTGTTTTAAAGCCAGCTGCAGGCACAGCCCGGGCTCTGTGTGGAAAACAAGTGATTTTGTGGAAATTGCCTTTTTTTTTTTTACTTTCTTTCGTATTATGATAAAGAAACTCAGCTAGAATTGTTGAGATGTATGTTGTATTTGTATTGCTTTAAAATACAAACTACATGAAAATCAAAGAGCAACACTTTAAAGAAGTACCTGTGTGGAGAGTGAACCAGCAGAAGCCTGTCTTCTGCTCCTCTGCCTCTCGCTGCAACACTGTCTCATAGAGCCGCACGGTATCCTCGTAGTTGTCATATCCACTGTACAGTGTCACACGTAGTATTTCTCCTCCACAGTGGACTGGCCGAACCCCCCACACAGGCATGCCCGCACCCAAACTGTAGAAGTCTCTGCTGGGCAGAAGGTATGGCCGCAGCATGGCGTTGGAAGGGGAGCTGCTGGAGGTAATGTGGATCCCTCCAGTTCGGCTTCCGCAGGTCTCAGTGTGGTGGTACTGCCAGGGTGGACGCTGGAAGAAGTCCAGCACTTTGAGGATTCGCTCCTCTCCATAGGCCTCATGGAGGAAGAAGGTGATGGCCACGGAAGGGTAGCCTGGAACATGTTTGGAAAAGATTTATTCTCACTTAACCGTAAATGAAAGCAGATGCAGTTTTAGGGAACAAGGGAAACTTGTTGTGGGATGGGTTGTTTACTCCATACACAAATTAAATGTAGTATTCAGTTAAGAGTACAACATTTGAGGGGGTTGTTGACATGATGATGGTTTGAATTTCTGTAAACATTGCTCATTCTCACATATGGGAATTATTATTATTTCCTCTTTATGGAGAAAAATACACTTACAGAATGTGCAATGAGGTTGTACGGGCACAACAGTTTTGTATCCTTACCAGTAAAATACCTTCGACCCAACTGTATAACAAAATGTAAGTGTAATAGATGCAAGACCACACAGTAAAGGACCTTACCTGCCCCAGGACATAGAGGGGTGTAACTTCTTAAAGGGGAGGCCCTCTCTGACACATGGAAGACGCGAAGGCTTGGGCAGAGCCAGCGGAGGAGGCGATCCAGGGTGTGCTGCAGCAGCAATGAGTCTCCAGGGTTGGCCAGCAGATGTAGGTTCACGAGCAGGAGCTGCTGCTGCCGCTGCCTGACCCGACTGGTCACGAACTCAACTAGGGTTACACAAACACAATGTATGTAAGTGTATGAAGATAGTTTAGACTGGTGCAAACATGCAAATGCTATAACCAGGTAGCACACACGTTTTAGCAGAAGTAACTAAACATCTAGATAAAAGGGGTAGTGCAACTATTTCACACATAAAGATCAGTTTCATGTCATTCCTCATCAAAACGGTTGTATGATGTCTTCTTTGGAAAGGTACAATTACATTACAACCGACTCATTCAAGAATGCGTGTAGTGGTCTAGTGTTCAGGTTAGAGCAAACAACAAGCACTGATGCACCGTGTCTCATCACCACTACTACACTACAAACTGTAGCTTCGTTCTCTTTTTTCTGCATATTTACATTGGAAGAGCGATATCACATCCTATCATGGGACTGAAACTGGGACAATTTCCTTGAGCAGGAGGCTAATGTGAACGTCTTATGACCTTATCAAGGTAAACTCAGCTTGATGTAGAATCGCAGATTAGTGACATGGAGTTTTAAAGAATTGTCAGGAAGGGCCTTAATAACAAATCAAAGTAAATAACAGGAGTGGCCCTGAATATGTTTTATAAGTGAGGGAATGACTTACTGCCCGACGATGACATCCTGCTGTAGTCAGATCTGAAAAAGAAGAAAAGAAAAAAAAAGCACATGAGATGATTATTCATTACTTTTTGGGGGTTTAAATTGGCTGGATGAAAGACAAAAATATGTCTCCTTGTGGTGGTCGGTTTGGAAACGAGCCTCCTTTGGTCACCATGACAACACATTATATGTTGTTAGCTAACATACGCGTAGAAGTGAGTTTATGAAGAAAAACGTTTGAAAGGGTGACTTGAAACAGTTATAAACACCTATGGTTTATGAGGTTATAAAACAAGTGTTTGAAACCTTCACGAATTACTTTCTTAATTGCCATTGTGGCTACATCGACGACGAGGCGAAGTTGGCTAGCTAATGTTAGCCCCTCTGGCTAACGCCAAGACAAACGGTTCGACTCACTCGGCAGTTTCAGCTCCGGAGTCCACGTTCTCATCGTCGGCTCGCTTTAACGCCGCCACCCTCCGAAACATCGTCCGGTAGCTACACCTTCTTTCACATTCGGTCGAGCCATCTGCACGGAAAGTTTGAGCGGCGTTCGCTGCGGTGAGGACCGAGAGTGAACACCAGCATCCTATTTGATTTCTTTCCAGTCTGCTCCAGTGAAAAAAAAGGGGACTCTTTTGCTGGGACGCTGACGTCACCGGGCAACCATACACCGTTATGTTGAACTATATAGGCGCTGACTATTAGCGTAAGAAAAAGAAAACTAGAGGCGCGCCGGTTACGTTGAGAAGAAACGCGTACTGGACTTTAGGAAGCCACCGAGGCTGAAGTCTGCCGGGCGAAAGGGGACCAGCAGAAGTTGTGCTGCTTTCAATCTAAAGCCGCCTATGATAACACGGAGCAGATGGCATGCGTCTAACAATATGGGAGGACAAAGGAGGCGGTCCAGACGGGCTGGACAGATTTAAAAAGTGTAGGGGACGTGTGAGGGTCGGCTCTAAACCCTGCAAATTAAAGACATTGTTTGTTAATGCCTCGTTAAGAGCATTAAACTCGCTTTTGGAGCACACACCGCGTTTGGACGAGATCTGAAAGACGTGCACGCGGGTTGCCAGTTTGTAAGTCACATGCACGCAGTCACGTGCAGGAGAATACAAGTTCAATTAAATAAAAAAAATCTTATCTTCATGCATCGAGACTCAAAAGTGTTATTAAACGATTAACACATTATTAAATAAATATACTACAGTATATTAGGCAATTTAACCATGGCACTGAAATAATGCTACGCATGTTTAAAACCCAGCTCATTATTGTGAAGTTTCTTTTCACAATATAATGGTTTATTGCAGGTCTTTAAGGTCAATTTAAAAATTGTAGCTGCTTTTGTTCCATAATTGTCCGAAGTTTGTCTTTATTCCGCAATGGTTTTGATATAAAATAAAAAGTTCACGGGTGTATTTTGTCAAACTATATATAGCCTACATATTATTTGTTTTGTCATATGGCATGTTTTTGGATGTAATATAGAATTACTCAGGCTCCATTTAGGTTGGAAACAGTTTCAGAAAGGTGTTGATTAAACTTTATAGTCATTTTGAAGGCTGCAGTTTGTAATGCTTGTGTCGTTTATAAACTTCTGTACATTCATTTTATATCAGAGGGTAAATGTTGGAATCACCTCTCAGTGTAACACAATATAATTCAACAAAAAAAGTCAAGCAGCAGTCTACAAAATGACAGTTTCAATAAAACGACATGTTTTAACTGGGTTCGTTTTCTTCAAAGAGAAAGAAAGTTGCACTTACATCTCAAAATACTGTATTTGAGACCCACAAAAGGTTCTCATGTGAACATGAAGCCAGGCTTTAATTATGGTTAGAGAAGCAAATACTTCTGACGTATGCCAAAGGCCTTCGCATGAAAGTAAAAAAAAAAAAAAAACATCTCTTCATTTTTTTATTCTACATTTAATATGATGAAAACAAGGCCCTGTACAATCCACCTTCGCAGTGAGTACAATAATTATTTTACAATTTGTACACATTAGAACATGGTGCTAGACTGGTTCCACACGTTTGAAAATGTAGTCGAGAATGAACAAAAAAAAAAATCTCTTTGAAAGCTGCACCACAAGGAACCTTCCATTCAAAGACAGGAGATCATTTTTTTGGCCGATCATACAGCAGGCCTGAAGTGAAAAATGTGTCATGAGAGACCAAACACCATTTATGTAGCTTTTGTGTGTCTTATTCCCCTGATTGATCCATTAGATAAAAGCATGCTGTGAAGCTATAGCTCTTGATCTCTCTAACCACTAGTACAGACCTGGCCTAACTATCGGGAAAATGGCATTAAATATTTCAGCAATGTGAGGTGCACTTAATTCATATCATATTAAAAACAACCCCAAAAAACAGACATATTTTAAACATAAATTAAGCACTCTTCATGTTTTCTCCAGTAATGAAAATGTCTTTTACTGCTGTTGTAAACCAGGTCTGTACCAGTTGACACTTTAACCTCTTCTTTTAAACTTAAAATCCACGGGAGGAAAAGGCCAAGAGTGTCTGTCAACCTGTACAGCCATCAATGTGCCACGAAAAAAAAAAAACATAACACACTGACATAGACATTTAAAACAAGTGCGTGAATTCAAATGTTTTCTTGGTCACCATGTAGCCGCATGTTTGCTTTAACATGTTTACACTTGTTCTGGACAGCATGTAGTTAATTGGCAAACAGGCTCATCCAATTCTCTCCAAAGGCCACAAGAAACATGATTTTGTACAAAACTAGATCCGCTCCTTTCATTTCCCTCAGCAGAAGAAATCTAATATTGCTAGAAAACTTCCCCATCTTTTGCGTGATTTTTTTCTTTTTACACATTTTTAATGGAAGAAAAGTAAAGCTTCCCAGTGTTTCCCAGAATCAATGACGAAAGCACTTCCGAGTTCATTCAAACGCATGAAACAAGGCTCTCAGTTTCTTTCAAATCGATGTTAGCTTTCATTGAATTCACATGTTTTATGCTACATAAGTGTACACTTTGCGGTCCTCCGGTGTTCGTGCCAAATATTCCCTCTCAATGAGTCCTTCAATGCGCTTCTTGATGACTACGGGACTAGGGAGAAATCGCGCTCGCAACTGCTGCGTGACCTGTGGAGACACCAAAAACAGTAACAAATCAGTACATCAAACTTTTCATCATCATCATCATCATCATCAATACTGTGGACAGGTTGTGGTCGTGCAAACTGACTGACCTCTGCTACTAGAACATTGTGCTGCATCTTCTTTCTGGACTTCATGATGCGAACGATGGCAGCTTCTATCTCATGCTTCCGGTCGTCGTCCACTTTCTGCCGTGTCTCCTTCCTCTCCGGGTCGGACTCCCCTTGTTTAGCAGCCACTAGGTGTTGCACAGTTGTATTATTAGAGTTACTGCAAGGGCTACATGCTGCCTGTTACTGTACCGAGTGTCTCCAGAAAACGTGATTATGCGTACCTGTCTGGATCTTGACTCTGTGAAGTTTGGAGGTAAACTGGTCATTCACTGTAAACACATGGCCATTCTCAATCTCCTTGGACTTGGGCTCCTTGGTGAGAACTCTCTGAGTGGGCTTCCCACAGGCCAGAGACTGCAGCGCTCGCACCAGCTCCCTTTCTGGGATGTCCGTCTCCTGCTGGATCTCCTACAGGGTGGAAAGATCAAGTTCGGGACTGTGATAACACAATGAGCAAAAAGGAATGGCGAGAAAAGCAGGAATCTGAAACCTCTATTGGAATCGCCTTTTTCCTGCTGAAATTGTCCACTCTCAATCAACAGGCTGTTTGTCTTTCTTGGCACGGTAAATTGTTTTCGACACCCGAGGGGTGTCGAAATATACTGTTACATTGCATACAGCAGTGAGGTATTAAATTGTGCACCTCAAAGATGGACTTGTCTCTGTTGTTGAAAAGCATGAGGATGGTCATCTGGAAGGTGGAGACTTGCAGGATGTGCTTCCTGGTGTTGGAGCCGGTAACCTGGGCTCCTCCCACTCCGACCTCTGACCCATCATCCTTTGGACATGTTGGGATGAAAAAATTCAGAACCTAAGAACATGATTCAGAATCCCCTCCCACAGGAAATCATGTTTTCTGCTAATAAAAGTCCTCAAGATATGTAGATTTCATTGTTGCTTAAATAAGGTGGCACGTACCTTTTTGATGGGACCATAGAAGGTGGCGTTTAGATCTGCAGAGCCCATATGGTGCTGCAGTGTGAGTTGTCTACCACTGTGCTTACCAAGATAAAACCTACAGGTGGACAAGAGTCGGTCTAGGTTAACATCTAAAAAATATCCAATGTCACATAATTAATCCAACCTAAGTGTAATTTCTGTAACAAGCCGTAGGAGAAGACCATGACAATACAACAATAATTCTGTTTCTAGGAATAGACACAGACTTATATCATCAAGAATCGGTCAGGAACTGGAAAAGGTTGTTACATAATGTTGCTTAGTAAGACTCTTCCTTTTGGATCACACATTTCAGAGACACCACGGCTGAATACAAAGTGCTGTTACGAAACCATTTAAACAAGGCAAAAACGTCCTTGTGGACAACTGACCTTCTAAAGACTTCAAATGCATGTCGGGGTGACGGGGGGATGTTGCACTTGGGCGTGGCTGATTGTGTTGGCCAGTATCCCGTGGTCAGGACTCTGACCGTGAGATCAACGCCTCCAAGTGACACCTGAAGTTAGAAAAACGCAGCGATCAGGTTTTAGTGCTGCTATTGTGCACCGATTTTCATTGCTGCAATTAGGTTAGAAACTGATAACAAAAGAGATAACTTAATTAGACAAAAAAAGATAACTAAAGGCCATTGACAGACTCGGTTCATGTGCCGTTTATCTGAAACAAATCACCGTAATTTAGATCACTTAGAAAAAATAGGTTTAAATGGACTTTTGTTTGATAATTACTATGTGTTTCAGCAAACTACAATGATAGTCGGATACAGCGGCAGAGGGTCTGGTGACAAAAGGCCTCGTGACAGAGCCAGACATTCTCCCCATGTATTCCCAGGATATGGATAGTTAGGTGCATAATTGTTTTTATGTAAGTGAGCAATGCTCGGTCAGTCAAGCAGCCATGCACTAATTACAGATAGAAAATGGGCTCATTATTTTAGACAGAATGAGTTGTGGCGTGCGGCGTCTCCTCACCCCAGTTGTCTGTAGATGTTGTCTGAACTCATCCATGGTGGTGTTGGAGATGCTCATATCCCGGAACATGCCCTCCAGTTTAGAAGTGAACTGACAGCCGCACTCAGTCTGAGCATTGAAGAGCAGAACAAGGATCACAGTAAGTTAAACAAAGGCTGATTTTCTTGAAGAAAAAATCAACACTCCATGTCCATGTCAATTGGATACAGCCTGCTTATTGTAAGTTTCCACCATTTCTGGTAATGTATCTACACATTAAGATACCCCTGCCCACATAAGCAAGATTATATAAGGTACGTTTTTTTGGATTGGATGGGAAGTTATAAAGCACAGGAAGAAAAAAATACATTTCATAAAATCATTGGAGCTAGATAACCAGTTCTCCTCATCTACAGGCTGAAGGTTTTTCATTCAGGCATGAATCTCATCATTTTTAATATCACACTCCTGCTCACCTTGAGCTTTGAGATCATGTTCTTTTCAGAGTCATCAGAGACGCTCTTGTTGGTGAGCAGCCTGCGGGCGAGGTGCTGCTTGTAGTACCTCTCAAACACGTCCTTCTCCTGCATGAAGCGGAACAGCACCATGGCCTTGTCCAGTATGGACTCCACCTCCTGCTCTGTCAACTGGACAGAAATCAAAATGATGAAGTTGAAGTTACGAGTATAATATAATAAACGGAGTAAATAATCTCATAAACCCCTGGATACGCAGCAAGCTACTCCAACAGGTTACACATTACTAATGATTAGGATAAAAAAATCCAATCAAAAATAGCATGGCATTGGTTTGGCATAAAATCTAAATAGAATGACTGATTTAGCAGGCCAAGAACATCTGCGGTGTGTCCTAAAATAAGAGTGTGTGTCCAAAAATCTGTCACAGGGAATCAACATCTTCTCTCTGACATTTATGGAATGGACCTGCATTAATACAGCACTTTTCTAGTCTTCCAACCACTCACAGCATTACATTCACCCATTCACACACATTCATACTGATACTATCCTGATGGCCGAGGCTGCCATACAAGGTGCCACATGTCCATCAGAATCTAAATAAATAAATCACGTGCGTGTGGACCAAAATAAAAAAGTAAGGTGCACCAGTTCAATGTATAAAGTCAGTCTAGAGCCCTGCAGTATTATGGCTTACCCCTTTTACTCCTTTCTTCAGTTTGTCATCGATGAAGAGTGAGAGGTACTCAGGTGAGCGAGAGTTGAGGTTAAGGAAGTACTCAAAGTCGCCCGCAATAGTTTGCTTGAAGAGCCGGTCATTATTGAAGGACTCCTGGAGGAAACGGTCGAAGCGTGACTTGAGGTCCAACAAACCCTGCAGGACAGGAGAAACTGATTAGAAATAACACCAGCAGTTTGCAGTAGTTGCAGCTTAACACAGCAGTTACAGCTCCAACCGGAGCTACAGCGGACCAAAGCAGGTCTCATCAACAAAGAGTCAGGCTGATATCAGTCAGATGAGGGTCAGAACAGGAACGTAGGAGTGCAGCTGCAAATAACAGAAACCGTTTCACACAGCAGCTTCAAAAGCCCTGCAAGATGAACATAACAAGACTTTTAAAAGTGCCTTCTCTCATGTGGCCTGAATGACCTCATGGTATCCGGCGCTGTGCAACGACACAGTGGTTGTGGGCAGAGAGCATCGCAGCTTGTGACCACATACGCAGGGGGTTACAGCAGTCCTCCTCTGCTGGTAGGCTATGGAAGTACAGTATGGTCAAGGCTTGGGCAGCAATTAAGTGCTTAAGTGTACAGAGCCAGAAGAAATGACTCCATGACAACAAAAACAAGGTGAGATCTCTCTCATTCACCTTAAATATATGCTGTTATAAGATTATATTGGGCTTCAACGGAGCACATTTACCATCACAACTGCCTCCTACTCTTGCAGCACCAAATGAACTGAACATTTTACAACATGTTCCTGCAGATTTACAAGACTAAGCAAAAACATCCCTGCATTCCGACGTCTCTCGATGCTCAAACCTCTTACCTGGATGTAATCTACAGGGTTTTTCCCCTCTCCCTCCTCTGACACCAGGGCCTTTCCTTGCTCCCGCAGGTATGAGCTCATACACTCACACATGGTCTTCAGTCCGTTAGGAACCCTGCTGAACAGCTTGTACATGCACGCCAAATCTGTGATGGATAGGTATGAATACACACGTATTAGAAATCTATTTCTACTAAGTGAAATGGACTGAGTAGCTGACATCTGCCAAGAAGAAGGCTTATTTGTGCAGAGTAAACTAAAATACCTCTGGAGGTTACTGATGTGGAAATATTTTCTGAAAGGCACAACAGTCACAGTTTCATCTTAATCTAATCCTATAATGACATTCCTCTTATTCATCGTTTGTGACATGAGGAAGGGGAACACTGTGACTGCATTACTGATACAGTAAGTCATACATCCATTGCAACTGACAGTAACAGTTTATTCAGAGCATTGGGGATCTCCTTCTTTTGGAGTGAGGCATACAATTTAACTGTCATTAAGACAAATATTTAATTTAAATTAAATAAATGACCAGAATGTAGCCTGAGCAGCACTGCAGCATGCTTACCGTCCGTCTTGCCGTTTTTGAGCATGTGGACCAGGCCGGAGTTCTCCATCTCTACGATCGTCTTCATGTGTTTAGAGATGAGTTCGCGTTCCACCACCTTGACAATCGGCTCTTCTGTAGATTTATCCAGGCAGTGCATCACCCGCTCAATCTCCTCATTGATTCTGGCTTCCACTTTCTTTATGTACACACTGGCACTATTTTCTGCAAGGAACTTCTGGCTTTCCATCTAAGTGGAAAACAAGAAACACTTGTAAGCTGTAAAAGACAAAATGTTTCTCAAAGTCCTTTCAATTTGTTGCGGTTTCAGTGAGGGTGGTCTGGTCTACAGTATGTATGTACTTTAGTACAGGATGTTTCAAGAATCATCTGAATTTATACTTTATTTCATTTATATGGGCCCCAGATAGGGAAGACGTAGTGAAAATAAATAGGATACAAATAAAAAGACAAACAATGAGCAGTCAGGGGAAGGATGTACTCTCACAAACCTGGAAAAATTCTGCAGACATTTCTAAGAATGGCGCCTCAAAGTCTTCTTCATACACAGATCTCCCTTCAAGGCCAAGGATCATTAACATTTGGCAAGCATTTCTAATGGCGCCCCTGGAGGAGAGGAGAAGCAGACGAAATGTTTAAGGTACAATCAAGAATGAATAATAAAATGAATGCAATTTTTAATCATGTATAATATGCAAATGCTGCCACTGCCACTCTTCAGCATCTGATACAAGGTCACAAGGCTGTATGGCTCTTTCCTCTGCTGTGTGGTCCTATTACTATTTGACTGAGCAGTGTGGACAGGATGAACCGTGTGCTTCAAATGCATTTGTTCAAAAATATGGCAATGCTGCAACTTCCTGCAGGGTCAGGTGGAGGTGTGGGTTTGGTTATTTCTGCTTTAGAATGTAACCGAAATTAAACGCTTCTTCTCTCTTCACTCACTCTATAGCTTGGCTGACCATCATTGCGCTCTCTTTCTGCTTGCTTGCCCATTGAACGAGGGAGGAGGGCTCAACTTTCAATAAAATTGCACTGAAATTCCTAATTGCCCAGAGTCAGGTGAAAAATGTCTTTGTCAAAAAGGAGAACCGTGGACACAGTCCCAGGTTTTACAAAAAAATAAACCAATTCCTATTTCTTCACAGAGGTAAATGAGAAGCCAGTGTGTTTGATGTGTTCACAGCACCTTTCAGCGCTCAAGCAATATAATGCTTGGCGGCACTATCAGACTCATCATGGCAAGAAACACAAGAACTTGCAAGGACAACTGAGAACAGAGACGATAAATGAATTATTGGCAAGTTTAAGGAATCCGTTTTTAATCATAGCCGAGGGATCAGCGAAACATCTCAAGCTGTTCATCCTTGGTTTTATAAATTAATTGTTCATTACTTGTAAACGTTTTCAGAATACATATTCTTTACACTAAAAGAAAAGGGACATTTGGAAGTTGTTATTTGAAGGTTATTTTGCAATGGTTTTACAGGACCGGTCATACTTCAAAGATCAAACTGGCCTAATTTTGGACCATGGACCAAAACCACTCTCAGGTCTGACAGGCACAGAGAGAGCAGGCAGCCTGCAGCAGGTGAAGCCATGTAAAATCTGGTACTATCTGCAGGTTTTGTGAGGAGATGTGGATGTGCTTATTTGTGCTTTAGAACGTAAACCACTGTGAAACAATCAGGAAAAAAACTCACTAACGGCAGTTCCTCGCCTCACTTCCTTCAGCTCGCTCAACCACCGCTACAGTCTCTATCTCCCTTTTGCTCACTCACTCACTCAGCCAGAACGCAGGCTGTTTGAACGCTGTGTTCACAAACAGCAACAGACTATGGGGCTACCTATTATACTGATAAAGAAATTTAAAAAAAATTATAATAATTTTGGGATTTAGGATTTCACACCAACTATAACTGCCAACTAACTTCTGATAATCTGTTCTTCAAAAACCACTTGATTTAACATTTTCCTTAATGACCTGACTAAATATGAAGGATGTGGATTCTTTTTTCATCCCAATTAATGTGCAAATTAAGTTGTCAATATCAACTATAAAATATGAATTAGGTTGTCATGCAATCAATCCAGCCTGTGAGTCTACCTGTCCACCACCTCCCCTTTTCTCTCGCGTGCGATCATGTCCAATAGGGTCTGTCGGAGGTGGTCTCTGATGCAGCCATAACGAACCACTTGATCCCTAAAGATGATAAGACCCAGGTTGTAGACATTCTCTACATTGTTCTGCTGTACATACACCCGATCCTGTGAGACAAACACACAAAAAGGGGAATTAATGCCTTGGACAACATTGAATATATGCATCTTCCCCACGACATCCGTCACGTGTTTAAATGTGTGTCTATGTCAAAGTGGGTTTAACCTCGTGTGTTGTTTAAATTAACTATAAACACTGAATATATACACTTTTCAAAGAGTTTCAGGTTCATTTTCAAATATGCATATATATATATGCATGCTTCCGTCCTGTCCAGGGTGTACCCGCCTTTGCCCAATGACAGCTGTGATCGGCTCCAGCCCCCCCAGCGACCCTGAATACAGGATAAGCGGTAGACAATGGATGGATGGATGATGTATATGAAAAAAAGGTAAATTAACGGCCAAGGTGCCGCTGTCAAAGTTCCAGTGTAAACAACGCTAGCGACGCGTGGTGAGCTTTACATTACACCCACCCTCGTGCCCACAGTAGGCTAGTCCCGTGTCTGTGGATCAAAGCGATTGCTCTGCTATGATTGTTCCAAAATAGAACTTGCGCAACTTTGCGAGCCGCGCAGGTGAAGTATCAACATCACGTGCAAGTTCCATGTAAAAAGCGCCTCTGCAGCGTAGCGGGCTTAATTACAGCCACCCGAGTGGAGCTGAGCGAGCAGGCAGTGAAAGCACACAGCGGCATTTTTATCATAACAGTACCGGTCAGGTACGCGTCCAGTTCCGCTCAGGCGTCTGCACATATTTCTAGTCAACACGGGCGGAGCTGAGCGAGCAAGTGGCCACGAGCGGGGAGTGGATTTTGCAGAGAGCGGCATTTTTATATAAAAGTACTGGTCCAGTTCCGCTCCGGTCCCCTCACACCACGAGTCTGAAGCCCAAGCCGACCCTGTGTCCTACACAGTCATCAACAGTATTTCAGTCATAAAACGGCTCGATAGCATTGGGAGATCCCACTGAGCGATAATGAGAGGGACTGCCTATTGATTAAAGTCTCGACATTAACACATTGCCTATCCGTGTATCGTGCATCTTTATATATATATAAAGCTTATTGCTCTCAAGTAGTAATTCCTTTGCAAGATGTTATTTAAAAAAAATCCAATGTAACATTAAATTGATATTGAATTACAAATATTTTAATACATAATTCATGTTTTGTTATGAATTAGGATGTTATGGCATTAATCTGAAAGGTAAAACCATCTCATTTTACTCAATGGCCTTTGTGCCCTGTCATGTGGCCTTGGTGCCCCTGAAAAAAATGAAAGTGAAGGCCAAATGGCCTTGGCCCTAAAATGACGAAATTCCAACCTTGGTAACAAACTAAGTATTGGTTCTATAGTATGAGGGCTGTGGGGAAAAAACAGCTACTCACCATATACATCAGGATGTCTCTGATCATCACCATAGCTGTTTGATGGTCATTCCAGGCTTGATTTAGGGTTTGAAGGAAGTTGTTGTTTAGGGAGTTAAGGACATCTTCCCTGACCTTGGGGGGAGAGAAACACACATGCATGAGGTGGGCAAACTGCACCAGAGTTCTGTGTTGGTGACAACACAATACTTGGCCATGGGTAAGAAAAACAACTTGAAAACACCTTGATTAAGAGAACCTTTTTCCTGCATTAGCCGACACCTACTTTTGCTATTTCTTGTTCATGCAATCTTTTCATTTGACTCTCATTTGCTGCTTCTTTAATACCGCTTCTCTACTAGTTGGCCATACAACAGCTTGATAATAGTCACACTGCAGTGTGACTCAGCATTGTAAAAGTCTCTGTAGAGTAAGATTCACACCGGCCTCCCCCTTTTCTCATCAAGACAGAGAAGATGAATTATCACCTCTGCTCTTAATACACAAGATCAACCCACACAGACTCACTAACTTTTTCTTATTCACAGCAAGATGGAAGTAAACACAAACATCTGACTGTAGCTTTAAATCACACTCATTATGTACACCCATGACTTAATCATAAAAGTAAGTAATTTATCTTTACGTTTCATTAACCATGAAGGCCAGATTCTTTGTGAGAAAAAAAACAACAATAAAAACTTCATATTTTAAGTAAAAGGCTGGCCGTGGATAAAGATGAGATGCAAAAGAAAATCATCACCTCTTCAAAAAAGCATAAAACACCTGACTCCCACTGCCTCTCTTCACCTGAACTGGCAAACCCCGCAAAAATGTTGCATTTGTATTTCTTGTTTCATTTACTCTCATGGGTTCCAGTATTTTTTATTCTACATTTGTCCAGCATCTCAAGAAAAGTGTATTTGAGTATCCAAAAAAACAACCCTTTTTATATAGTAATATAATAACAATTCATAGGACTTCTGTCCTATGAATTGTTATTATAATGAATTATCATCTTTGAGTTGTTTACAATACTTCAGTCTGCTTGGAGTGTGAAGATTTGTTGGCTGCATGCAAACCATTACTACCGTCTTTCTTTGAAAATCATAACTGGATGATTATTATTACATAATAAAGACACACAGGTGTTTCTCGTCTTTGAACGTGTTGACATTCCTTTGACTGCTAATTTACTAAACCTGCCAAGTTGAGAATGTACATTTAATTAAGCTGCCAAACCACCTGGCTGCTATTCAACAGCAGGCTACTGAAATATTGCTCACTGGGAATCTGCACACTGCACAGAAGCATTTACTAGAGATATCATGGCCAAACCTAATTTGTTGCTAATTATATGCAACAAAAACAAGTGACAGCCTGGGAAAAGCTTTCACTTGTGGGTTATCTAACTGATCAGCAGCAATTTGAAAACAAATTAGTAGTTTTAGTTACAGGATCGGTGTATCTTTTGGTCATTCAATTTTTCTTTCAGAAAGGGGAATTGGAAAATAAAAAAATGAGTGGTAAGATTTTGGTAAATTCCTGAGCACAAGATAAGGATATATGTGTAAATATAGAGTTAGTACATGGCACCCTGCTGCAGTCTCTAACTGGAGTGATGTTGCGTGCTTGTCAAGCCACAATTACACATTGCAGATCTGCTGGTTAAGTTTCGTGCAACCGGCATCAGGCTGTAACCCCCCCCCCCAGAACTCCCACTGCTTATGTGCACATCAAACACGATGTTTTAATTAGAAATTTTGCACAGTTTCTGCTGCACATTGACAAGCGTGTTTGAGACTGACACACAAAGAGTTCACACAGTTCCATGACATATTGGGAAACACTGCAAGCACCGGTGCCTCTATCCTAAACGCAGAAACCTGAGAAAAGGGGCTCGTGTTAACTTTTCAAATGTAAAAAGGTGGATGTGTGCCTGTGGTGAGTAACGTGATAAAATAGGTTTCCTCTGATGAAAATGCTCTCTAGGATTCCCAAACTGTGCATTTTATTGGGGAGGGCTCTGCCGTTTTTCGTTTCGGTTTTATGTTGATTTTATCATGTGTTATACTAAATAGAAAATGATGTTGCTCATCCCTTTTTGACCACGAAAAGGAAAATCAAATAACCACTCGTCATTTGCTTTTTAATACCCGTTTCTGAAAAGAAAATTTAATTACCAAAAGATACAAGGACCTCAGAGGATCAGCATTGGCTTGCCATCCGTTGTGCAATGTATTTATTTGTTTTTACAAACGGCTCAGAATAATCCAATTCACTGACATTTGACATGACTACCATTTAACTTCCTTGCTGAAGATAAGGATTTAGGGAGATTTAAAGGAATTGCTTGTGTGTTTTCAACCAGAGAAATTACCTTGTCTGTGCAATGTCAAAAAGTCAAAATATAATAAAGCATGATGTTTTGCTAATGCCTGAAATTATTCTTACTTTGTTGATTAGGTGTTCGGTGACGACCTCCCGCAGGCCCGTGTAGAGCTTCTCTCCATGTTTGTGAAGCACCATTGTGTAGGCGTTCCTGTACAGTTCCTCGAAGCTCAGGCCACTGTTGTTCTTCCTCTGAATCTCCTGGATGGCATTCTTCAGAAGGTCCCAGATATTGTTGACGTACTTCTCATCCATAGTCATCTGCAAAAGGTAACCAGTAATGGGTTTAACGAGATGACTCACATCTTTCCAGTATTTCTAGCAGTTTCTGTGGGTGGGGCATGCGCTGTTCATTTGATGGTCAGGTGTTGAAAGATTAGTTTACTTTTCATTCAGTTGATCATCAGGACGAGTATGCCTCGTCAGTGAGTGATAACCAGCTGTTCGAGTATTCCTCAATTAGAATTAATGTTACAGGGATCATTGTGTTTTTTTGGTAGATAATTCCTTGTGTGTTGGTGTTTACAACCTAAAGCTAAACCTAACAAGCTAACAGGCTAACAGGCTAACCAATTTGTAAACATCAGTGTGTGCGCAATAAAGCTTCGTGGAGACCCGAGTTGTACCTGCCCTACTTGTCCTGACAACCCTTCAAGAGGGGAGTTTATTAAACAAGACCGTTTATTAAAAATCTGGACACACATAATATGATTATTTGCAACAACACATAGAACCAAGAATTTTGTTCCTAAATAAAGCCTCACAATGTAAATAGACACCTGCGTCTGTGTAGTGTAGTTGTAGACCTAACATTAAAAAAGGATACATGCCAAAACCTATCCACTATAAGAAGACCGTTTCATTATAAAGATCAGTCCGTTAGTATTAGATATTACTAACGGACTGATCAGTACCAGGACCGCTAGTCAGACAACTGCACATCACCTCAACTGCGAGGAACCTGGGTGTAATCCTGGATAACCAACTATCCTGCACCCCATACATCACTGCTGTGGCCCGATCCTGCAGATTTGCCCTCTACAACATCTGCAGGATTCGGACCTTCCTCACAAAGGATGCAACGCAACTCCTGGTCCAAGCACTGGTCATCTCCCTCCTGGCCGGACTCCCGGCCTCAGCGACTAAACCATTGCAGCGTATCCAGAACGCTGCAGCATGCCTTGTCTTCAATCTACCCAAATTCTCCCACGTGACCCCCCTCCTCCGTGACCTCCACTGGCTCCCTGTTGCAGCACGCATCCAATTCAAGACGATGATACTGGCCTTCAGGGCCATCAATGGAACGGCACCCATCTACCTTCAAACACTGGTCAAACCACACGCCCCGACGCGAGCACTTCGCTCCTCTGTCACTGCCATCTTCCGAAAAAGTCTCAGACTTCACCTCGACTCTGCATAGCATGACCCACTAACAACACCCCCCCCCCCCCCCCCAAAAAAAACAAACAAAAACAAAAAAGCACTTCTATGTTCTTACCTATAGCACTTTGATCATAGCACTGTTGTTCTTAAGGTATACTTGCTGAACAGATACTACTTTACTCAGATGAGGACCTAACACTTGTTTCTATTTTTTAGCTCTTACTTGATCGGCAATGATATGTTGTGGTTTTTCTTTTGACAAATGTACTTATTGTAAGTCGCTTTGGACAAAAGCGTCTGCTAAATGCCCTAAATGTAAATGTAAATGTGAAGATTTACTTGACTATGGTTGTGTATTATTGTATCGACTAACTCCAAACATTTCTTGTTTTGGCATGAGGCTTCACAATCCTTATTAGCTATTTATGCACACTAAAACCTACTGTAACGTTTGTTGTAAGTTTCCAAATGGAATTTAAAAGCTGGTAGATGCTGATGAATAATAAACGCCGGAGCATGATTTCTAATTTACAAGACAATGTGTGAAAACAGTGTACGAAGCTGTCGTGCATCATTGTAATTACAAATAAGCTTTAAACTTAAGAAGTACACGGCAGGTTTTTTTCTTCTTAATTTGTTGTTTTCTCATGTATATTCCTCAAGCACTTAATGGTATATGATCAAATAAACCCATAAACTTCGGAAAAGGAAGGGTGTGGGTTGCAATGAGTGCAGTGGACCTTGGGACAATCACTGCACACGGCCGATCATCCAGCCAGACCTGCCGGACCAAACAACTGAAATTGAAGTCGACTGCCCCAGGAAGAGAGAGAGAGAGAGAGAGAGAGGAGAGCCGAGATGAAAACTAAGCTAACCCAGCTAGGACCTGAGGCTACTCCACTACCCAGTCTGCCCCTGGCTGTCTGATGTCTGGTCGTGGGAAAATAAGATGGATGAAATTATGGAGATATGGCTCCATCACAGCATCCCGGATCAAGCTGCCCTTGACAGGCAGATCGCAGGACAGAGCACGGGACTCTGGTGCGACGAGGGGAGTTGGACTGTCTTTATATCAATGGTGCTTGGTTCCCAAACACAGATAAAGCTTTTGGACAATGGTTCCCTAATGTAATTTTTTTAATGTTATGTTGCTGGCCATGTAGTCTGTCAATAGAATTATTTTATTTTTTAATCACTACAGGAATGCACTACTGTTTTGTTTTTCTTGTGAAGCAAATGTCCTACAACTGCTTTTCGATGTGCATCAATGTGTTGACAATAAATGATCCATGAATCCTTTTTCTTAGTGACTTCCTATCAAGGCCTCCTCAATAGCCAAAGCACACAATTTAATGTGTGCCACAGCTTGTGAGGAGGAATAGTTTGTTCCTTCTCAGCAGACAAGCCCAAACACATGCATGTCAAGATGCTGTTCTACCAGTAAGTCTGTCAGGACTGGGCCACATTCAACAGGCTTCACATGGATCAGAAACGTCCTCCCTGTATTAACACACTTAATGATGGAGCCTCTGTCACTTTCATGCAACTTGGAATTATTTATAACTCATAAGAGGAGCAACACAACGAGCATCTGACTGATACACAGTCTCACTCCGCCAGCCACAGACTGACTGAAATTTCAATTTAAGCAGAAGGAGGTCAGTTCATAAATGAGGTCTATCAGTGACTTGCAGACAAAGGGAGTGCCAGGTGGACGGGGAGAGGAATCTTAAATCACATTTTTAAAACACTGAACCAACGACAGTCACGAGACGTAGATCTACTAATGACACGATCACTAATGCAAACCCCAAAAACTAACGTTGGGCTGACTGAATTGTTTTTTTTTTCCTCAAGCATCCACCTACAGCTGTGGTCACGTTGCTGCTTGTTCATGCACAGTTACGAATCTAGCTAGCATCTCGGTTCACGACAGTCAGTCAAACGTAACGTTAGGGCTCAGGCACAACGACATCGGCCGTTTGATAAAGAAACCCCAAATCAGTCAAAACAACAAGTGTCAAAGAGTCAGGGCTAACGTTAGCATCGGCTGTGTGTCGACAAATCAATCTGCTAGCTAACGTTTGGGCAGTTGTGAGGCAGTTAAACGTTAAAAGACAATGAAAAGTGATTTAATAAAACTTCCCACTGGGCTGGTAATATAACATTGCTGCCACCTAACCAACGCACCGAGAAGTCGGGGCGACTGGACCGTTTGACGGCTGCACTTTTGTTTACGGATAGGCAAGTCATATCTGCTGCTCAGCTGGTTAGCCTGCTAGCATTTAGCCGGCAGCCCAGACCACGGTGGTCGAGTCACCGCCTGTCGGGCAGGCAGATCACCTACTGCGGTGTGCACTTACAGGAAAGGCCCGTATCCTCATTTTGGTGTCCTTCTTGGTGCCGCTTTTGCTGAGATTGGACATGGTTGCCTCGTCCGTTGGCTCTGTATTCACATGAAAGTATTCTCCAGGGAGGGACGGGGTGCGACTACTGGTTTATGGAGCAGCAGACGAGCCTTCACTCGACCTCGTAGCTCCGCGTCCCGGCACCGCAAGTTTATTGTTGACAGCCAAACGCCAAATCCGATAGTTCTTCATACAGCAATGGCGGATTACCTGCAGTTCTCATTGCGCAGAGCTCACGCACTCCAAGTCACGCGAGAAAGTAGTAACGTGGAACATTTTCTCAACTTTACTTGCACCTGCACTTGAATAATGTACGTTAACACGCATATAAAGTATATATTATATCCATTGATAGTAGACTTATTTTTTTATTCTGTATATATATAGATACATTACTAATAAAAGTAGAAATATTGTATTTATAACTTAAAGTTTAAACGTATAACTACTTGTTACTTTTTAGATTAAGATTTTACATGAAAACCATATGATTAGTTCATAAAATGTAATACATTGTTGTGTGTACTGTGCTTAGTATAACCTCCACTTACCCCCACCAACTACATCATTAAAGTACTGCTTATATTTTAATCAATCAGTAACAATGATCTAATAACATAGTCATATTTTAACACTATAAGGGGCCATTCTGCATAATGATTACTTTTGACACTTAAAGTGGGCGACATCTTTTTGCAAATATGTCTGAAATATAACTTAAGTAATATTTTTAAGGCAGGACTTTAACTTGTTTTAACAAAGGGATATTGCTATGTTTACTCAAGTAATTATCTGAATAATTTTAAAAGTCACGCCTTCAAATTCAGGTAGAAGTACAGAAATAATATCATAAAAATGTTCTTATACTATCAAAAGTTAAAAATACTCATGCGACATGGCCCCATGTTATATTATGTAATTGTACATAATGTAAAGTAAAATAGTTAAATTTGCATTCTAATGTACAAAAAATATTGTGATTGGTTTGGTTTGGACCGGCTTGATGAACTCCTCTTTGGCTGCACCTCTTGGCAGATTCATACTTTGATGTGGAACTGGCCAAGTTCAGTTGTGGCTGCATTATTTAGTGCTAATGGTTCAATATACACATGCATAACTGTACGCAAAGTGTGTATGCGTTCATGTTCTTCAAATTCACACATCAAATGTCACACCCACAGAGAATTTAAAGGTTCTCTTACAAACTGGAATACCTTCAATCGAATTTCAATTTGCATATTTGACATTTGCATTTCACAGTGCTTTCAATTAGAATAGCTATGTTTTTAACAAGGTTTTCCAATTTCGGTTGGGTTCATTTGAATAAACACAGATGCTTATTGAAATAGGCACTATTCTGTGTAATATCAGTTTAAAACCCTATAAAAAAGACCCATGTCAAATTCATAAGTGATGCATATTCCCCAAATAATTTCTGTTAGAATTAATTTTACATCAGTTGGTTGGTTTAAGGAGCTTCATACGTTACTGCAGCCTCACCTGAAGAAAAGCTGTAGATACTGTACACACAAGTTATGATAATTTTACTTCAGCTACATGCAGAACAGGGAGAGGTGATTTTGCTGTGTGCTGTGGGGAGGAGTGAGAGTGCATCTGGCCATGCTTATATCAGTATGTGGGATAGGCCGGATTAACAGAGGTGCCACTGTGATGACTTAGTCAGTGTAATAATGCAACAGTAGGTACTCAGAGTGTGGTGATGCTACAATATATGGTGTATTTTATGCACTGTTAAGAGACAGAAATCTAGACGCCTTTCATGAGATTTATTCCAAGAAAAAAAAAATCAAAATTTCATCCATAATGTCCTTGTTCATTACATCTGAAGAAGAACAAGACCACCAGCACTCAGAACAAAACAAATAATTAACAGATGACTGGATTTAGTCCTCAGCATAAGCATTGTGTACATTTCAGATTAATTTGGGTCCTTATTTGTTGCAGAATATCACATATATAACCTAAATAATATGGGTTTCTTTCATCTCATCTGTTTAAAAGTCTTGAGGTTGTTCAAAAAAATGGCATTAAATGAAGAGAACAGGATGCAACCGCTTTGAAAACATTACAGAATTGAAATACTTCCCATTGTAATAATGACAGACAATCATGTAACATTTTCTTTCTTTTTTAAAACTTTGATATTTACAGCAATTATATCTTTGCCACTTTTAATGATTATGTCACAGGTGATTAATCATTACAATGACAGTACATCACAGGTTAGAGTCCCGCTGTTCTGTGATGATGGGAAATAGTTTGGGTTCATTTATCTGGATAAGCCGCAGTTTCACTGGTCATGATGTATCAGAACGGTTTTCTACGAACACAGCCTTCGACTTCCCTCCAACGTTAGAGAACAAAAATACTTGAAGGTACGCCTGTTTTTCACTTTGCAGCTTGGCCAGGAAGTAGACAATGTTTGCTTGGCACATTTAGCCCTGACTCTCTAAAACAAACATAAAGGGACGTATACACACGCCGTATGAAAAACTGCCCTCCATCTGGACTCTCCAAAGCAGTTATAGATTAAAATCATCACAGGCATTTGAATTTTTTTTTTCAATGGAAACATCATGATCTGACACTAAAATGCCTTTAGAAACCTAATAGACCTAATAATAATTTAACAAGAGGCATATATTTACATAGGAGTCTATGCAACGTCACAGAGGCAGACACTTCATATTGCACATGAAAAAGGCAGGTACGTATGAAACAGTGGTTTAAAAAGAACAGAAGGGGGAAAACCATAGGTGAGAGAGAGAGAGAGAGAGAGAGAGAGAGAGATAGATAGAGAGAGAGAGAGAGAGAGTCTACAAACCTCCCCCTTAACGCAGTCAGCCTCATGAGACCCTTTTTAAAAAAGTGTATATTTAAATCCTATGATTGCTTTTTGATTTTATCTACCTTCATTAATAATAATAATAATAATAATAATAATAATAATAATAATAATAATAATAATAATAATAATAATAAAAAATAATAATACATCGGTTTTATAGCACTTTTCCAGATGCTCAAACGCTGAACACTGAAGAAATTCTGGCAACATAACTTGGGGTTTTGCGTCTGCATCATCACTATCAACTCAACAATCCTCTCTTGATCTCCATACCTCCAGTGCTCTCTCCCTCCCTCTCTCTCTCATCTACACACCCACTCGTCCATCCACTCATTTGCTCACTCACTCTCAGCGCTCCACACACATCCTACATACAGCAGTCGTGTCCGTTACAGAAGTAACTATTCCGTAATGACCTTACACTAACTCTGCAGCATTTCCTATATTTCGAACATTGTAAGGTAAATCTGAATATGGCATTTTGTAACAAAACCCTTTTGGCCCCCTTTTTTATTTATTATAATTTTTTTTTTTTTTACATGAGGCACAATCTGAGATCTTTTCATTTCCTTTGGGATGCAGCAATAGTGAACTGTTGATGCTTCCGGGACAGTCATTTCTATGATGGCTACATCTCTCCTTCTTATTTGGGTACATTGAGAACTGAAAATGAAACGCTGTTGTGTCTACCTAATATCCACCGGTGGTTGTATAAATAACTTAAAATAGAAAGAAGTGAACATGACATCTGAGGTCTTCACACAGGTATTTCACAAATATACATCTTTTGAGCATTGTGATCATTCACTCACCACACTAATACTCAAACTATGTCTATAACAAATATACAACATACATACTAAAACAGACTCTTTATTTCAATTTTCATATATTAAAAGCTCTAAGAAAGGCAGCAAAGATGCGCAATAAGGCAGATCCATATGACACACTCAGTGACACACTCCATATAACACACTCTACTCTGGCACATTTACGCCAACAGATGAGATGGATCTTTTAAAGGGTTTTTAAGCTCTCAATCTAAAGTAGTTTTACTTGGAAATCGTTTAACTTAAAAAGTAAAAAGGAAGTGAGAATGGTGCAAGGGAGTGCGAATGACGGCAGTGGAAAAATAAACCCAGGGTGTGTTTTAGGTCATGAGTGACCTTTGTCTGTAGATGATCATACTTGAAGCTGTGACATGCAGTTAATATGCACAGGGTGCATATTTTGTAATGCTTTACGCATGGAGAGGGGTATTATAGACAGGGATCTGAGACTCATTGATCAGTGATTGTCAATTTGCCCCTGTAACCTCCCCCAAAAAATGAGGAAAAGTGAGTCAATACACATGAGGATTATAATGTTAGTGAATGAACTTAAAATCTCCCTTATACAACGTTATGGTGATGAATTCATTAAACACATTTTGAGGAGGTGAATACAAAAATCTGTTCTAATGGTATAAAATGGACCGCGTTGATTTGTTACCCATGGAGGAATCAACACTGGCGGAGATAAAAGGAGTAATACATGAGGTGTCCATACAGCATGCATTCATAAGCATCAGATGAGGGACTATGGCAGCTGCTTGTGTGTGAACAAAGCTGAGCCATTGAAACCAAAATACGCTATTATAAAACATTTTACAGAAAGTATATAGCACTTTATTTCACTATTACATGAAGTTGAAATAGTCTTTTCCTGTAAGAACAGTTTTTTCTCTGTTGTGTGTCTAAGCAGTATGTGCATGTACATGTGTGTGTGTGTCTGTGTTTTTACAATCTTAATCAGAATCGTATGAATGAACTTGTAACTTGTGGTTAAAATCTTTTTTTCCCCCCAGTATAGCTGCTGGAAAAAGATAAAGTCACCACCTTCTGCTTTCCTGAACTTCAGACACAAGCAACATGTGACATCTAATCACTGAACCGGCACAGATGGATCCGCTCGTTTCCAAATCACTTGTCTGATTCAATTAGCTTGAAACTTCGTCCCGTCCGTTCTGCATGGCCTGCTAAGCATCTAAGTGATTGACAGCAGAGAGATCCCTCCCTCTTAGGTCGCCAAAAAGGTATCCTCAGCCTCTTATTGGCCCACAGAAAACTTCAGCACAACCGTCAGAGGCCCGCTGTTGTCACTGACCCCTCCCGCCTTCTCCATCGTCAAGGCAACCATTGAGGCAGTGGTCGTCGCTCCCGAAAGCACCCTGTGACTGCAGCAGCTCGTATTCCTGGTCCAGGAAGTCTAAGCTGTTGTTGCTAGGCAACCCACGGATGGTGAACTTGTGGGACACTTTGGTCCACTGCTCCCGATTTGCCGCCACTCTCTCGTACAGCTCAGTGGCCTCGGGAAAGAGCTCAGATAGGAGCCTAAAAGGACAGGGGGCAGTGGTGTCAAGTTATTGTGATACTTTATAAATTAACTGTACAAGAGAAGATCTTCACTGTGCAAGCTTGAGACGCTGAAATGTTACAGTCCCAAATACAAGGGTCAGTTGACAACGGTAGCTTAATGACATGTATTTCTTGTATCCTATAGTCTTATTTTCATTAGTGTTGTATTTAGTAAAAAACACAGGAACCCGTTTAATGGCCACTTGGGGGAAATACTTGCAATGTGGGGACCAAGGTCAGTCCTGATCCCAAGACAAAGTGATCAGTGAGGTCGGGATTGGGAGGACGTGGTATTTAAGCTTTTTGTACGCACTTGTAAATGGGCATGGCGATATGTTCCATGAAGCTTATCTGCAGTTCTGGTATATATGCTTTCTCTCTGTCCATCATCTCACTGGGCCGGTTCCCCATGGCTTTTTCCTGCACACACACACACACACACACACACACACACACACACACACACACACACACGCACATAATACAGACGGACGTGAGTAATGAACTCTGCATTTGTGCCAAATAACACCAACTTCAGCCACATATTAAACAATTTGACATGCCGTTGAACAGTCGGTGTACACTGACACATACCAGATCTCCTTGAGAGAAGAACTCTTTATAAATCAGCTCCTGCGGAGACAAAACAGGCAGACATCTGTTATTGTTCATACGGTTTTCATATTCACAGTGACACTGATTAAGTTCCACTTAAAATACAAGATTCTATGAAATGTCACGCAATAAAGCAGTAAATATGAGCTGGAATTCTCCCTAATGACGCATCTCTTCGGGGGTTTGGATTTTCATTTAACTTTAAAATGAGCATAAATGTATTCTAAAATAAAATGTTACAATCTACTATGTATTATCATAATACCATAGTATTACATGGGGCGGTTTAGAGTTTCTCATATTTGCAAATATGACTGTAATTTGTCTATGCTGAATTACAAGCATGCTGTTATCTAAGATAAAATGTGATTCTCTGTGAGGACATTTCACTATTTGGTGTGATTGCTGTATTTTCATTAATCCCCATGCATTTTCTGTCCGGCGACAAAATAATGTACCGACTGAGACCAATACAAGCCAGAATTAACTAGAAATACTGGTCGGTTTCTGGAGTAAGGATTAGAGTGCATTTGCTGTAGGTGTTAAGATTTAGGGTGTAAGATTTAGGACAAGGGTCAGGGGTTTGGTGTTGAAAAGGGGGCAGATCAAGATTACACATAATCCTAAAATGGACTGCAGTTCCAGAATAGAAAATCATGGAATATTTTCAACCGTACAGCCAAGAATCTCATCATCTTTATCGCCCCAGAAAGGGGTCAGTTTTGCTGTATAGTCATTTGACAACTGGACTTTAGGAATCTACTGCTGAAAACAGGACGACACCGTGAAAAAACGTCTTTCTGCTGCACGTCAACCAACAGAGACAGTTTATGAACTGCAGTCCCAAAGCTTTTTCTGTTTTTGTTTGGACTTGCAAAAAGCTCTTGCATGCACCTCTATGTGTGTGTCCACTGATGATTAAATACTAATTATTGTTCTCATTACAAGGTCAGACATCCACTGAGACAAATTTACATTCACTCGAGTTTAGCACACGCCACATACAAGGCGTTTGACAGGAGTATGATCTAAATAGCTGTGCGCTGACATATTCCTCGTTATTCTCCAATTTAGACCGGAGTCATAATGTGGTGACAAATCACGTACGCGCCAAACAAATCAAACTAAACACGCTGAGCTAAACATGTGGTAACATAAAGTACTAATGTAAAGTATAAACATCGGCGTAGACTGTGAACTGACAGCAATCTTGCGTGTGGTTTTCCAGCCCTTGGTTTGGTCCGACAGGTCACATGATGTCATCAACAAGCACAGCAGCATGGAGCGGTGGGTACGGCTTTTTGGGTTGTACCCATCTGAAACACGCACATAGGGAAAAAATATATTGAAAAAATGTCCAAGAAGAAACTGTACGATGTCAAAGGCATCTCAACACTGTGGGTTTCCATTCTGTGTTTCGGTCAAACTGGTTTCATCGTTACACACTCTGCGGTGCAAAGCGAACGCCAACTCATTTAAAAGCTTTTAATGCCCTTTGATTACTCAAACAGCACCCGATTGATTCCACCGGGGAGACATCCACTCAGGATAACCTGTAATTGGTTGCATTCAGGCATATCAAACCAATGGCCAGGAGGTTACAGCCAATTATGTTATATAAGAGTGCAGTAAGCAGCTGTGTCCTCAAACGGGTAAATAGTCCACTAAAAGTAGAGGATTACTAAGTATGTCAGTGATGACGGCTGCAAGTTTGACTTCAGAAAAATAAGTTTTAATTTTCATGTATTATTATGTTTTGTTTTTTTGTGAAGCACTTTGTAAAATTGTTAAGAAAAGTGCTTTATAAATAAAGATAATTCAAGTTTAAGTCAGTTTGTGCTTTTTGTGTGATGCTGATTATTGCTGCGTATTTGTGAGTGATTATTTAGCCCCCCCCCCCAAAAAAAATGTATTTATGAAAAAACTATTGAAGGTTACTTGTGACTCATCACAATATGACAATATATTTCCAAATGTCACCATGTTAGACATGGCTGTGCAACTATGTACCATCGGCCATCTTCTGCAAGTCCTTGAAGATGCGAAGGTGGTGAGCCAGGTCTGTAGCCAGGATGACGTCTCTGATCAAATCCAGCATGCGCGTGTAGTCCTAAAAGAAAACAAATACCAAAAATGACTCTTGCTTGCGCATACAGGGATATCATAATCAAGTGAATGGAAATGAAAAGTGAGAGACATTTGCGACGTGTTAATGTCCGTCTTCGTCTTACCTTCCTGTTGAACTTCTCAAAGATGTTGCAGCCGTGAGTGTTCAGAATGGCGATGGCCTGGGCAAAGTGGTGTCTCTGTCATGGCGAATAAAGCATGATGGGAAAAAAAGGAATGAGCAAAGGAAATTTGAAAATGCAGCTTTGAAGGGAATGTTGAGTCATGTTGCAATGCAACAAGCGCTGAGCTTGATTTTGGCCACTAGGTGGCAGAACAGCACAAAACAACAGTAATAACAGTGAAGTTCATCAACAAAGAAGGAACAAACAATTAAATTAAACTATTTTCACTGTCTACAAAGTGAAACTCAACAAAATGTGAAATATAATGCTCCTGTGAGCATTGATGAATTTAATAATCGTGGTGTGGACTGCATTATATTCAAAGGTTCTTTTAATATTCTGCCCCCCTCATGTATGTTAATGTGAAGCATGAAAAAAACATAAAATACACCTTTCTGCAATAGAATATATAGGAAAACTAACTAAAGTGGATGTTGTATCTGTAATACAGAATGATCCCTCATAGATAGATTTCCAGTCAGCTCTCCCACATCCCTGTGATGTGATGTAACTGGTTGCGCGTTTACCTCCATCACAGATCCCTCTGAGCTGTAGAGAGCAGCCAGCACAGATTGCTGAAAATAGAAACAGACAAACGAATGAAAGCCAATCCTTTTTTTGTGTACACGTCCTCTTGAGTCAAATGAAACAGCATCCGTCAATAAAATCCGTCTCTTTGACCGTGCTTGTCAGCTTGAATATGTAACTTCAAATAGAAGGAGAAAAAAAAAATCACAAAAAAGAAGCTGATACGGTGATGACCTTTGCTGCGATAATGAGAGTTTAGATGCTGGAGGGCTGTAGTGATTATAGATGATGATAGTGGAGCGGATGCTTCTAATCACAATGACATCCCTGTGTTTCACTGGGGCGAAGTCACAGATAAGGAGCTGCACAGAGTCTGATATGACTATGAAGCTGGTTCTCATTCTCCATCCTGAGCATCTAAAAGCATTCCTACGGTGCCGGTGCAGCGCTGCTCTACTTCCCCTCGTTGCATCCTTGTTGATGCTTCATTGTAAGGCCTCTCATAATGAATCCATCTCCTTATACAACCGTAGAATGGAGCACTGCTAGATTTTCTTTATAAAGCCGTTTTACACTAATTGCCTCCATATCCATGTTCTTACTAAGAGCTTTTTCAATTTACAAGCATGGAAGATTCTAGTTCTATTACGCCGTCTTACTAAATGACACTGCTAATTCATTGGTTGATGAAATTTGCTTTTTGTTTTAAGTCTGCGGCATTTTAATGTTATTTTAAAACTTTTGTTTCTTTTTAATCCACTGGAAATTAGATTTTAAATCTAAATGGGACTATCCTGGATTGATAAAATAAATAAATAAATAAATAAAGCAGAAACATAATTGTGCTCTTACTGAGTCGACTTGGAAAGAATTATTGGTGCCACGGTGGTCCAGGTCATGGCACATACAGGACACAAAGAGAGCTAAAATCTCTATTTCCCTGAAAAGAGGAGAGAGAAGAAGAGGTTTAGGACGTTTGGCCTCTTGTGTCACCAGGAGGATGAGCATTTCATACGTACTCGAGGTAGTTGGATAGCCCTAAGTTTTTGTAGAGCAGGTAGCAGAAGTGTGAGACAGAGAAGGCGTGCATCCAGTTGTGGTAGGGAGGGTCCCTGTAGCCTTTCTTCACCATCAGACAGAACCTGACGCCAAAGAAAGCACTTTAATTATCATCTACAACACAGCATGCAACCAGTGGCACATATAGCACATAACCGAGGGATTTCCCTGAATGCAACTCAGTGATTTCTTTATGAGCTATGAAGCAAGTTTGTTCTTGATCTGTTCCTTTCTTTCAATAATAATAAAAAAATGATAACGTTGCTGCCATGCTGATCAATTAGTAATCATCCCACCCACCCAACATACATTCCAATCATTTTCATGCTGCACTGATCAAATCACACTAAAAAGCAGCTGACAAGAATGTGATCATGGAAAACGATTCAAAATAGGGATTCAATAATGAAACCATAGGTAAGAAGGGTGAAACATCAACAGCCAAAAACCCTAAACTATGTTTTAATGGAGACTACTTCAAGTAGCTGGAGGACACATTCATACACGCGGGCTCGTATATGCAGTATATGAATTGATGGAGTTGTCAGACCTGGCGAGAGTGTGCAGGTCAATCTTGTATGTGTTGATGAAACCCATGTCTTCAAACATGCTGAGGATGCACTGCAGACACACACAACAGGATCAGTTACATTTATTTGGTTTCCATTTCTCCCCCTCCCCCGCCTCCTCTACTCTGCGTCTCTAGTCCGTCTCTCGTCTCCTCTCCCTCGTTCTCGTCAACCTCTTACCAACGGCGTGGTGTCGTCAGTCAGCGAGCGAGGCGTGTACGTGAACTCGGCGAAGCAGGGGTGGATCTCCATCACGGGTTCAACCCCCGTCACCAGCAGCTTGGTCACCTCCTCCTCGGAAACCTGCAACGTACACATACTGAATCATATTGAGTAAGTAATACGGACGGTGTCAGTAAACGCACTGCGCCTGTGTGCAAGCCAGATTGTGCAAAATGTGATTTTACCTTCATATGGTACATCATCATCTCGTTGGCCAGGTGGGACCTGAACTGAGCTTCGTGGACTCTCTTGTAGAGCAGGGACTAGAGGAACAAGCAGCACGTTACAGTAACACTGTACACTTTATTTATCCTCACATCAAACCGGCTACTATAGTGCAGTTACACCACCAGCAGGAGCTCAGTCTCCTTCTTTTTTACTTCCTTTTCTAAATAATAATAAAAAAGATCACTAAATAGACTGAGATGATGTTTGGCACCCAAAAGTGCTTGATTTCAAAATAAGGATACATGTTTAGTGATAATATCCACAGAAAAGCACCAGTCCTTTCTCCTGCTTATTATAAATGATCCTGCTGAACCCATTTTTTGTACACCATGATGCAGAGTGAGCATTGATAAATAATGCATGTTTAAATGATTAACGAGCTGCCTGGAAGGCAATTATTTCCCCAATCAAATATCTTTAGAGTTTATAGATAAGCTATTGAGTACCTGCAGTCATGCAAAGGTCAGACGCTACGAGAGCTGCTTAATATGAAGGTGAATCGGAAGTGATGCATAAAATATTATCACAGCTGCGCTTACTGTATCGGCTCCTTCTTTCCTTCCTTTAGCTACGGTTATCTGTGCTTTAAGTCAGTCTCCATTACACTGCCTTTCACATGGCACATTATGTGAAACCATTTGTACATCCTTTTAAAAAAATCAATAAATTGTGAGACTGCCTGACGGCAATCTTAGGGGCCGGGTAAACGGATCCATTAAATACATTTTAATCAATACTTCCACTACGTTGTTGTTAAAGTCGCCGCAGTAACGAGAAATAGAAGACCTGTTGATCTGAGATAGATCCAAATTAGAAATCAATGCACTCGTCGTCGTCACAAGCTACGTTCGCTAGCGTAGCTGGATGTGCGTTCACGGGTTTGCAGCAGTCACACAACTCCACCATGAAAGCAACTAAGTTCCATCACACGGAATCTTTTTAAATTCTCCTCGAGCCTTTGTTCCGCTCCACCTTGACTGAGCATCGTGCTCCGACTGAACTGATCCCATTTTGCCAGATAGGATCGATCTTTCTGACATCACTAACAAAAGATCTACCCCACTGTTTTAGGGAGCAAGAGATCCGACTACATGTTGTACACCGTAAACAGGTTTTTTTCTTCTCTGCACTTTATTTCATCCCTCCCATGTAGTCAGATACCGAGCACTAAGGTGCACGGAACGGAGATCACATTATTATACATGACATTCATTTTGAGACCCAAGATATCATTTTGATGAGTATTTAGCTTAAAACATGCTGTGTTTAGTCCCTTTTAAATGTTCACACTTTTTAATGCTGCGGTTCAATTGTTAATACATTTTTTCTGACTAGTCATGTTAATTTTAAGAAACTGAGTGACTGCACTAAATAAATGTACTGCAAACGATTTATTATTCATCATACCGAACTAGAAAATGTGCAGCGGGTCGGTTCTTTCAGACTTACATGGGCGATGCTGATGCCACAGTAGATGGAGAAGGCCGTGGCCAGGTCCTCGTCGAAGCGGTTGAACCACGGCCCGTTCATTTTATTCACCAACTCAGCCACTCCGATCACCTCTAGACCAAGGAGGATTCAAAGGAAGGGGAAGAAGTAAAGAAAGGTGAGACATCGAGGGAGGCGATGAGTTGAAGAAAGAAAGGAGAAAAAGTTGGTGATGACAGAGAGCAGAAGAAATAAAGAGTCAAGGACGAGGAAAACGAGGCACGGAACGCAACAGACGTTGAATCGTTTAAGTTACTTACGATCATTTCACAGTGGAGCCGAACCTAATAGCACGTAAAGCAGTTCACACTCTTTGTCTGAGAGTTTTCTATATAGAGACAAATCACAGAATCTAAAGTAAAGAAGTAGGGAGCACCGTCTAAATTAATGTACCTTCTAAATATGGAGGATGGTAGTCTCTTCAATCTGCACTTTATGGACTTTAACATTTAGGAGGTAAGGATGTGATGTAACAACTCCCTGTGCTATTCTGAGAGAGCACCTGAGTGGAAACACTGCTTTATTTTGAAAAGGAAGAGTAAATATGTGCTGCGGAGGACAACAGAGGGGCGACTACCAATAGTGTCATAAAACTAAATTGGATTCATTTTTATATTATCAGCATTCTTACAGGTAATAGATGTCGCCACATCATGTTCAAATACAGCATAAACACATGTATTTCTAACGCCCTGCACTAACCCGTATGGAAGGTGCTTTACAAATACAGTGTGACGTGCACGTCGAAGCCAAACAATATTTGCGTGTCTGTCGGTTCAGTTCCGAGTACCGTTGTTCTCGTCTTTGATGGGGAAGCAGAGGATGTTGCGAGTCTTGAAGCCCGTGCTGTCGTCCACGCCGCGGTAGAAGAGGGGGTGGGAATAGGCGTCCTTAATGTTGAGGATCTGACCGGTGGTTGCCACGTGACCTGCAATACCCTGATCCGCTGGGATACGAAACTCCTTCTGCACACACACACACACACAATGGCATATGTCACCTAGAGACACAAATACTGTTTTTGATTGATTGTTGACGTACAGTCAGACAGGAAATGTGGGAGCGTAACAAATAATTTGACGTCCTGCATCCTGGTGTGGATAGGGACCTTTCTTGAATGTCATTCCCTATTTCTCTCTCCCGTCATCCCCTGTCTGTCTTTGCTGTCAACTTGCTAATACAGGCATGAAATCACTCCTCAAAAAGGTCACAGGAAAGACACATGCACCTGTCTGTCTGTCTGTGGAGCTGGATGTTCATACCTCCTCGTCACTAACCACGCCCCCGTCGAACACCTTCGCCACCAACTCATGACTGACGCGATCCAGCAGGAACACCGAACAGCTGGAGAGACGGAGAGACGCGGAGTCAGAGCAGCGGAAGAAGGCGTTTCATCTCCTTCCGTAACGTTAATTAAAAGCGGCAAGTCGGTTAAGAACAAATTGCCAAGATAGCCTTCTCACATGGAGATAAAGACGTTCACACTCTTTCACACAAAACACACACACACACACACACACACGCGCACACACACACACACACACACACACACACACACACACACACACACACACGGAAACGTCTCTTTGAAGATGAATCAGAGGGCTTACATCTCGGCATCACTGAGGTTCCTGGCCTCCACTATAATTTCCTGTAACAGCACTGACACGTCATCTGTGAGAGAGAGAGAGAGAGAGAGAGAGAGAGAGAGAGAGAGAGAGAGAGAGAGAGAGAGAGAGAGAGACAGAGAGAGAGAGAAAACAGAGGAAATTAAAGGAATAACAGCAAAGCCCAGATGGACAGAAACACAGATTATACAGTGATCTGTGGTGGATTAGTTGAACAAGCAGATAACAGCTTTTTATAATCAACGGTTCTGTACTGTGAGGGGGCAATTTGCTCCACCGGCGGATCAATTCTTTGCACCTGCAATCACGATGACTCATCTATGACTGTTGTGATATAGATGATATAGTTGGTGCCTACTGTTGGAGCGGAATCCAAACGACTCTTTGTTATTAGACAATAGGGAGGCGGAGCCAGCGCATAATGCCCTTCTGATTTTACGGTTATGATCCTGGGTGTAATCACCTTTTCGGTAATATCTCATTCAATTAGGTGCGGCATTCGTTTCACTAGGCGATCACTTATAATCGGCCATTAAACGCAAATTGTCCGACAACGCTCTTTCTTCACAGACGGGCAGGACTTACCCAAGTGTGTGAAGAGATTCTTGGCCACTTGTAAGAGCGCCTGTGAGGAGAAAACAGCGGACATGCAAAGCGGTTTAACTCTGAGCATGATTACGTGTGCATGCGATATGTGTGAGTGTGTGTGTATCTGTGAGTGTGTGTGTATCTGTGTGTGTGTGTGTGTGTGGGGGGGCAGAATACCTGGCACTCCACTTTGAGTTTCTGTTCTTTCTGGAAGGCCAACGTTGAAGTTAGGACAGTTGACGTGTAGCAGAAACAGTGCTGGATTGCATGCTCATCTGCCTCTGTGTGTCTGCAGCACACACACACACACACACACACACACACACACACACACACACACACACACACACACACACACACACAGTTGCATGATATATCTGAATTTAGACGGATATTCATACAACACATACCCGACATTTTCCTAAAATGTGTAAGAAAGTAATGTTGAAATGGTAAATTAATCGATTGTTTGAGGGAATTAATCTGCAACTAATTTGATGGTGGATTCATCATTTTTCAAGCAACTCATTCTCTGGTTCCAGCGTCCCAATAAATAATTAGTTATTTCTTCCATTTCATGTAATTGTAAACTGAAAACAAGAGCTCATTTTGTATCAGTGAGTACGTATACTCAATTACTGTACAGTTTTAAAGTACTTGTATTTCCAATTTTATATGTCACCTCCATTACATGTCAGTGGGAAATCCTGTGCTTTTCACTTCACTATTTTTGTTTGAGCAGCTAAAGTTACTTTTAAGATCAAGATTTTACGTGTAAAAGATGATCCGTTTCTAAATTATACATTGTTATAGATTAAACTAACCAACAATATATAAAGCTGCTAAAATAACAGATCAATGAAGAGCACATGTCTCATGTAGCCTAATATTCCAATAATACATATATGACACATGCAACACTGGAGCCATTTTTAATGAGGAGTGCGTTTGCTTTTGACACTTTGACACAAGTTTACTACAAAAGATCATTACTTTTTTCACTACTGTATTTTACAGATCAAACAATTAATGAAAATTGATCATGAAAAAAATTGCAGCCCTCAAAAAAAGACAAAGTGCCTAATTATTGACTTAAAAGCACAGATGTAAACCACTTAGAGCCGTGTTAGAAGTTACTATAATCTGTCTTAATGACTGAAAACAGAACCAAACTCTGGTTTCCTGCAGTTGGTGAATGTGAGCGCCCCCTCCTTTAAAATGACTTTACACTGTTAAGCTGGCAAAGGAAGACTGAAATGATCTGCAGTGACCACAGTGATGCTGGTCATCGCCTGCAGTTGCCTCTCTTCTCCTACAGAGGGCAGTGGCACGTTGATGTCCGGAGCCCTATGTGGCATTGGGGGGTTTAATTCCCTGAGCTTAGACTCCCAGGAAACCGAGTAAAGGGAGGCAGGATTTGACCCCCGACCCTGGAAAAGGCCTGGGGAGTTCAATTTAAGTTCATAGTCTGAACACTTCTCAGTCTAGCAAATCAGGCTTGTGAATCGTTTTCTGTGGTTCCAGCTAGTTATAAGCAATCTAGACAGAAAACAATAAAAAATAGAGAATGAAAATCAGCAGGAGTCCAGAAGCAGCAAGAAAATGCACAAAGCTTCAAACAGACAGAAATTGGTATTGATGAGAAAGACCTGTTTGGTCTAGGTGATGCTGCCAGGCTGCGGTTTCTCAGAGGTACAATCAGAATGAGACGATGCCTCAGAAATAAATCCAACACCCAAATAATATGGCCTTCCCAAAATTGCTGCCAACTTAACTTTCAATGTAAAACCAAATTTTGTCATGGCTTAATAAATCCTCAAATGCTTAAAGTGCTGCTTTGGGGGCACAGGTTTATCATGAGGTCATTATTTAGTGGTGTACATCCATATTTAGTGTTCTTTTCTGCTGCCTGTCACCAAAACTGAGGTATGGACCTGTCGCTGGTGTTTTAATATGTCGTCATGCACCTGTGTCTGAGGGTAAGAACAACAAACAACTACAAAATTGCATGTGCATATCCAGTCTGTAGGAGGGGCGTCTTTATATGCCTCGACTAAAACCTGGATGACTGAGCTTAAAGCGAAGGATAGATTTATCACATTTTATGCACAGTTGCAAATACGGTCCTGCTGCTGTTACTATGGTAATGAGATGCCATCTCAATCATGAGAGGGAGAAATTATAGGCCATGATCCCTTCTCATCTATCTCAAAGTCTTCAAAGGGAGCGGCACAGGAAGAGAATGCAAAGGAGAGGGATTAGATAGATAGATAGATAGATAGATAGATAGATAGATAGATAGATAGATAGAAAAAACTTTCCTCACACTTCCAGATTGTTTCTTTAACAAAGACACAAACAGACACAGCTGGAGTGTGTTTTTTCAGACTTCTATATTCAGGAGAGAGTAGCATTGCTCCTGGCAGTGTCACACACACACACACACACACACACACACACACACACACACACACACACACACACACACACACACACACACACACACAGAAACATGCCAAACCATGGTGCCAAACCACCCGCCGTCAGACTCATGACCTGACTCTGTATCATCACATAGCCAGCCCATCTGCAGCAAATGCTCTGCTGCTACATGCTCAACAAATCTGAGCTGTTGAGCTCAAACAATCAGGCCTACGCGTCGCAAAATTACTGAAAGCCGCTGTCAGATAAATCTTTGTATCTAGCGTGAGTCAACGCTTCAGGAATTAGGAAAAGCCAGATCATCTTCCGACTGACATCCCAGCATTTTAAATATACTTCAGCAATAAGCCATCGCTGGCTAAGTTAGGGGGATTTTTGATGCAAGTCAAGAGATAAAAAAAGGAGTAAAAGAAGGTTAAAGATACCTCACAGTATAAACAAAGACTTTCACATCCATCCATACATACATACATCCATACATACCTCTGCCCACCCTGCTTGTTGAAGGCGCACGCCAGCGCCACCACTTGCCCGGTGGCCCTGCTGGCCACTGGTACACACAGCAAGGAGGAGATCTCACAGCCCAACATGCTGGACAGCTGCCGACGCTCCTCCTGAGAGGACGAGAGTCAGACAGATCAGTTCAATTCAAAGACAGAATAGATGGGTAGACGGAGGGATAAGATGCCTATACGTACTGCACTGATGTCCTGGAGTGTGATCGACTTCTTCTTCTCGACAACCTGACCAAAGCGTCCGAACATCAGCTGAACAGAGGGGAGAAAAAGAGCGAGATGAAGAAAATCTGAGCGATCTGTGAGGGTGGGAGAGCAGAACGGTTGAGGGAGTCCCCGGAGATTCTTTTAGGCCTAAAATATTTAAATAAAGGTTTGTGATATTACCACGAATAACCAAACTAAGGTGCATTTTTCTCTGTATTTTTCACTGTTCTTATATCTCTCTACACCAAGCCCGATCGAGATCTCACTCATCATTTGGCCTACACGGTCTATTCACACCATAATGGAAAAGCCTGTTAAAAATGCTATGTGCGCATCCACAACCAGGAGACCCAAAGGAAGTGATTACTTGCCCAAATTTCATAATTATAACCCCCTGCCAGGGATTATAAAAGATTACATGTGGGGGTGTTTAATCTATCGTGTCACTCAAAGAGACCTACACGCTGGGTTACAACACTTGCATTAAAAGTAGGTTTTTTTTAACCCTCCTTTATATAAGTAAGTGTACCGCCTAATGGATGAAAACACAAGTGAGTGAACGACTGACTTAATGAAGGCATGATGTACTTAACAGGGAACAAAGAACACAAAAAGACCAACAGATACAAATAATGACCGAATTATTGAGTAATTATTGTATTTCACTCACCGAGAAGCTCATCTCCTCCTCCAGGACTTTGTCTCCAACTACCTAAAGGATGCAAAGGTCAAAGGTCAAAGCTTATTCAATTCAGTCATTGCTAACGCCGTAGCTAGCATTTATTTGGGTTATTTAGGGTTCATTTGCATGTGTACCTGGCAGAAAAGTTGGTGGTTGTCCTCGGATACCAGTAGCAAACAACAACACTGCGACTGAGTCTGCTGCTGCAGCTGAAGCAGAACACAAAAAAACATATTCAATCACCCCGACAACAACAAAAAACCCTTTATCAGATTCAGATTGTATTTTAAAGCCTTGATTCAAGATGTTTTGGAGTGTAGTCGAGATGCGAACATGAGATTAGAAATTAGCAGACGAGGGTGAACGACTGGGGATCGGGGTCGGACAGGAATTCAATATAATCGTCTTGCTGTAGCATCAGATTGCAGATAAAGGCACATTTCTATTATTTACAGAAAATACACAATTTTCCCACACCCAAAATCTGGAATAAATATAGAGCTTTGGAGAGATTTAAAAATGTAATGATTTAAATAATTCCCATTAATATTGCATTATTTACGTATCACTTCATCTCTCTGTATGTGAGCTCCACATTCCCACCGTGTAAATAAGAGAAAACACGTAAACGGAGAAGGAGAGAGCGTGCTGCTGTGCTCCCTAAGACCTGCGGAGCCACAACCAATGCTCTGCTGCCGACACGTTCATTCATAGCCTGAAATTCACTGAGGTGGGGAACTCGTAAACACAAGTACATGCATGGTGATGACAGAAATACTTGAGGTACACAAGCATATGTACATGATCACACACCCACACACAGTCATAAGAGCTGCATTTCCTCACACATTCTTCTTCTCTGTAAGCCACAGCGCTGGATGGAGAACAAGCAGGGAGAGGATATATACACCAGCCACTGCCAACACACTCTCCCCCCAGTCACACACACACACACACATGAACTGACGAACACACACACGCACAAAAGCAAGTCGCTGCACCCACACATCATAACAAAGCCTCGCACCCCCCTTTTTCTTCCCAAATAACATTAATCCCATGAGAGCTGCCCCAAGCACTTCCCAACAAACTGACGATTCGTCAGAGGCAACAATCTCCTCGTCCCCCCTCTCTCCCCTCACCTCTCCCCCCCCCCCCCCCCCTCTTTTTACAACTGTAGCAATAAACAGGCAAAACAAATCATGTCAGTTTAAAACCCCTACGGCCTTTTGTACCATCATGACTTCCCTCGGTCCCTTCCTTCCATCCAGGAAAAAATACTTCTTTTAGATGCGTCAAAGACGAATGTTTTACATGCAGGCTGCACCGCTGCTGCTGCTGCGGCGCTGGTGTTCGACTCCATGGATTTAGTCCTGCAGCGTCAAGGTAGCACGGAAGGTCAGGTAAATGTTTAGAAAAATTACTCTTTTTTTTCCATCCATCCATCCATCGTCTACCGTTTATCTTGTATTCAGGGTTGCAGGGGGGGGGGCGGAGCCGATCCCAGCTGTCATTGGGCGAAGGCAGGGTACACCCTGGAGACAGGACGCCAGTCTATCACAGGGCCTGATTTTTCTTTTTTCTTTTAAAATGAAGATTGATTCAAACCAGTTTTAAGGAGTTTATGTCCCCCCCCCCCACACACAAAAGGTATTCATGTTTTCTGCTGCCAGAGGACACTGACCACATTGGCCCTCGGTAGAAGAAAATGCCAAGACAAATGAGAAAAGAGGGGAAAAGAGCCTCTGATTATGCACCAGAGTCTCTTTATTTAAGCACTTATTTAAGACATAAAACAATCAACATTTTAAGCTTGAAATGGTATTTGTACAATCAGATTTTCACATTACTTTTCTATATGATTAATTATTAAAAACCAAATTGTCTGTTGTTTAATAATTAAAACACTGACAATGAAATATATTTTGAATACCTACATCTTCCTTGACGTTAAGTATATGCTGGCTGAGAGTAACGATCATTTTCGATATCAATTCATCTGCTTAGTATTTAATCTATTCGTTTTTTTGGCTTATAGAAGTTTACAAGTAAAAAATAAATTACATTTTCAAACTCCTTAATTTGAATGTAAGATGAAGAAAGAAGCAGCAAATCCTCGCTGGAACAAAAGAACAACCTTGATTTTTGCATGCCGACAAACTCTGACTTTACTTGCTCTGCTTTTGTAAAACGCGTTATGAAAGATTCAAAACATGTCCTTCATGCTCAATAACTGCTACGAAGAAAAAGGATCACAAGTATGGGCGTACATCCATTAAGGTTCTCTGAAGCTATTGGACTGAGACTTTGCCCTTTGATGCGGTATAACCTTCAAATATCTCTCCTCCCTCTTGCTTTATCTCATTTTTTTTATTATCATAGAACGAGTCTGTGCATTTAAATAGTTGTCAGGTTTCTGCACATACTGTACACCTCCTCTCTCCTTCTGTCTTTCCTCTCACCTACAGCTTTTTCCTCACCTACAATCGATCATTACAGCTCTGCCTCTGCTTCCCTCCTTTTTTTCTAGTCTATCATATAGATATATGGAGGGGGGGAGGGGGCATACTATGGGGAGACTATTGTGTGATAAAAAGCTTGTGGAATAGGTAATGACAGGAAGAGGGTGAAGTCATTTCATGTTTTGCATGTATTGCGCGTCTCTAACTCCATGTGTGTGTGTGTGTGTGAGCATAAGGGAGCATAAAATATCCCAGCCACTTACATAATTGATGACTTTGAGCTGGAGAGAGGCCGCATCAAGGTCAAAGAGCTCACCTGAAAGAGAAAAAGGATAGAGAGAGAGTGATGGGAGTAAAAAAAACAGAGAGGAGCAAGGGCAGAACAGCGTTAAGGAAGACGGGGGATGCAGAGCATGTACGCTGGTGGACAGAAAGCAATCCGGGGAGGGATGCATCGAGACAGCGAGGTCGGGGAAGGGTGAGCAGGAACCAGCCAACAGAGGGACTAATAATGAAGACAAGACAGCGGATGGAGGGCTGCCTGGACTGCAGATGAAGACGGGAGGAAAGAGCCGGACAGAGAAGCACAAAGGCGAGGCAGAGGGGATAAAAAATCTAGGAGACGAAAGTCAAGTCATATTTGTTGACAATTACCAGGGAGTAAACAACATTGATGAACGTGTATGTGCACAGGAACAGCATTAGCGAGTCCACTTCCATTATGCATGAGATTTTAAACAGTGATTTCACACAGGGGCTGTCACACGTTTCTTGTGCCATTGAAGGAGTTCATCTAAATTCATGGGGCTGTTTCTCCAGACGGCCGTACTCTATTAACATGCCTCACCTCACATATACGAGCGCGTGTGTCGCAGTTATGTTGGCCTCGCAGTTTCCTGTTTGTGTACACAGGGTTTAGGAAACGTAAGACGTATGTTAACCGCCCGTGCGTACCGCAGAGTTGCAGGATGTTGCGGTCCAGTTCGCAGTAGTCCTGGTCTGAGACGTTGAGGTGCAGCAGTGCATTGTGGGACTGTATGGGAGAGGGGCTGAGAGGAGGCCTCTGGTAGGACGTCTGAACCGCCTGGACCCGTGCACACGCCACTGACGCCTGTGATGATGAGACGCACACAGAGGAGCAGCAAAGTCAGTCGAGTTGACTTGAAATCGGAGAAAAAACTGTCTGAGGCTTTTATCCGGTGCTTCAAAGAACCAACAAAAATGAATGGAAAAGAAGGAAACCAGTCTTACACAGGAGATATAACATGATGGAGTGTTGACAGGAACTTTCTGAAGGAATCTCTCTAGAAATCTTCTTAGAAGTCTTAGAAACGTACATCTCGGGGGCTATTTTGTTTATTTTTAATAAAAGAAAGTAATGTTGTTTTTGCACGGTGTGCTTAAATGCTATCCCTTTGTCTGTGATGATACTTTTTTACAACCTTTTGTTGTGTGTTTGCCGGAGGCTCTGTGAATGCAGCATCGTTTAAAGGCAGGTCATCTATGTGTTGAGTTGTAATTAATTAAATAAAAAGCAAACCGTTCCAGCAGGTCGAGTCAGAAAGAGAAAGCTTACATGTTTCTCCAGCATGTTAAGATGCAGTTCATCCTGATCTGATAGTGGATTACAGCCCACCTGCAACACACACACACACACACACACACACACACACACACACACACACACACACACACACACACGCACACACACGTTAGTTAGTCGCAGGATGTACGTTCACGTCATTTGTGACAATAAAAGCAAATGAATACCCATGTTATAACACTGTCCTTCCTTTTTGTAGAGGAAAAGGTTATGCTGGGGATTGATTTTTCTATTTTTACTTCTGTTAATGAATTCATTGAAACCCTATAACACGTCCTTGAAAGCGAGGACTCACCAGTAAGACAGCGATGGCCTTGTCCCGCTCCGGGTCCAAGAGAGGAATGACAATGGCTAAAAGAAGGAACGACAAAACAGAAAGAAAAGCATTCATAATACATTGATTCAGACAAAACACCCTCTAGGATCTCTTATTGCCCTCCTTTAATTCTCATTCCATGTCCTTGTCTCACTTTTAATCTAATTTGTTCTTTGTCCATTTTCTAATACTGAATAAAAATGAACAGGAGGGGAAATAACAACTCTAACGCGTCCTTGTAAAACCCTGCTTATTATTTTCTTTTCTTTCATTTGTTATTCTTCTCGGTTCTTTGTGGACAAAATGAGTTTGATCTCGGAGGTGAGTGTGTTTACCACATTGGTCTTATTTCTAACATTGTTGAGTTTGTATTTATCGATCCACGGAGTGCAGATCGGTCATGCATGTGTACTTTATGAATACAGCCCTCCGGGTTTATTCTCTCATTTTTGTTTTTCAGACGCCCAAAAATGTTCATTTGAGGAGAAATGCAGAGTCTATTCACTGCACTTCATTCAAGCTCTTCTATTTTTTTTTTTTTCCCTCATCGCAGACCTTTCAATCCTCTCGTCCAATTGTATTGCCCACGCAGCTCCATACCTATCCTTCGGCAATCATCCTCTCTTGTTCGCTACTTCCCTCTACCTCCGTTTGTTAGTTTTTTCTCCCCACATCTCTGACACACCATCGCACATCCTCAAACAAGCACACACACCCACTCAGATGTCGGTCCATTTGTTCGAGCCCTCTCTGCGCCCTTCCACACACACACACACACACACACGTTGGAAAACTACACACACCTCTTCTGTGTGCTGGTAACGGCGCTGCGAGGCAGATTCTGTATTTCTCCGGCAGTTCGGTTGGAGGAAGGCCAGCGCACTGACATCGCTTCAGCTGCTCCACGATACTCCTAATACAGACAGACATAAAAGTTGAGTTGGACTCATGTTTAAGAAAAAGACAATTACCTCCAAACGCATCAGTCAGGGTGAGAACCGGAGGGAGACAGGCCGTCAGACAATTGGGGAGGCATGGAGGAAGTGGGGGATTTGGAAGACAATTGGAGCAAATGGAAAAATGATCACCGACATTACAAAAACAGACACGTTTGTGCTCATTGACACTAAGCAAAACATGTCTGGAAAGAACTATTATTCATCGTGAAATGATATGCTAACCCGATGCAGCCGTTTCTGTGTGTGTTTGAGAATGTGCTGGCCGGTTGTGAGGTGTGTGTTCTATTTAATGATGCTCTGTTATGCTTAAATATGACACGTTTCATGATTCTGGATTTACGCACACACACACACACACATGCGGCGATGTCACTGCATGATTCAGTAAACAAACACACTCTTCCAGCATTGCATGAATGAGGAAACGAAGGCCAAAAAGAAGGGAAATAGTTCCACTCGTGCTCACAGGTAAAAAAACCACGTGCTTCACATGATAATCTGGTAAACCCTCCGGCAGCTTCACACACCAACACATACAGCAGCAGTCACTCCATTACATCCTCACAGAGTCTGAAATCCCCCTCAAACCACTGCAGCCGAATCTCTGCATGGTGCATTGATTTCAAAGTGTCCATTTATTTCAGCTCACTGAGGAACAGTCCACTTCAGTCAAAAACATTCTTATCACAGTTCACCGCGGTGGCAAATATAGCTGACCTTTGTGTAATGTCATTTTTCAAAACAGCTTTTCCACGCGACCATGAAGCCAATTTATGGCAGGCACATAAACACAAAGTGTGGAAAAACACAGTTAATTTGTTTTCTGTGTATACAAGAACGTTGAATAACTTAGCTAGAATTGGCACATACATGCAGGTACATTCATGAAATGTGACCTCTGCATTTCACCCCTCCTGAGCTCGTTTAGGAGGGCGGCTGTAAAGCGTCCGAGGAGCTATTTGGGGTTCAGCGTCTTGCTCAAGGACAGGTCAGTCTGTGCATGCAGGACATAATAGGTAATACAATTTACCAATTTATAAGGTCAACTAAAGAAAATAGCTCAAATTGAATACCACATAGGTCAAGACTGGTACGGTGGCTCGTGGCGATAGTTAGCAGCAGAAGCACAGACTTGGAGATGAACATTTAAATAGACCACTTAGATGCGGCAAATGCGGCTGTGTAGGTGTGTGTTTGGCACTCGCAGAAATCAGCTGATGACTAATTGATCCAGATACCGCTAATGACTTCATGTTCCCGCCCGAGCCGCCACTACGAGCCCCATTTGTTGCGACTGCTTAACCATCGCTGAGAAAGACTGCTGTTCCCGACGGTGTGTATGCGTTCATGTTAATGCAGTGCAGGTATCGTGTTGTGTTATTTATAACGACGCGACCGACGGCGCGTGAAATAATTCCTCTCTGTTTTCAGGAGCTCAGCAGGCGCTCCACTATAACAGTTATTATCTGTGTGTTCGTCCATATGTTTGTGCAACTCTGAGGGGGACTGGCAGTAAAACTACACGCATTCTTTCAGATAAATAGCTCACACACAAAAAAAAGTTATCTAGCATCTTTAGTATATGTTTGGTATTGTATGCGTTGTTTTACGTAAGTTGGTTGAAATGAAAACTAAGACTAACTGAACAGTTTGCATTCAAAATGTGAAAAATCTTAATTACATAAATGTATTACAACCTGACAAATTGAATCTTGTCAAATCCATAACGACTTATAATGGGGGGGGGAATCTAATTATGAAACATTTGCATTTTAATTTGCGGTGATGGTGGCAGAGCGGTTAGCGCTGTCTCGTTCCAGGTTCAAACCCGCCGGCCCTTCTGTGCTGAATTTGCATGGTTTCTCCAGGTTCTACCGCGTCCTCCGGCAGTCCAAACATTAAGGATAGGTTCATTTTTAATCCTAATTGTCCATAGGTGTGAATGTGAAGCAGGATTGTTGTGCTCTCTGTGTGTGTGTTTGCGGTACTGTACATGTGATCCATGCTCGTGTCCTCGCGTGTTCGTGTCTGCATAAGTATGTTAGTGTGGCGATGAGGTGTTGGAGGGAGAGAAAAAAAAAAGGGTTCCTGTCTGATAAACAGACAGTTTCATCCATTATGCAGTATTGGTTTTTGGCGAGAGCCTGGACAGCAGTCGCAGCAGCGAAAGGGGTTGTGGAGTCTCAGAGAGCACTTAAGAGAGGAGAGGATCGCGGTGTCTCACTGAGGGACCCCGGGCGCCGTCACCTCGACTGTTAGCCCTGTGACGCTTCCGTGGGGAGAGGGATTGAAGGTGAAGAAGAAAGAGGAGAGGGGTGGAGGGGTGTGTGTGTGTATGTGTGTGTGTGTGTGTGGGGGGGGGGGGGGGGGGGGGGGGGGCGCAGAAGGGGGTACAAAGACAGCTTAGTGCTTCTAGTGCTTCATGGCTCTTTGGGGAGGCAGCAGGCTCAGAGGTAAAAAAAAGGGCAAAGACAGACTGGTGCGGTGAGGTGGGAAGGTGGGATAGCACATGACAAGCGAGGGAAGGAGTTTGTCAGAGAGAGGGGTGTGTAATAAGGAAGGGGGGGGGGGGGTGTAAAAGGTGGTAAAAGTAAGAGGATAAGAGACACGGAGAAGGTCCTCATGTGTCTTCATGATGACACTCCCGTCTCTGAGCTGAGCAGCTCGCGTTCATTCGGGTAACTATTCACATAGAAAACAGCTATTTCTCCTCCTCATCTCTCCCTTGTTCTGTTACGCAACATCTGTGGCTCACTGCATATAAACCCACACACACACACACACACACACACACACACACACACACACACACACACACACACACAAAGAGAACACACCTGATCTTTCCCTCCTGTGGCAGTTCATGTGGCGGGTCATCAGATAACAGCCTCGAGTATCCCTCCAGCAGGTAGACGCACACACACTCCTGGAATATAAAACACACACACACACACACACACACATACATACACACATGCACATCAATATGTAATATTAATCAGCTTTCAATTAATTTGATGAGCGATCTGCTTCATGCATCTGCTGGGCCTCCGCTCCCTGGTCTTATGGCAGGAACGAGGCTTTTGGCTCCACCAGCTTTCTAGTTCTCAGGTGATGAATCCAGAAAGTAACAGTAATGTTTGGCTGCTTGTGTGCGTCTGTCTGTGCAAATACCGTGCTCGGTAGCAGCTCCCGTATGCTGTCTCGAAGGGCCACTCGAAGCGTGCCCGCGTCAACAACCGCCGCCAGCCGCAGCAAAGCATCCTGGGGAAGGAGAAAAACAGATGCCCTGTTTGATTGTTTGTTTATGGTCTCAACGTGTGCCTCCAAAAATCTGAGGCTTTGGCTTTACTTCTTTGTTTTTTTGGTAGTTTTATGTAACAGCTCTTCCCCAGATATTTAGTTTGGCAACCTGCAAAGGCCTCTGATACAATATTTAAACTGCACAACGCTCTGCAACGCCTAGTTATCTTGTTGCGAGGCACGAGTGAGGCACTTAAACATGAACTGAACTCAAACACTGACAGTTAGCTTTGCTCTCCAGGACACTCCATGCATTTGTTTCATTTCGGCACTGTGAAAACCAAGCACTCGACAAGAAAGCGGTTGAATATTCATGAAATGAAATGGCAGCAAAAAAAAAAAAAAAATGTTTTCACAAATGACATAACAGATATTTAGTTTGGTCTCCTCGCCGTGTCCTTTGAAGTTCGCATTACTGAACTTGGAGGAAAGCGGCTGTTATCTTGATTGATCTTGGCCTCTGATCGGTCTGATCAAATGTAATTTGATCTTTTTTTTTATTAAATGTCTTTGGACTTTGATCAAATATCTTCCCACATTAAAATTCACCATGTGCATCGATTCTAAATACGGAGGAGAGCGGAGGATCTCATTACGGCTGAAACAAACCAAAAGGAAGTGATTCCTTCAAAATAAAGTCCAAACAAACTAGTCTGTACTAGTTATCCAACCAAAAGGCAAGAGTGGCCGTTCTAAGTGGCCACTCTCAGAGAATGGAAAAGTCATGATGCCGAAGATCAAATCCTTCACACCCGGCCAACTCCTCCATAAGGAGGCGATGCTTGTCCGATCGCTTCGACAAGCGCGCTATTTGCAGCATACGAAAAGGGGTCGACATAACAGCAAGGTGACTGTGGTTTGTTTCCTCTGAAAGTAACTTTCTACTTCAATGCAGACGAGATTTAGAAAAAAAAAACGGGTCGAGCAACAGGAAAACAGGAGAGCCGATCTGAGATAATGGGGGAGCTTTCATCTGAAGGTCATGCAAGATTGAGTTTGTGCTTTGAGGTTTCCACCTTCCACGAACATTCAAAATCAGGCGTCTGGCGGCCGCGACTTCACCAGATGAGCGCTCACGACACGGCTGGAAATTCATACGATGAGGATATTGATGCTCTGTGTGCGGTAACTTTAATCCCCACCAGTTCCAGTTATCACAGGGCATTATTATTAGAGCCAACCGCGGTCTAAAGACGGAATCTAAGCAGGACTTCAAAATCTGATCAAAGCGTGGGAAAAACACCAGGAGAAAATTTAACAGACTTAAAGCAGCAGCTTTTTAAAACTGTCTACTTAATACAAATTGGAAAGGAGACTATCATCTTTTAAATATTCTCGCGACTGCCTCTTTAAATTATTCTGACAAAGCTGAGAGAGAAAAGGAAGATCATGCTCCTTCCTGGAGTGTAACGCACAGGTACGATGTTCTACTCTCCGTCCGTCACCCTCCCTTTCATTATTATTGTCTCACAAATCCAGCCTTGTATTTGAGCGAGAGGAAACACGGGAGGAAGAAGAGGAGTCGTGGTCGGAAGGCGGGCGGGGGGAGGAAGGAGGGTCAAGGAGTGAGCGAGGAGAATAGAGGGAAAAAAGGGAGAGATGGAGAGTCTTGTCATGTCTGAGCACTCAGAGTTGGTTATTACATATGATTAGATATGATTAAATGCGATTAGCTTTGATCACTCAATCAGCCTGCCAGAGTGCTGTTGTAATGAAGCTGGAGCTCTGCCAGCCTGCCTGTGTGTGTGTATGTGTGTGTGTGTTAATAATTTAAGAGTGTGTTCCATCTTAAGCTGCGGATTTTGAAATGCTCATGCAAATCCTGATAAGTAATGTTTGATCGAAAGTACATCCGAACAGCAGACAAACAACCGAGCGTCTCTGGCTCCCCAATCTGCTGTCAAGAAGTCGTCGCGTATGGACGCCAAAACCTGTCATCCTGTGTGTGTGTGTGTGTGTGTGTGCATTACTAGCAATAATGTATGCCTTGGTAAATGTCAAAACTCTGTCTTATGACCTTTCACAATCATTTCTTGCCACAAACCATCTGTTATATTCATTTACCTGCTTCTCCACCCATGATCACATGGTTTTAGCTTTTTTTTGTTATATAACACAATCCCATCTCTATAAGCTCTTCCTATGAAAATATTGGAATGCTTTTTTGTGACTAATTTTGCTTCAAAAAATCACTTGATTATTTTGATTTTTTTTTACTTTTTTTTAATTTGCTAAGTCACTTCTATTTCGTTGTTTTCACGTAATGCTTTTTTGGGAACTGAAAAATAAGAAGCTTTTTTAATTGAACAGGGTACTTTTAGAGCTCAGCCAATAGGGATTTTTAAGGGTCGCTGAACCTCCACAGTGAGAAGAATTTGCGAGAAGAAAATGTAATCCTTCAATTAGTTCAGAACTGAAGCTTGACAGCCTGCAGATTTTGAATGAAAACAGCAATATATTTCCATTACACGAACACAGTTTGTCTTTCTCTAATGCCTCTCCAATTTATGTGAATTTGGATCAGGCTTTTAACTGAATTGAGTTGGAAATACCATAACCGGGCACATTTTTAATACGGCAGATGTCAAATACCCCCCCTCCCCCGACGATGGAGACGGAACCAAAAACCGTATGACAGGAGAACGTGAAGGGCCATTATGATAATGGTTTATTATATTTATCATTTCATTATATTTATTCAATTTTGGAAATAGTCTCATAGATCCCGTATTCATTCTACTCATTACATTACTGTCATTCACTATTTGTCACAGCGATGCACTCGTCTACAGCGGGGTGTACCGTTCTCCGGCCTCATGTGCAGCTGTACTACAATTACATATCTGTGTATGATCATACGGTGAATCCTTTCCTCCACATCTCTCGTTTCCCTCGCTGCACATCACCACCTGAACCCCCCCACTCCTACTTTTATCAGGGTGTAGCCTTCGCTGTTCTCCTCATCCGCAGCCTTTCTAATCACTTGGAGCACTACCGACGTTTTGAAGGTCACCTGTGATCAGCATTACTAAAGCGCGAGACTCCTCTCTCCCTCCCTCTTTACCTTTATCGGACGCCCTCTCAGATGCAAACACACTTTCCCTTAGGCTGCTGCGTTTACCACCATTTGACATTTAGTAAATCATGTTGCTTCACATGAAAATTGGAATTTTTACATGAATTGTAGGTATTGAGAGCGACTCCCTCCTCCGTGGCATTACTCACAGGTTCTCTTTCCCTGAATGTGTGAATCACCGGAATCTAATCATCATCCCTAACACTGGCAGCGGTGAGGTGTCCCACAAGGCACCTGATATCCCAACACTGCAGAACAAAAAAAAAGCTCTCAGGTAATCGTGATTCTGTCCCCACAGCAATGAATGCCTCTACCTGTTGCACCACACACTGACCTATCACTCAAAGCTGCACGGCCAACAGGGGATGTTTGCTTTTAGAAGGCAGATCAATGTCTACAATGCAGAATATTAATATGGTGAATGGAAGGCATTAACATGGTGCTTTTCGAGACACACACACACACACACACACACACACACACACACACACACACACACACACACACACACACACACACACACACACGGCCGTACAAGGAGCCAACTGCTCATCATCGGTGGTACGAAATCTTTCTCAAGGACGCTTCGACATGTAGACTTGCTTCAGATCACTGCTTAGTCCGAGACTGACTCAAAGAAATCAATATGGCGTCCCTGGCCTGGCTCTCGCATCGTTGAAAGTCTTAACTTTCAGTCTTTTATTACTTCAGGCCTTGTACGTGTTATCTGCACTGCTGCTGTTCTGGTGATATATTGCCTTCATCCTTACCTTTATCTTACCTTCCACTTGTTTTTGTACTTACTGCAGGTTTTCAATCGTAGTCAAAAAGCTACACAGGGTTTGAGGTGTGTTCTCTTGTTCTGTTACGCTCAGATTTGCTCTTCAAGAGGGCACTTAAGCCTCAAACAGCTCTCTGCCAACGGAGTGAGAACCTTCGTGGTCAGCCCACAGGTATAATGGAATGGAAAGGAGGTTACAGAGAAGCAGGCCATGACTTTTGAACAAGAAAATGCACTTGCTAATAAATGTAGGTAGAGGGGGAGAAAAAATGTACCGGTTCAATCAATCTTTACCCTGAACTACAGCAGTCATAAATCAGAGTTAGTAGAGAGGGAGGCAGACATGTGGAGCATAATTCCAGGAGGACAACTCACTGAAAATCTTAATTAAGTCTACATGGACAGAGCTGTAGCCAGGAGGATAACGCCAAATCGCCTCTGTATAATGTCGATATAATTTCCAACTGAGGAGAACTAGGCCAGATCAAATTTTCACATTCTTTCTAAGGTTGATTTTAGCGTGCTTCGGCTGCCTGGCGAGCAGGGATTGTTGGTGGCACAGAGAATAATACCGCGTGTACTGTATTATTTGCTGTACTTTTGCTCGCTAATAGTGAAAACACAAATCTTACAAATAGTTCAACAAATGCAGTTGAAAGTTCACTAAAGTTGAACTCCATGTGATTGACAATCTGCTTTGCCATCAAAAACCAATGTTTTACTCACACAGAATGGAAGTAAACAGAGGGCGGCTTTTCACCATGTTAATAAAGAAGATAAAACAACTATCAGGTAGAAACACTTCGGATGTCGCGATACAGAGCAAACAGTAATCATGTTCAATTCATAAAACAGAAATAAAACATTCAGTTTGGGTTGCAAACACACATCAGGAATATGGATGTCAGTTGTCATGGAGATGCCCCCCCCCCCCCCCATCTCCATGGTGACTGATGTTTCTCAGGTAACTAACGAATCTTCAAGCTCAATATTTAGAAATAATTATCCCTGCTTTCTGATCTGCTCCCATTTGGCAATAAGATGAGGGTTTAATTTGTTTGGATCAGATGTTGATGTGTACGATGTGCACAGCTACATACAAATACTCATCTTTTAAAAGGACACACAACACTTTTGAAGGTGTGTATTTGAATCCTGTCATATTCACCAAACAACTGGGAAAACCTTCCTAATGTGGTTCGATTGCTTTGAGTGTGAACAGGTCGATCTCCCATTGAGGTAAAACATGCAGCCATCACACATTAAAACTTATGGAATTTAGTTTTAAACACCTTCATGAGTACACTGAATGTACTGAGGGTAACTCATTCCTTTTAGATTAGCCAGTTAGCTGAATACCTATATCCTAAATTGGCCACATTAGGTAAAAACCTAGCTTAGCTAAAGACTCGACCGGGAGGATTAGTTTAAGGAGCTAATTGGAGCCTTTAGGGCAGCTTGCGTACTTCTTATCTGCTGCATTGTTCACAAAGCCGTCTCACTCTGTGAATCAAGCCAATCTGCATTTCAACAGGTTTACTGATCGACCTTGATCGAACAGCGAAAGGATAATGGCATCCCGCCTGCACATGATAAAAGGCATCCTCCTTCTCGCCTATAGATCCCAACATAAAACCAACTGTTTACACGCTCTAACAAGGCCCTTGGTCTCTTTCAGCACATCACTAGCTTGCTCACTCCTTCACCCGCCGCATGTGTAACCCAGGATATTTAAGTCACTGTTTAACAACAGTTTAACTCAACATTTAAACAGATTACTGATTGACTTTTGCCTGTTCGTCTCTTCCTGAAGGGGGAAAGGAGTGGAGAGGGACAATAAAGCCTAAATGACTGTGTCTCAATGTCTGTCTTAGAAGGAGCAGGGAAGAAGCAAGGTCACACACACACACACACACACACACACACACACACACACACACACACACACACACACACACACACACACACACACACAGCGTGGCCAGACGGAGGCTGGTAGAGTTGCAGTGGGTCCTGGTTGTTATTCCAACAGAGCTGGGTCTCCAGTAGCATCACTAACATACTGGAGACACATGCACTGTAGAATACAGCCAGGCCATGATGACGGGCCCCGCCATGTACACACACACACACACACACACAAGTGGGAAATCTATTAAACAGAGACCAATCAGAAGCACCATAATTCATAAATATTCCCTCAGCGTGACTGGAGTCGATGACGGACAGAAAGAGTGAGAAACAGAAGTTCAGACCTGAAAGAACAAGTACAAAAGCAGGACTTGACGGACTAAACCGTGGGGGGAACCTGATCCCGTAAAGACTGGAAACTACTCACTGATGAAATCACACATTGCTCAGAGGGGAGACAAGCATTTGGAGGGGCAACAAACCCAGATCCAATGTGAAGAATCTGTCCTTTTGATCAGTTTAAGCCTGGTCTTTGTTGGTAATGTGCTCTAATACATCACAGATCTACAATAAATATCAATCATTCATATCACATTTTTTTGTTTGTCTCATTAAGGCTTCATGCCTTAATTAAAGCCTGTGGCCAAATTTCATATGAGCTCATCTATAACCAAACCAACAACATTTGATTTGATGCTATAAAGTTGACGGAAATATTCTGTCATTAATAAATGCTGCCACTTCTCCTCTCAGTCAGGCTATTTCAGCATCTCCAGAGACGATGGCAGGCAGCTGCTCTCCTCTGGCCTTATCAATCTTACATTTTAATTAAAGAAGAAAAAGACAGAAAGAATTAAAAAAAAGTGAGAACAGCAGATTTCTAATCTGATTTATTGAAGTTTGTCCATGTGAAAACGGATCACTACATTTTTGTAAAAATACAGATGTATTAGTCTTTCTAATGTCTCTTTTATATGCAGGTTTACCTGCAAAATATGCAATTCTAATGCCTTCACAAAAATGTATGTTATGTAAAACAGGCCAAGTGGTTAAACAGAGTAAAAGGATTTTGCTTCTCGACACCCCGGCATTTAGATTTATTCTTTAGTCTTCTATTTGACTGTTCTAGTTCTGTTTGAATCTAATTATGTGTCCTTTTATATCACATTAGGATTTCTTAAATATTTTGTCTTCATGCATTTGTGTCTCTAAATGGCCTTTTTGTTGAAAGTTGCTGTTCAAATGCATTTGCCTTGCCTTGATCTATGTGGTTAGCGCTGTCGCCTCGAGGAGACGAGGAAAGGAATCAAGGAGCTAAAAACTGGGAAACGGGAAAGACCCAATGTATAGGTGTTACTGAGGGCTCCCCGAAATGATTTGATCCCAACTATGCTTCTTCCAAAGATTTAAATATATAAAAATCCACCTTAACCTGAATACAACCAAGCAAATATAAATCTTCCTTTCGTTTAATCCATCCATCCATCCATCCATTGTCTACAGCTTATCCTGTATTTGGGGTCGTGGGGGGCTGGAGCCGATCCCAGCTGACATTTGGCGAAGGCAGGGTTCACCTGGACAGGACGCCAGTCCATCGCAGGGCCTCCTTTTGTTTAATATTGTTGTGAAATTGTCATGTAGAAGGTCAATAGAATTAAAATATGAATCTGTCAACAATGATTATTTTAATGGCTAAGCATGTATACATGTATACAGGGCACAACAGGCACTACCGGTTTAATAAACAACACGATTTTATACGATCGGCTTGGTAATCATTGAAGACTTCTGGACTAGAACGAAAGAAAAATGGAGATTGTACTTAGTTTTTATTGTGAGAACATAGAGAGCAGACGAAGAATATCCGGCTGGTTAGCGCTGTAGCTTGTCCTTCTCTGGAGCTGCGGAGGCTGAGGGACGGTTAGACCTATGCTCTATGTTTGGTATTACTACTCCATGGCTAGTCGTTACAGTGAAAACCTCACCGAGTGAGTCTGGACATGCTGGTTTAACCGCTACAACGGTTCACTTAAAAACAGCAGCCACTCAGACCAGCCTGCTACGCTGGGAATGTCCGTTCTGCTCCCATATCTTTCTGAGGCACACGTAACATTTCATGTTTTTCTTGCTGTGTCCAGCTTGTTCAGCTTGACCTGCCGGCAGCGGTTTATTCCTGTTGAGTGTCTTCTGGCCTATGTATGTGTTGGTCTACTAGAGGATTACTGTGGAGCTTGTTATTTGGTAAATTGTGATGTTGTTTTCCTTTATTGTTTAACCTTTTGCATTTTACAGGCTTAAGTCATGTCTGAGTCATGCCATATATATTGTGATTTTAACTACGTCAGGCTACTTTGAAATCCCATCAACTTTTCAATCCAATTTAAATATATCTATACAATATAAATAGACACAAGAGAAGATAAATACAAACATGTTAAAAGGACATTCTGACAATGTCAAAATTGAACGATGGCGTATTAGGGCCACTGTCGAAAAAAAAAAAAAAAAAAAAAAAACGGAGCCGAGAGAGGTGGGCAATATTCTGAGATTAAAAGTTGCAAATTTGCTAGTTTATTGGGATGCTAACAACCGGCATTTATGCTAGTTAACTTCCCATGAATGTCGCTTTTATCTTTCTAATTAATCCATCCCAACGTGCGACAACGCTGTTGATCGTTACAGTTGGTTAATTTTATATGGGCCAAATTGTCATCTTATGTGTGTTTGTTGATCGGGTGGTTTGGCTAAGCTAGCGGTCATAGAGGAAGTAATCATGTAGCTTGACCCGGATGTTTGCCATTGCTATGACAACAAGTGAAACCTACCACTAGCTTAGGCCCCGCTCAATAAATACAAATAAGATGACAATTTGGCCCATATAACATTAACCAACAATAACGATCAACAGCCATCACCCTAAGGACCTTAGTAAAGCGTTGTCGCACGTTGGGATGGATTCATTGGAAAGATAAAAGCGACATTCATGGGAAGTTAGCTAGCATAAATGCCGGTTGTTAGCATCGTAATAAACTAGCAAACTTTAAAACTCGCAAATTTGCCACTTAAAAACTCGCAAATTTGCTAGTTTTAAAGTCGCAAATTTGCCACTTTAAAACTAGCAAAATCGCGAGTTTTAAACTCAGAATATTGCCCACCTCTCTCGGCTCCGTTTTCTTTTTTTTCCGACAGTGGCCCTAATACGCCGTCGTAAAATTGCATCAATGGGGGAAAACAAAACCTTTTATTTTTTCTCTAATTGGAATAATTAACTTCCCATAATGCTTTAGAGGATGAAATATAATGTTGCCGCAGAGTCAATGACTTAGATCTGGACTACAACTTGAGCCATTTTGAGCCTGTATTTGTAGACATTTCGCCAAATTTGCACCATGTAAATGAAAAAAAAAAACCAGCAAAAAGTAGCTGTTCCTGTTTGCACTGCTACCATGAAAACAGACAACTCTTACTGAATTGATTTATTGATAGAGAAAAAATCTAAATGATGGTCATAATAGAAATACTGGCCTGATTTGACAACATATTATAAAGCATTACTTTAGTAATATCCTGATGCAAACTGAGTAGGGATGCAGTGAAACATTAAGCATCTTGTCTCATTTAAATGGATAAATGGATTGTCATCGGTTCTCACAGAGCGACTGGCCTCCTCTCAAATGTCAACAACTGCCAATCAGGGCTGCTCTAAATATCATGGCCGCCCCCAAAATGCAACAGATGTGTCATGTATGATAGCACCTTTTGTTAGAGACAATGATGCCTGAGCTTACCTCCTTTTTCCTCTTTTGGGCAGCAGTGCTTTAAGGGGCTTTTCAATGCTCAGGGCAGGAAAAGAGGGAGCATGTGGAGAGTCTCTCATTCACACAAACTCTGTCTGTGAAGCCAAACTAATGGTCTCCATTCTTCATCCTCACCTTTCTTTTTTCCTCCATCCTTCCCTCATCTGTAGCCAATGCACGCTCGCCATCATTCTCGCCCTGTTCTCTCTAATGTTTTGCATAACCTCGCTATTCACATTTTCCATCCCCACCCATTTCCCTCCGTCACTTTGTCACCTGTCTGTTTCTCCATTTCTCCCCCACATCCCATTATCCCCCCTCCCCCGTCTCTCCACTGCAGGTGTTTGACCGTCATGTCGTCATATGGCTGTTGTTCTATTTTAATCTGACTCTTCTGTTCAGGAACAGACACCCACATGCTCTCTTCTCTTGGCTCCATTTCACTCCTTTTTTATTCTCCAGTATCTATCTATCTATCTATCTATCTATCTATCTATCTATCTATCTATCTATCTATCTATCTATCTATCTATCTATCTATCTATCTATCTATCTATCTATCTATCTATCATATATTATCCACTTAACATGCTTCTGATATGACAAATAAATAAGCAGTTAAACAAGGATAAAAAAAAAAAGCTAAAAAAGTGTTGCTGCCTAGGAAACTGCTTGCAACCATATTGCCATGGATACATATAATGCAGTTGCCATGTAGTTCACATTCTGGCTCCACTGGTAGTTTGTTACACAGAAATCACTCTGAAAAAAGGAGTTTGAATGCGGGATCAGTTGTGTTTAATCGCGTCACTTGCTGTAGACGTGCCGGGGAGGATGGGGGGGGGGGCTTACCTCGATGTAAACACCAGCAAGGTTCCATCAATCATGGCTGAAATAACAACTATTGCTCCTTTGTACAGGTTGTGAAGTCCCAGATAAACCGGGTAATCAAACGCCGTCCTGTCTGAGTTCGTAACATCACCCAGAGGTGCTCTGTGAATTTCATTGAGCAGCATTCACTGTGAATAGCAAGCCACCAGTTTTACTATGTTGTTGTGATTTAGTTTAAATTAATAGATAAACATTTTGGTCAATTAATTTAGGACTTGCTATTCATTTGTGATGACACACTGTATCCTCTATGTTGAATTGTGTGTCTGGAGACCGACTTCTATGTTTTTTCTCCAACTCGCACAGGAGAGATCTGTGCAGCAACTGGTTGTTGTTCGAAAATAGTTGCAGGGCTGGAAAATGTGAAAGCCTAAGTTGTTGCAGACTGAATCTATGTTATGTCACATCACTCACAGGGACATGCAGAGGCTTCAAAGCCACTACGAGCCACCCGCGAGATTCAGTTGGCAACAAGTAAGACGGTCTATTCTGAACCCTCTTTTCACTTGAAAGTGGGATGACTGGATGTAAAAAAAAAGAAAAAAGAAAGCTGTTACTTAGAAATAACAGACCTGTGAGAACTGAGCAATTAATATGAAAAGTGATATTACACTCAGCAGAATTTAAAGAAACCCTTTGGTTTGTCATATGCTTCCCTACCTAACACACACAACGCCATCTTCGCTGTTGCTATTAATACACGTAGATCTGAGAGGAAGCCAACATACTCCATAGAGGCTGATATCAGTATGTTTGACATTAACCCGCCAGCTAGATAATAACTGGAACCAAAGGAATTACTGTTCTCTGTGCCGGGGAGGAATCGCCAAACAAATCTACCGTATCAGACTTGAATTGAATTATACTCTATTGAACTACGCAGTGATTAGGATTGTCAACCTGTTTTCACGTTGGCTTGTCTATTTCCTTTATTTTCCATTATTTATTCTCAGCCAAATCTCCGTTAACCCCCCCCCATGATGGCTGCCAGGACATTGTCGAATGTTCCCTCCCTCCATGTCCATATCTCGCTTTGTTAATTGTCAACACGGAGGACTCGGAGCGTTTCTTCTTTGGGCAGGAAGAGACAGGAAGTCAGGAAAACCGAGAAACGCGTGTAATCACAGGAACGAGAGAGGTGTACTGCCTGCACTCAAACGTTCACATACTTGTTAATAACCACAGAGCCTTCCTACCCGACTCCAGCCTCAGGTTTAACACGTCACTGTGTGAATGGCAGTGTGTGTGTGTGTGTGTGTGTTTGTGTGTGTGCCTGTGTGTTCGTGGGATCCCACTTCAAAGTGCACACCTGGGACAGCTATTGCACATCAATGCAGCAAATTAAAAATGAAAATTAATTAAATTGAATTTTAAACACGGTGTGATTAGGTCACCCAAACTACACATGCACACACACACACACACACACACACACACACACACACACACACACACACACACACACACACACACAAATAGAAATATGTACAGGTGCAAGCTCACGATATGATTTTAATGATAACATGCAAAACATGAAATATTAGATGCAAAGAACACGCACGTTAATTTGATTTAAATGTTGTTTGTACTGTATTGGACTCTTAATGAGATTCAGAGGCTTTGTGTGTGTGTGTGTGTGTGTGTGTGTGTGTGTGTGTGTGTGTTTGTATTCGTATGTGTTGGGTACATTATGCCATTGTTTGGGGGTAGAATAAATTTCCTGTTAAAATTTCCAGGATGAACTCCCCCCTGGGAGCTTCCCTGTTTATCTGTTCAGGAACTCACACACACACACACACACACACACACACACACACACACACACACACACACACACACACACACACACACACACACACAGTGTAACACAATGCCTCAGTCTCCTGATGTTACCTCTAAGTCTCCTTGACATTTTACTCACCTCTAACTCCCCCCCCCCACCAACCTCCCCCTCTGTGCCTCCCTCTCCATCGTTTCTACTACTGGGTCAACTCATGTCCCTTTTCCCTCTCCTTTCCCATGACCTCCTTTCCTCTTATATGTCTTTCGCCTTTAAAATAATCTTAGGTCACCTTGAGCAGTGTGTGTGTGTGTGTGTGTGTGTGTGTGTGTGTGTGCGTGTGTGCGTGTGTGTGTGTGTGTGTGGTTATTGTATCTGAATTTGATCACTCACAAACACTAAAAACCTGTAATGTGATTGTCCATTTACAGACGAGTGTGAAGGTGTGTTTGAGTTGTTGACGGGAAGTGTTCACGGGAAGGATGGGGGGGGGTCAAGGGGGTCTTTCCTGTTCACATGAGTCATAAACCTTTGCTACGCTCCTGCCTGCTTGTGTGTGTGTGTGTGTGTGTCCTGCTGGATGAAAGCACACATGAAACGAGAAAGTGAGAACTGAGATTTGGATGTTTTCAGGTGTAAAGAGCAGGCGTTGCCACGGCGACTATCATCATTCTTACCAAGGGACAAAGTTAACACTTTCTCAGGTTGTGAACCACAACACCTTATTTTTTAAGGATAAAAAAAAAAAAGGTTATGAGTCGTCCCCTTTTCAAACTGCTCATCGTGCTCTTGGTTGCATGCTCTGGATGGGAGGCAGCATGTATAACATGAAGGGAGACGTTGATACCTACAGCTAGTTCTGTATCGCTAAAACGGTCAATTCATCTATTAGATTTAATCTGCCGCTATTTTCATAATCGATTCTGTCGCTTCATCACTGCTAGAGTAACCCTGTCATATTGTTTTCACATTACCGTTTGATGCTTGATTATTCGATCGATTAGCACAACAATTCTGTGCATCTAATCTATCTATGTAATCAAATCTACGCCTCATATTCATATGCGTCGTCCAAAGCTCTGCCTGCTGTATTTTGCAGGTAACTTGAAACAGGATGCAGCCACCGCTTTCTGTTTCTCTCTCTTTATTGTTGCAAAATGACAGTTGTTGTTCGACTCTGTGTTGCTTCCCTTGAGCCGGGGTTGTGACAGCACGTCTCATCTATCATCTACGGTGCAACTGTTTCAGCTTGGATTTGATTCAGGACAACAATTAGAACCCCGACAGCACGAGCATAAACGGAACAAGCCCAGAGACAGCAATTACAAGCTCGCAAGTTGGATCTATTAATTAAAGTGAGCTCATTTGTTGCCTTAAGATGATTCAACAATGTGTGACATCTGAGAAGACATCAAGTTTACTTTGGGACGGTGAATCAGGGGTTTCTGCGTCCTTACAGTCCTGTTCACCCAGCATTGTTTCCACTGCAATTAGATTATTTCCATGGTGGCTCAGTGAATACACCGTGAATATTCTGTCTATTTGTGCCGATTTTGATTCCCTGGCAGACTTAAGCAGACCAGGTGAACTGGAAACTCTGAACTGACTGCAGATGAGAATTTGCTCGTGCGTCCAGGTTGTTTTCTCTCTGTTTTCGTTCATGCTTTTATCTCATGGTGTCAGGTCTTTGGTGCTGGCTTGTTCTCCTGCCTCAGTCAGTCAACAATGACCCGCTGCACCTGCTGCAGGATGCCGCTGCCAGGCTTTTGACAAACACTCTCCGAGGTCCCACATCACCCCGTGGCTCGTTCTCTTTTCCTCGGCTGAAATACAGATTTGATTTAAAAGTCTTTTTCATTTTGGTATTAAGTCCTCAGAGGGCCTGATGGCGAAAGTCCGACTTTAAATGAGCCGTCACTATTGATTGTATCCTCACACTTGTTGCCCCTGAATCTGAATGTTTGTCACTTTTCATTATTCTCATTTATTTCTATTCTTAGCTTGGAACACTATATTAATAATACATTATATAATGGTCATTTTACATTAATTTGATATACCTCCATTGTGTGTCCATGTCTTTTTACAGAGTCAAATTGCAAAAAAGGGACAGCAGGACACATTCATCCTTCATTATTATTATTATTTTTTGTGTGGAAATTCGACACGAGCCGATGAGGTTGAATCCATTATTCACCAGCTGCTGTTTGAGGTGAAGAGATGAGCCATTGCCAATAATTACACAAAACAGTATTTTGTTTCATTAAATCTTTGCTCTTCATGGTCCATTATGTTTCCCACGTTGAGTGTTGTTGCCAACTCCCATTACAACCGACAACAACGTCGCCAATCTCCTGCTGCCCTCATGGTCCATTAAAAATGGCAAAGAAGAGGAGGAAGAGGGGAGGACGGGGTCATGGAAGGTGACGGGGGTAGAGGAAAGAGATGTGATGAAGATATGTGAGGAGGAAGAGGAGGGGACAGCGGGACCTATTTCTAATGAGGCTAACTGTGCTGACAACAGGGCACCAGACACTCAATCAATACTTGCCCCCAGAGGTCACACACACACACACACACACACCGCCTAAGGCCATAATTCTGACTAAAGGATTCCTGCCATAGACACCACAGACAGCCGACTGGACAGGAAGCCTGCTGTGACAGAACATAAATTATTGAATAAACACTCGCGCTCAAAAAAAAAAAAAAGCAAACAAGCACAGCCAGAATTCAGATTATATACGTTGAGACGAGGTATGGCAAAAGAGAAGAAGCAGTCTTGTCAAACCGAACGGAAGTGTCTGATCTGTGAAGTCTGTCACGCATTCAATCAATTCCAGTAAAGCGGGAGGCGCTTGACAAACTGCAAATCTGACAGCTAAATGCGTACTGCTGACTAAATGGAAACACCTAAATATATTGAAATGGAAATGAATTAAATGAAGCAGTCTAACGCATGCATTTCAAACACACACACACACACACACACACACACACACACACACACACACACACAGACACGCTCAGGCACAAAGCCCTGGTAAGGCTCACTTAGCTGATTGGACAAGAAGTGATTGATAGAGAGTTTAGTGATGGATGGCAACTACCTAACACACACACACACACACACACACACACTCACATACTGATGCAAAACCAAGGAGAAAGTCATATTAATATTAATTAGATTATTGTATTAATAATGTTGTATCTTTCCCAAGGCTGCCTTATCAGGGACTTGCAGAAGTCTACTTTGAAATTCAACATAACACCTCCTGTGGATGTGTGTGTGTGTGTGTGTGTGTGTGTGTGTGTGTGTGTGTGTGTGTGTGTGTGTAGCAGTGACACTGAGTTAAATAAGAGTATAATTCAGAGGAGAAATACTAAATTATTCCATATGCTCGTCACAACCGAGCGGTGTGCTGCAGACATAAGCACAAAATGCACATTTTATAGCACAAAACACCGCCACGCATGTGATGAGAGCATTTCCCAAACGCGTTTGACCTGGTAAATGCTGGAAAGTAAAAACATTTTGTCCAAAATATTAGGCAGCCGAAATTACATTTTCACAAAAGACGGCAGAACCTCTCCTGCTAGAAAACAAACTTATCATCATCTATTTTTCACAGCTGCCTTAGCACTAACAATTTAATACTGAGCACCTGCAACGGCACAGGTGCTCGCATTTAAACCACATTTCACAAAACAACAACGGCAGTTTCTTTATCCTATCCCTGTGTGTGTGTGTGTGTGTGTGTGTGTGAGAGAGAGGGTGTGTGTTTCCTCTGAGTGTGCACAATCAAATACAAAGATTATAGTCAGCCCATTAAGTCTCAAACTTCTCACACACATACTCAAGGTCAACCATTGAACCCTTTTATCATAGCCGTATGTGTGCATGTGTGTGTGTGTGTGTGTGTGTGTGTGTGCATGTTACCCCAGTGTTTGAACTACATATATTGTCTGCAGTCACATTGAGGTTATTGTGTTTGAAGAGCGACCGCACAGCCGATTACACATTTGTGTCAAAGGTGTAATGTGTTGGTGTGAATCTTTCGATATGCTATGATGCTCTTTACACACACACACACATACCGCTACACACACACACACACACACACACACACACACACACACACACACACACACACACAAAGACACAATAAAGGCACACATGCAATTTGAAACAATAAAAGATGAATAAAATTGAAATAAAGCTTAAAGTCTCAAAGAAAAAGTCAATGCAGAGAATAAAAATGCACACATGCAGTACGCACAAAGACATGTGCATACTAGCAAGACCTAACTCTGACTGACTCTTAACCTCAACGGTAATCAATTCACCAATAACGGGCGATGCCAATGGTGTGGAGAGCAGTGAGAGCAGAAAGACTGATAGGAAAAGGAAAAGAGGAAGACCTGGGAGAGAAGAAGGCAAAAGGGAAGCAGGAGGAGAGATAAGAGACATGAAACAACAGACTGGATGAAAAGAGATTTGGATGAAGTGATTGATAGATGGCCGACAATGGGGGAGAAAAAGAATAAAAGGAATAAATGGGTGGGTGAGGGGGGAGTGTGTCGACGTAAGTTAAAAAGATAGATGAGGTTAAAAACATGGCAGGGGGATTAGAATTTATGGCAGGTTCCGGTCGATCGGATTGGAGTGGAAAAGGTTAGAGGCACCAGGGATGATAGCAAAAGACAGATTACTCCTGTGTTTGGCCCAGTGTAACAGGTTGGGAGGCTATAAAATAGTATAGTCTATCATAAAAAAAAAAAGGGTTTCACTAATTGTGCTAACATCTCTGAACTAAACAGGTGAGTCATATCTTCATGTACACTCACCGGCCACTTTATTAGGTACACCGGTCCAACTGCTCGTTAACGCAAAGTTCTAATCAGCCAATCACATGGCAGCAACTCAATGCATTTAGGCATGTAGACATGGTCAAGACGATCTGCTGCAGTTCAAACTGAGCATCAGAATGGGGAAGAAAGGTGATTTAAGTGACTTTGAACGTGGCATGGTTGTTGGTGCCAGACGGGCTGGTCTGAGTATTTCAGAAACTGCTGATCTACTGGGATTTTCAGGCACAACCATCTCTAGGGTTTACAGAGAATGGTCCGAAAAAGAGAAAATATCCAGTGAGCAGCAGTTCTGTGGGCGCAAATGCCTTGTTGATGCCAGAGGTCAGAGGAGAATGGCCAGACTGGTTCGAGCTGATAGAAAGGCAACAGTTACTCAAATAACCACTCGTTACAACCGAGGTATGCAGAAGAGTATCTCTGAACCTTGAGGCGGATGGGCTACAGCAGCAGAAGACCACACCGGGTGCCACTCCTGTCAGCTAAGAACAGGAAACTGAGGCTACAATTCGCACAGGCTCACCAAAATTGGACAATAGAAGATTGGAAAAACGTTGCCTGGTCTGATGAGTCTGGATTTCTGCTGCGACATTCGGATGGTAGGGTCAGAATTTGGCGTCAACAACATGAAAGCATGGATCCATCCTGCCTTGTATCAACGGTTCACGCTGGTGGTGGTGGTGTAATGGTGTGGGGGATATTTTCTTGGCACACTTTGGGCCCATTAGTACCAATTGAGCAGCGTGTCAACGCCACAGCCTGAACCAGACGGACCAAGAGGACCATAGTCCGAAGGTGGGCTATTCAATCTGAACAACAGGAAGTTCTCGTATGCTATTTTATCAATAAATTCTCTTCTTAGAATGAATTGGCATCGCTGCAACACCTTCTTTGGTGTGAACGCAGCCAACGTCCTGTTGCAGGAAACACTGTTTAAGTAAAACATGCATTCACTCTCACAGTCAAGTGTAAAACTCAACAATAATGGCGCCATTTACACAATTGTCCTCTCTACAGGGAGGTGGTCGATAATTTCCGTTATTAAGTAAGATAAGTCATTCGGTTGAAGAGCACAAAGGCAAAACGCTGTGTGTGTGTGTGTGTGTGTGTGTGTGTGTGTGTGTGTGTGTGTGTGTTCATGCACGTGTCGAGCGTTAGGGCATATTTTCTCCAGTCCAGCTGGTGTGTGACAGTGCTGCCATGGAAACAGAGGAAAGCCATCACAGCCAAAAATGTCCGTTAGCACACTCGTAGTTATGATTTTCCTTCTGTCCACTTCTTTTTTTTCCTCCCTTTCTTGAGTCTCTGTTCGTCTGTCCATTTCTGTCTGTGTGAAAATCTATTAATCTGAGATCTATTAATTTGCCCATCTGTCGATCCGTCTATCCTTCTGTCAGTGCCTCGATCAATCTCTCTCTGTTCATCAGCCTGGTTATTGATCCATTCACCCCATGCCGCTCTATCAATCTTCTTGTTTATCTCCAATCCTTCACTTCTTTAGCCAATCGTATAGTCCAAATTCCTGTGTATCTATAAATATACCACAGACGAGAACAATAGTATTAAATAGTAAATTAAGTGGCATCTATCTATCTATCTATCTATCTATCTATCTATCTATCTATCTATCTATCTATCTATCTATCTATCTATCTATCTATCTATCTATCTATCTATCTATCTATCTATCTATCTATCTATCTATCTATCTATCTATGAGTGGGTGTCTGTGTTGGTCTCTTACCTTAAAGAGGAACATCCAAGCACACCAGTGGAAGAGAGACATAAAGAGAGGGAGAGAGAGAGAAAACTCGTTATTAAAGAACTATTTATCAACAGTGCAAAAATCATCAGTTTTCTGACGTTGTTATTCAGCATCTCTTTGGTGAGCTCGGTCTCTGGTGGCAGACGTATCGATGCAAATTGGACAAATTATTTTAGAGACATTTGTCTGTAATTGACAGATATTAAGGCATGACTCGTTATTGAATTATCTTAATTTCATTAAAAAAAACCAAATTATTCTGCATAAGAAAAATATTTCAGAATTTCATGGATTTGCCTCGGGGGGAGAAAAATCATTCAGGCACACCAAATTAATTAAATAAGGTTTAAAAAACATGCTGTGACATGGTCTCCTAAGAGAGACCAGGTTGAAATAAACGTAACATAAGAAACATGACGTGGAAATTATAGCGTCCCCCTGAAAAAGGCCTCTTTGGGTTGAAGGTCAAAGGTGGACAAAGGACAGAGTGGTACTGATGATGAGGTCATCGTGTCATCATACACACTTCCACATTGGAAGGAACGCCGCCCACTTCCTTTTAACCTCGAGGCACTGTATAAACACACACCGACACACACAAACAGAGCTTTATCAGGTGGTAATTAGTGTTATCAACAATACTCTGAAAAAAACACAGCTTTGTGTTGTGAGTGTATCGGCGTGTACTTCCATAAATGCGTTTCTATGTTCATTCACACATACAACCATGTTCCTCTGAACGTCTCACTGCAGCCTCATCATGTAAAACCTGTGTCTGTGTGTGTGTGTGTGTGTGTGTGTGTGTGTGTGTGTGTGTGTGTGTGTGTGTGTGTGTGTGTCTGTGTGTGTGTGTGCGTGTGAGAGTGTGTGTGTGTGTGTGCTCTACAGAAGACTCAATATGGCAGGGTCAGCTCTGCAGAAAATGGTCCATTGAGCAGCAATTGCATCTGCTGCCAAGGACTCTCTGCTTGACTCTTGCCTTTTCTATGGAGCTTTACGTAAACCGCTGAGCCCACACACAAAACACAACCACACCCACATGTGCACACACACACACACACACACACACACACACACACACACACACACACACACACACACACACACAGATACACACTTGTGGAAGAGTGGATAAAGGGAGAGACTGAGAGCAAGAGTGGAGGAGGTGTGACTAATCTTCTCTTCCTCTGTTTGGAAAGAGTGGAGGAGATGAGCGAGGGCTGTAAAATCATTTTGACGGGCAGGATTAAGACGCGCGCACACACACACACACACACACACACACACACACACAGACACACACACACACACACACACACACACAAACACACGCAGGTATGCTTTCTTTCTGACACCCACACAAGATGACATCTCTCACATACGTCTAACCAAACTCAGATTTTCTTTCTCACAAAAGCTCTCACACACTTGCACGCAGACAACTCTCTTCTACGCGAAGAAACATACAAAAGACTTTACACCTGGAATTAACATGCGTCTCCTCCTCGAGATCTGATGCCGCAGGATTATATTTACACCCGCCATGCTAATCAGAGTTGCCTTCTCTCCTTGCCAAACCGCAGTTTGTCACAACATCGTCACTTCCCCTCGTAATAATAACACCGTTAAAGACTCCGTGTCATTCAATTTTCATGTTTTCAAATCTAGTCTGGAGCGACGCCAGAATAATGTTCTTTTTGTGAATGCGGTTTAGTGGAAAACTCGGTTGAACCGGTTAAAGTGAATACATTTTAAGGCTGAATCAAACTGAGCATGACAATCCCAATACTGGACCCATTTTGGCCGACAGCAGCGGCTCTTTGAATTCAAACTGCTGAGGCTGCAAACCGGCCATTACTCCCGTCTTCTCCCCTGAAAATGATTTACATTTTTAAAAGCTCCCCACACCATCTGACAATATCACTCCAATGTGTCGTTTATGGCTACACCATAGGTATTTTTGTCACAGTGTTGGGGGTAACGAGTTACAAGAGTTACAAAAGTTACAAAAGTTACAAAAGTAACGCGTTACCGTATATTACGTGGTCTAGGCAGTAACGGAGTAATATAATGCGTTACTAACTATATTTTGGTCACACAGGCGGAGGTTTCGAAAAAACAACCCAGGCGCAACAGTCGTAAATAAAGCAGAGAAGAAGACGGTTTTAAATCAACAGCAGAAGAAGAAGAAGAAGAAGAAGAAGAAGAAGAAGAAGAAGAAGGCGGTTTGGTTTGGAGATGACAAGATGGCAACAATTCAACGTTTTGTGGTTATACTCACACTATTTTGAATTTGTCAATGAAATGAAAGAACCTCATAGTAAGGTGCACTTTATGTGCTGGTGGGAGGCCGAGGGAACTGTCCACGGCTAAAAATAGTACAAGTAACCTGAAGAAACACCTGGAAAGCGTGCTCAGCAACCTTAAGCTAGCGGCTAAACGACCTCTTGCTAGCAAACAGGTGGAAGATGACGGTGCGAGCAAATTTAAACAAGGAAAATTGGATTTCTCCAGACCAGAGGTGAAGCTGCTTGACCCAGGAGAAGTGAGAAGGCTGGTGGCTGAGTATGTCGTGGAGGATGCTCTGCCTCTTTCTACAGTTGAGTCGCCGGCGTTTCAAAAGCTTGTCAGCAAACTCCCAGTTCAATCAAGTGACGAGGTAAAACAAATCTCTAATGATATAGTCCTATTCTTAAGGTATAAACACATTTCCACAGATAGTTCATTTAAGATGAGATACTACAGGTGGTGTGAGAGGTGATTCAATGACTAAAATTGTTTTAATTTGTTAAGCCAATTGTGTTTGGTTGTATATTTTGTCTATAAATGAGGCATAGAAAAAGAGTTTGTGTCATGTCGTGTAAAGGTTTTGGTTTCTTTAATTATTCTATATCATTACATTATTGTAATTCAGGTATTCATGGTAAAAACTACTTGCAGATGAAATATAGACCTCATTAGACTTTCAAGTCCACGAGGGCCCGGTCTTCAAATCTGGAGGTCCACAATAGCAAGACCCTGAAACCCGAAGCAGCAAAATGAAATCCAGCCATCATTGATTTTTTTATTTTTTTCCTGCTGGGACTTATTCACAGCCTTCTGTGGAAAAGGCCTGTTACATGACATATTATTTTAAAATCTCTTCTATGTTATTTGACACAGACTTTCACAAAACTTTAAGGTAATTGAAAATAAAGTTCTGTGGGTTTGAACATTTGCCAACACAGCATGCGTTCTTGAAGTCGGACCGGCTGCTGTGATCCGACAGATTTTAGGAGGTAGGAGAGCATCCTGTCCATTTCTCAGTGCCACTAAAAGAGGGCTGTTGCCAGGATACAGAGGCTGTGTGTCTGTTTCCCGTCAACTCAGTCAAAGGAAGAGACATGAAACTTTCTGATCAAGCTGTCACTTATCAGTCACTGCGTCCTTTGATGTTCTGTATGTGTGTCTTTGTCAGGGTCTCTTTGCAGCCGCGGATGCATGTTTAAGCACATTTGACGCGGCCTTGCCCCCTCCCTCTCCCTCACATTATTGAAATGCCACATGATAATAATAATAATACATAATTAACATTTCCGCTATGTTCTGGCATTGTGTGACCTAATTCTGCTGACATTTGCCACATAAGTCAACATGTATTTACACATTTTCAACCTTTGTGTGGCTGTTGTTTCAGAGTTTTATGATTTATCCTCCCCTTTAATCTGCGACGGATATTTTGTTCTCTATCATGGAATGAGCACTTTGTTACACTGCAGATCAGAGGTCGTAGTTATTATCGGTTTGTATTAGATGTGTACACTGAAGTGATAGAAAAATAAGTAATCGAACTAAATGAATGCACAGAAAATTGGGGAGTATTCACACACATCAAAGTGATGCAAGATAAAAAAAAACCCACCTTCAGTGCACAAAATATTTCGCTCTTCCGCTCTCAGACGGAATTTCTGTCAGGCCTCGACTCTAAGCTCCCCCATATAAATTACGATGATTATTTTGGAGCTTAGTTGGAATCTAACCCGACCTGACCCAAGAGGGATGTAGGAAAAGGAAAGGGAGGATGGAAGGATGAGAGAAGAGGAAGGAAAGATGAGGTCTGCTATTCTCATTAGTGGCAACGATACGAGAGCATTTCAGAAAGACAACGAAAATACTTCAAATATCCAAACAGACTTAACAAGTATTAATACTTGTGTTGTTTCAAATGTTTCTGTCATTATGTTAGTGAAAGAATCGCTACAGCGATGCTGGGAGACACTTTTCACCTCGTCTGTATGCGAGTCAGCCAGGTGTTTGTATTTCTGTCGTTACATATTGTGTAGGTGAGGTCAAAATAAAGGTCGGGTGAGTGGGCGAAAGGCCATTGGCTGGCGTGATCCCATCACAAGATGTATATTGATGAATATTTCACAGTCAAGCTTAAAAAGCTCAATGCAGTTCCCAAGGTTCTCACCAAGCCACAAAGTAAAAAAAGAAAGAAGAAGAGTTTTACAAGAATAAATGTATTTAATGCATTTTGACATTATTGTTGGAAATAATGTTTCCATTAGGTTCAAGATCCATATTTTAGTCTCCAAATTAACAAGTACTTAAGAAACAGTTCCATGTGTGTAACAAGGGAATCATGTGCGTTTATGGTAACCACACAATAAATAACGGTTTGATTCAAACAGGCGTTACTTGCATTAAATATATGTTGTTAGAAAGGAAATGTATCTCCATACAAGGACAGCCTTCCCAAATATATGATTGGGAAAAATTACAACATGACAAAAAAGCTAAACGACAAACCAACCAAATGGCTAGATTTCAAAGTAGCATTTGAATTGAATGACTAAATCGTAGTCGGGATGACTTTCTATTGTGCCTGAAGCCGCGTTCCTTTTGCTGTCAAAACCATGCTTTTGGCTTCCCAACACATCCCGGGTGCTTTGTGTTTAAGTGTTTTGATGGATTTAGCGCCTCATTTGACAGGATTTCAGCACATTCAACACACGGTGCTTTCGGCTCGGCATCACCGGCTGCCGTTGTGATTCCAAATCGAACGTAACCAAATTGAAAAAAGTTGAATTTGGCAGTTCCTTGCGGCCCACGAGAGGGTGCTCTGAGGCCCGCCAGCTAAAATTACACTGGAAATATTTGTTAAGAAACCATCACCTTCATATGAGATCACTTTGTAAACTGAAGAGTGAAAATTCTACTGACAAACCATAAAAATGACTGTCGCCTTAAAAATCTTAGTAGCACTTATTATTATTATTATTAGAAATAAAACCTTCTGTGCAGCGTTTGGGCATCTGCAGAGCCCTCAAATGTATGAATCTATTAAACAAACTGGCCTTCCTGGGTTGTGTTTCATCATATTACTCATTCATTAGACAACAAAAAGCCACCAAAGCTCTTTGTATTATTCAACGAAGCGTTTTTGGTCAGAGCTCTGTCAGAGATGGGAATATCTTTTTCTTTTTTTTTTCGGCTGAGGTGGAAAAGCGGTTTTGTTTCTCACCAGTTGTTTGAAGATGATGCGCTCGGTTATTTTCTGTAGAAAAGCTGCATGATGGGATGAGTCAGACTCGGTTTGTGACGAGGGACTCCAGAATTATGGAGGTGTCCTTTGTATTGCAACAGGAGGGGGTCTTCCTCAATCTTCTCTGTGGGATGTTTTAGGATATTCTAAAGTCCACAAAAGATATTGTTGATGAATCTCGGACAGAATTCAAGGGATTAGTGGAACGACGGGATCAAAATATTCCAACTAGAAAATCTGGTCTAAACCTACAGTAGAAAACAGAGCTCTGTATATCGTTCGCCGCTCTGATCCGAAGGTGAGCGTGACTCAGAGGTCAGAGTAGTTCACCCAACCCATGGAGGCGCTGCTACTCATCTTTTACACCCACATAACTCCCCCCCCCCCCTCGCTGTCAGGTCTCTGAGCAAAGGTGGGTTCCGCCACGGAAGGTAAAATTAGGATCTGCAGAGAAAACACGGGAACAACGATTTACATAATAACTGAATCCACCAGAACGCTCCACTGAAAGGAAGAAAAGAGCGTGCTGATTAATTCCTCCCTTTGCCTTGATTTCTCTTTGTTTGACTGCCATTCACTCACACTCACACTCACACACACACACACACACACACACACACACACCCACACACACACACACACACACTACACAGTCCATACATTTCTCCTATCTCACTCTCTACAATCAATTCTGTTCCCAAGGTGACGGAAATTTAACATCCCTTTTTGCTGTTTCTACGGTTACGGAGAGATGACTAACTGTAACATGCTATTTTTTTCCCATCACAATTCCCCCCCCCCATTCCCTCCTTGCTCTCGATCATTATTTTGTCAAAGAAAGGCGAGTTTTGTGGTTTTTCTTACAGACATTTTAGTTCGATATAAACACATCATTCGGCTGACGCACCTTCTGATGAGTGCAAACAGCCGTTTGAGTTGCCTGAAAACACTGGGAGTCAAGTTAAAATAGCAGGCACACCAGCAGAATAGTAGGAGCCCTGAACAGCCGTAAACACAGATGTGATGGCTACTGTATGGAACTGATTGCAGTATTTGTGAATAAGGATACAATCAAGTATACTTTATTAAATTGATATAAAAATCATAAATCATCTCAGAATCAGAAGAATCACGTCACGAACATTAGAAAGAAAATGTCGGGCGCCTTAAAGTTGACATATTATCAGGTTGTAATGCCAAAGTGACTAAAATCATACACACAGTTAAAAACACACAAGAGTTACATGTTCACCGTTGAACTGAGCAGGTGGAGTGTGTCGTTTCAACAGGTAGGTTTCCTGCCTTAGAATTTAAGCGTTAGGCTGTTTGTTGTTATTATTGGATTAAGCAGCAGAACATCCTCTATTACATAAATACTGTATCGGTTTTGGACGTCACATTCCTCCCTCGTTTCAAATCAAATAAATCGAATGTGCGTGTACATATACTCTCTCTGAACTTGGAGCAGGTATTAACACTGGCTGTGTGTGTGTGTGTGTGCGTGTGTGTGTGTGTGTGTGTGTGTGTGTGTTTTGTCCATGACTACATTAGCAAACCACTTCCACCTTCATCCCTAGCTTGCGCTCTCGTGCGCCCACTCGCAGCGAAAGGTGCATAAAACGATGAAGATGAAGAGAAATGAAAAATGATGAGAGGATGAGATGAAGTGAATAACAGCTCCCGTCTCAGCACACACACACACACACACACACACACAGACACACTCATCGTTTCTGTAGCAACAACACAAAAGCAGCCAGCGTGGATGGACAAATAATTCAAATGATCTTGTCATATCATTCTTGGACAATCGGCTTTTCAAAAATGTATTTTTCCCTTTTACGTATCCCGTGGCAATGACACATCTTCGCCTTTCTCCAAAAACTCACTCTCTCTCTCTCTCTCTCTCTCTCTCTCTCTCTCTCTCTCTCTCTCTCTCCTCCCTCACTTAGGCACATCTATACAAAGACAGAGCGCTTTCACACTCCCTGAGGCATCCCTCAAGCAAAGAACACATCCCATTCAGTCCTGACCTTCCTCCCCCTCGCCCTGACAATATCTTTTTCAGTAACTCCATTCAGTGTCCGCAGGTAAAAGCATGTGTAGCAATAGAAAAGCTCATAGAATACAAACACACAGAGATGTAGCGTTGCATTTTCCACCTTGTTTTTGAGGTTTAACCGCTCGTCCTCTCCTGGTAGTGGGGAGGAGTTTGTGTCTGCTGCCGGAGGATTTTCACGCCTACGTACCCTTTGTCTGGAGACGATTGTGCTGATCTCGTCCCCGCAATTTACTGCGAGCTGCAGTTTTACTTTCACTTTGATCAGTGTCAGCATGTATCATTATGGAACAGTGAACAATATACCCCGAGGTTAGAAGGCTATTAGGAATGTGACAAAATAATTACATTGTAATTTCCCTCAAAACCCGTTTTTGCGGAGCGGCTTTCTAGTACTCGCACGGAGGATCACCTTGCCGTCAGTTATGCCACCGACCTTTATTTTTTATGGTTGTTTGCGTCTGGAAAAGTTTGTGTGAGGATTGAGTGAAAGTTTGGAGGAACAGGAACCTCCAGTGATGCAAACACTGATTGTTCATGTTGCTTTTTCTTTCTTTGCCATTACAGTCCCAATTGTACACTGGAGACTACAGAATGATAGTTGGGGGGGGGAGGAGGGGGGCATGGATATGTGTACCAAATTTAATGGCAAACCATTCAACGGTTGAGATATCTCACAGTCATTATGATAGATCATGTGGGTGCGTGTCTGTACCAAAGTGGTGGAGTGACATTGCCAACCAGGGAGCCATGCTGCTCACATGGCTAAAAACAAACCAGATTTGATAAGAAACATGTTGGATCTTTAATATCTGCTTCAGCTTAAAAGGAAATGTTGTCAACTTATCATCAAAATATAAGTAAAATACAGTATCTAATCATTCAGTTTATTCATAAACCTCAGTCACATTCAAGTGTGAATACCACTACACTAATCTATATAAGATCTTCACAATGACGGCTTAAGAAGTGACAAGAATCCAAACTTTACTTCCTCAACATTTTAGGGTCATTTAACAACTTTTTGGGAGATTGCAAACCCCCCGAAAGCAGTTAAATGAACCTCAGCGAAATCTCATCATCTTTCATTTGCTTCCTCCCAAAACAGCTGCATCTCACCACGATCATCAAGTCAGGGCAGGAAGGAGGGGGGGGGGGCAGTGGGATGACAGAAACACAGTGAAATGGAAGAAGAGATCGTCGAGGAAGACATAAAGAGGAGAATGACTGGCTGGTAGAAAAGGGTCAATAATGCCGGCGGGGATCAAACGGAACGGCTCGGCATAAAAGATTTAATTTCCTGGTCAAACACACGTGGAGACATTTAGAGGCTGAGGGCAAGAGCGCCACGCTGCCAATATTGTTTTATCGGCCTCAATAAGAAAAACAAACACACCTCTGTGTGCAACTCGTCCAAAATTAAGTTAATAGACACTGCTTCCTCACACACACACACACACACACACACACACACACACACACACACACACACACACACACACACACTCAGAGACACACAAACTCATTGAGGCTCTGCATCGCTTAGCCCTCTTTTCTAGTGCAAACTGACAATTTGGCTGTCATTTCCATGGTAACGCAGAAGAGGATTGCCTGTGGAGGCATGTCGACATGTCTAAATATACTCATTCACACACACACACACACACACACACACACACACACACACACACACACACACACACACACACACACACACACCTACATACACACACACACACACGCACATATATGTTGCACACAGAGCTCTATGGGTAGATTTCTCCTCTCAGACAAAGAAGAAGATGATGATGGATGTCAGAAGTCATCCTTTCTGACTTTCTATGAACATCTCTATTCTCTGCACCGTATGTTTCAATCAGTGTGTGTGTGTGTGTGTGTGTGTGTGTGAGTGTGTACCTTCGAAGCAGGCAGTATCAGTGGTGTCTTATTAGGAAAGGTCACTTTTTGTTGTTTGTCCTTTGGACAGAACTCCGAATTTCTAACTGGAAATTAAATTGAAAGGTTCAGTGTTTTCTGCAGTGTTTTTGTGTGAACCTCGTCTACCTGCGGAATCCTAATTAACGTCGCTGATTTTTGTTTTTGTTCTAGCGTAATGTTAGTCTTTGAAGTCTGAGATATGCTTCTACTGATTGTACAAACCCCCACACCACTGGGCAGCTGAGAGAAAACAGCGCTGTCATTTATTTATCTCCAAATCAAATGAAATCAGAGTCAGACGCAGAGAGAAATGGAAATGTGACAACAACAACACAACCCAACACTACCTCCTGTGTCTTTCTTCTTCTGTCCTTCGTGCGTAACCTCAACCTTCTTCTCTCCATCCGTCTTTGACTTTAATTTAACGGTCAATCTAACCCCTGGGGGGACGGCACAACCTCCCTCTGCCTTCCTCTCCCACCCTCCTCATCTCCCCTCAAACCCTCACAGAATACTAAGTGAGGAAGTCAGAAATGAATCATTTCCACGCTTGTGATCTGTAATATATTCTGTTATTTATATTATTTCATTTAACCGTATCCTGCGAGTAAAAAAAAGTAGTGAAGAAAAATTCAGATGCATTAATAGTGTGTCCATTTAAATTGGGACCGGTCTGAGTCGCAGACCTATGATTTCTACTTTCACTTCTCTAACGCATAAGTTGTGCCTTAAATGATCTTCCTGCTTCCTTTGCAGCCTGAGAGATCTCCTGCTTACACACATCGGACAGATCATCTTTTTAATACCTTTGAAAACGACTCTTAATTGACTGGATATTGAGTGGGAGGGTTGTTGTTCTGATTAGAGATCTATCAAAGAGCATTGAGCATGAATTTGCCTGTGTTCAAAGAGAACTGTGTACACGAGCCGGGATGATATGAGAACGAACAAAATAATAATAAAGCAAGAGATTCAATTATACACACGAGATGGAATGGCATCATATCTGCTTCTCTTCAACCAGACCCTTTGTTTTTGGGGGTGGGTATGATGGTATTCCCACTGGAGCAAAAAAGAAACAATTTAAAACAAACTGACACGGTTTCATTAGTGCATGTATTGGTGTGTGTGTGTGTGGCGGCAGCTGTGGCGGCTGTTAGTGCTCCCTGTGATTAAATCATAAATAATTAAAGCTTTGAAAGAGACAGAGAGCGTGGTGGAAGAAGAGAGGGAGAGAAATAAGAAGACGGGAGACAGGCGCGAGTGTAATTACGTTCTCTGGGGGTGTTCATTTGATTGTTTAAACAAGCCCCGGGCAAATATATCCGTGAGTTCAGACGGTTCGTCAGGCTAGAAGGTGCATTCCATGTCACTCTTTCTCTCTAAAGTAAATCAAAAATCTGTCTAATGCTTCGGGCAGAAGCAAATGTGATTGAGCGTGCGCGACCGAAAACAGTTGATGAAAGCGGAAAGTGGCGTGAACTTGCCAAATCCAATGTTTTTGTTTGGTTTTTCTCATTGAGTAACTCTCAAAGCCGCCGTCGTCTCTGCGGCGGCTCTCGGTTTCGCATGTAGGTGGTCTTCATGAAAAGAAACCAGAGTTGCATTAATACTCCCGCGCTGGAAGTACAAAACTCAGCAGAACGCACAGTTGTGTAACAGAGACCCCCGAGATGGCTCGCTGTTCCTCTCTCCATCTTCCACCAGCGCCGCAGCTTTGGATGAAGCTGTCCGACGTTTTTTTGTCATCAGCAGTCTGTCTTGTCCTCGTCTCATTTCTACCAGATCTTTCCCTGTTAAATCTTTTCCTCCTTTCACATATTACAAGCCCTATCCTTCTTTGCACCTTTGTCTCGTCTCCATTACTCCGCTGACTGTGCAGGAAAGCAAGGTATGTTGTAATTGACATCACCCTGCTCTCCTTCTCAATTTCCCTTCTGTGCTCCTGCACCTTAATCCTGCATCCATCCCCCCTCCACACCTCACTCTTCTCTTCTCTATTCTGTTCCCCTTCATCGGTCTCTCCTCACCCTCTCCTTGTTCTGTCCCTCCCTGTCTCTTCATCTCCCTCCTTGTCCCAGTCACTGCTTTGATTCTCTGTAATTACTGCCATTACCTCCGAGGTGTGTATATACTCCTGCAGGGAAATCCAATTACAGGTACTTGTCTGTGTGTGTGTGTGTGTGTGTGTGTGTGTGTGTGTGTGTGTACAGTATCCTGTTGTGTACATGATAACTTCACACATTCCAAAATGATGTTCTGTAGATTTTATTCACAAGCTGCCCACACACACAGTCGGTAAATTTCATCCCTAATGTCGGACCAGAATTTAAATGAGAAGATTCTGTTCAATGAAAGTGTTTTTTACCTGTGCATGGCATCTATGGTGTGGTTATGGTAAGGGATAAGATACAGTATTGTCGTCGTTAGAATCTGTGTTTGGCATTTACTCCAAGACATAATTCCTATGGATACAGGGACCGCAAAAATGGATTATAATATTTTGCCTTTTTTCCCCCTAGATATGCTTCAAAATATGAATGGGGTTTTGTTGGGATAAACAAATCAAACAAACAAATGGCTCATACAATCGCCAACAACAATGTCTCTGAACTGAGAACAAAAAAGTCTTCATGAATCCAAATAAAAACAATCGTGTTTTCATCAAGCAAGCCAGAGAAAATCTCGGGGCCAAACAAAACTGGCACAATAAAGGAGGCGAAAGTCCTTTCAGAGACAGTGGAGACGGATGGAACAAAAGGCTTGAGATTGTCTTTCTGAAGGCGCTGAACAGAAAAGTGCACAAACAGAAAGACACAGATCACCAGATGATCAAATCAGTTTACTGAGCCCTCGACCGCTCGTCCACGCACCGACACACACAGAAACACAAAAGGCGACATGACTTATCTGTCAGGTTGGAAGTGAGTGGACCCAGAAGAGACTCGACTTAATGTCCACGAACGCCAGACAGAGAAAAGAAATCACTAAGTGCTTCATCTCCCTACTGGTGATGGAGACAGGAGATACAGGAGGAGAATAAAAAGAGTAATGGAGGCCCAGTAGCTCTGATATGTGCAGTCACCGGGGAGCCGAGCCGGAGGTGAAACTTTGGCTGTTTCAATCTTGCAGACAGACATTACAAGCTGCTCCCTGAGGAGGGCCATTTTATGGGTCCCTTGGTTTGTACCAGACAGAAAAAAAGGGGAAATGAGAGAGAACGAGGGAGGGGGAGAGCAAAGCTGGTGTTTGAGTCCGGGAGAAAACCAGAGCTTGAAAGGATCATAATGATGATTTTTTTTTTTAAACATGCTTTGGTTCGTTAACTACAAATCACCAATACGTTACAGCCGCCTTAACGATTCTGACAGATCTTCAACCTTCCAGGCAGCAAGTGGTTTATCTTTATTTTAAGTATCAAAGGGAATCTTCAGACTGAAAACAGGGCAGAACACAACTTCAAGTGACACTCAGTCCAAAGTCCAAACATGTCTTTCTGAGTGTAAAACACTCGACCTCCCTGTCGGCTTGAAAGGTCACGTCAAAATGTTTTTAGCTCTTTGTTTGAATGCAATGTTGGTTTATTCCACGACTGGCTAAATTGTTAAGATTCATGGTGGACCAGTCTACACACCTGCACAGTCTTAAGAGGAGGTCTCATCGAAAACCTCTGTGAGGGCTTTAAAGACGTCCATTAAGTGTCCGTGGTTTGTGGTAATTGATTACATATCACTTTAATTGCAGGGTGGCTGGAGCAAATACGACTACGTCCTTCCTCTCCTGAAATTTGCCCCACATACGCCATATATCGTTTTATTACACAATTTCCTGTCCGTTTACAATATGATCTATCAGACTTATATTCATCCAATAAAAGTTGTCTTAACATCTGATTCATGTGAACAACCAAGAGAACCAGTTTCTAAAACTCTCCTCTCCATGCCTGCATGCTTGTGATGACACTAAGATGCTCACTGTGACGGATTACCTCTCTGAGGCGAGTGTCTATGTTAGTTGGTTTTCATCCCTGTACCTGCATGAATTGAAACCGGTGGCATCAGGAAGGAACTAAATCAATTCAGACAATATAAATGAGATGTCATATTTCCACTTAATGAAACTCAAACCACCTGATGTTCCTTTACAGAGTAATATTTCTATTCATATATGCATGAACGCAAAAGAAAATAGGGGGACTAAACAGGGAGTCTCACTTCCCTGTTCACAACCCACATCGCAATTTCTTAAAGCATAAAATCATTTCCTCATCTGCTTCACTCTCGATCCGCACATATAGATTCGTATAAATGTACCAAGAAGAAATCAGTAAAGGTTAATGGCTTTTACCTGGATCCAACTCATTTGTTTGATCATTAAGAGGAAGTGTCTCTGGTATCCATTTAAAGTACATCCATTTGGCCACAGCTCATTACCTCCATGTCACCATCTCTCCAATATGATCCTCTTCTAAAAGAGTTACTTTCTGTGCTTTCCACAACATCAGTATTCAAGGAAGAAATATTCTGTGCATTACTTCTGTTTGTATCCTCTCTCTCTCTCTCTCTCTCTCTCTCTCTCTCTCTCTCTCTCTCTCTCTCTCTCTCTCTCTCTCTCTCTCTCTCTCCTGTCCTCCTTTCTTCAGCCATACTGTTGCCACCGGTTCCTCCCTCTCCTCTTCCTCGCCCTCTTCGTCCCACTAAGCGAAAGAGAAACTGACTTAATGCGGCAACATTGCTGGACCACCCTCGCCAGACTGGCAAAGTCCACCTCTACTAAAGACCTCGTTAGCTCTGCCAACACACACACACACACACACACACACACACACACACACACACGCACACACACACACACAGTGTGTACATATTGATACAAAATGTAAAAACACATTGATACACACTGCAGCGCTCCAGGCAAGAAAGCTGATGTTTTATTTATGCTTTCACTCGAGTATATAGTTATGTGAATATATGTTTGTATGTTCTGGGCTCTCTGCATGTGTGTGTGTGTGTGTGTGTTTGTGCTCGCCTGTTTTTTTTTTTTTTTTTAGTGTGTATTTGTCCACTTAAGAAAAGCGCGACAGTGCGTGTCTTTTTATAACCACTGTCTGTTGGGAATACCTTCACACTCTCGGCCCGACAGATGCTGTGGCAGCTACTGTTGCACTGTGCCTCTCGCTCTTGGCCTTCAGCCCACTCATAGACAAACACAACCACAATAAACTGCTCAAGCTCTCTCTCTCTCTCTCTCTCTCTCTCTCTCACACACACACACACACACACACACACACACCTCATTTGTGCCTCATAATTCATACCACCCTAGCCAGAGGGATAGACTGGGGATTGAGGAGGCTGGGAAGGCAAAGAAAGGGATAACAGCAAATGGAGTGAGGTTATTCAAAACAGATGTGTTTACTGATAGATAATTGGCACCTGAGGTCCCACTTTTATTGATTTGCCCTCCTTCCGCCATCCCTCTCTCCCTCCTTCCTTCCTTCCTTCTCTCTCCCCTTCCCTCCTTCCCTCCTTCTTCCACGCTGTCTGTTTGAGTTGTGGTGTCAGATCGCTCATCCATATTCAGCGCCGAAGCCATCTGTGTGCCTCCAATATGCATGGACCAGGCTGCCGGAGTCTCACCACCAGCGTTAAAGAGAACGCTGGCGTCAGTTCGAGTTCAAGTCCAGCCCATTTACTTCCGTCTGTGCATTTTGCAGCATGTGTCACATTTAATGATTAAAATGTTGTTGCTTTTGTCAAACCCTGCTCCAAATGACTGTAGTTCCCCCGATACCCCCCTCTGGGCTGACCGAGACACTCTGAAACACCATGTGACTAAATCTGCAAAGTGACGTGTGATTTCTTAGCGGACACGTGCGTCAGGTGGTTGTGTTGTGTCACAGAGGACTGCAGTGATTGGTGTAAAGTTTTGTCCACATCCTATATTTACTGACGTCTTTCATTTCTTCCAAAGAAATGGTCTTTGGTCCAGTGAGAGGCTGCTAATAGAAAACTACTCACAGCACAATAAGATAAACTATTACAGCAGAGGCTGTGCAGGCTTTTAGTTAACACGGTGCTCGAACAATTCTTAAGTGTGAGCTGATGCAAGAAATAATAGAGAAAATGGCTGGATGTCATGAAGGAAAACAAACCCTGATATCTCCAGTGATTCTGCAGACTCCGGCATTTCTAAATGAGTGATCTAGCGAACACAACAGCCGTGCTCGAGAACCACTACAGTACTTTTCCTTCACTCTCTATCATCAGACAATAAAGACACACACACACACACACACACACATCCTACAAACCCGTTGCAGAACAGATGCCTGAGTGCAGGACCTCGTGGGAATATGTGTGCTATTTTTTGAAGAAAAAAATAATTCTTTCCTGCCTCTATCCCTTATCTAACTGTCTCCTTCACGCCGTTAACGTATTTGTGCGTTTCCACTTTTTCACCCCGGAAAAAACTCTCTCTGCACGCCCTCTTAACTTTTACCGTGTCCTTTTTACTCTTCCGCTCACATCTCCCCTCGATTTTTCTCCATCTCTGAGCCAGTTCAACATGTACAGTACCCACTCTTCTTGTTATGAAGCCAATTAGTGTAACTGAAATAGTTTCCATGGCGACAGAAGTGCTAATAATAACAGACACCCCCACAGCAAGGGCTGGTGAAGAACACACACACACACTCGTAGATAACGAGGACTTTCAGCAATCCAATGCATGTATTGTATTGTATTATATGTATGTATATCTGCGTATCAAGGCCTACATGATTGAACAAAAAATGGCAAACATATTTGAACATGTTTTCAGTTTCTGGGAGATGAGAGATTGAAGGGGAGCAGATGGGGAGCAGTGTACAGGCGACATGAGGTTTAAGATGGACTTAAGTGACACTGATAGTCAGCTCTCCGACGCTGGAATCACTTGATGATGAGCAGGAGAATACATTCACTGCTCAGACATTTAATACAATTGTAAGAGAGAGAAACCTTCAAAGATCTACTGCTGACAAAGACGGGGTGATCACGTTGCCTCACATGTGCTGTTAAAAAATTCACTTGAACACACGGAAAATACAGCCAAGGGCTTGCTCTGAAAAGACATGAACTGATCAATAGTCTGTATTTGCTCTCCAAGATCAACAAAGTAGCTACTTTCATGCCATAGTGAAGTGTCTGATGTTTGGCACGGTGAAGTTTAACTCCGCTTTCAGCTCGTGGTGTTTTTGCTACTAAGACGAAAAGAAAAACTATACCAGAAATGACCATTCATCTTGTTGAATCTGCTGACCGGCCGTTGATGGGGTCCATTTGAGCACTGATGTAGTTTAAGAGGATACTGAAAATGTCAGCCACAAAATTAAAAAGCACATTTTCCATCAGTGCTCTGTCAGACTTAGTCAATTCAGTTAATATTAAGAACCATGAACGTATTCTTGAGATTGTAATCTGTCAACGTCTCATTGCTAAAATCCCACATCTGCGATATCTCGGCTCATCTGGGGACGGAGCTCATGGAAGATAGGAAGTTTACACAGGAACTTGTCAAACAACACCGGTTTGATCCCACAAGGTTGAACGTCACGCTGTTTTGATTAACACCGGGAAGGACGTGCAATTTTATGCAGACGACACAGCGCTCTACGCCAGCGGCGTCCTCCAAACTGCCTTTTAACAGCTACAGGCCTCAACACATGATTTAATAAGAGCATGCAGGTTCTCACTCCCAGACCTTGGACAATGTTCACGTTCCCACGTTGGGATGATACCACACAACAGGGCTGGAACTGTTTGTGTATTCGTGCCAAACCAATGGTGGGGGTCAGCTCTTCGAATCCGCTAAATCCCGGAAGATGTTATTAAGATTAAGCCTGATTTCCTTCTTCAGGATGCTTGATATATAGAAGCACTGCTCTCATGAACATCATTAAGCCTGCAGAGACCAAGAACTAGATATTTTGTCTCCTCTGGCCTACAGGCGCTTGGATCGACTGCCATAGCATTGATCATACTGTCGTTTTAAGGGTTCCTTTCTAACTTTTGCAATGGTAGCTTTTTTAAATATGTATTTTAATTTGTAGGGCCGAAGGGTGGGTATAGAACAGAAACAAATACCCCAGTGTCTGAAACCAGTGTGTCAGAGGAAAGAGCAGCTTCATACTCAGTAGTACTTTGTAATCAGCCTCTTTGAGGAAATTGCAACAATTCAAATTCAACCAATCCCCATGAATTATGCGCAAGCTTGCAATTTTTTCCAATCTCTGCAACTTTTCCACAAATATCCGAAAACAGGTGGGAGCTGGTCAGTCCAATTCACTGAGATCACTGCCAATAGGCACATGCAGTAACAGTGACATTTTTAGCATCTTCAGAGAGTTGGTGGTAAGCGCATTAACAGATTGGGTTATTAATTCCCAAATATGGTTTCCCTCTGTCACATTATAGTTCCTGACTGATGGTCTATTATTTCTCTTCGCCATTGTTCTGCCGACTGTAGTGTACTGTTTGACCGATCTTTCCTTCTCCACTTTGAACTCGCTTTAAAGAGAAAATTATGTATTCTAAATAGTTTTTTTTTCTCTGTTGAGCATTTTAGAGAAAATAACAGGAAACGTGGAGAGGGACAGACAGAAAGGACAGAGGGAAGGGAAAGACAGGAGTTGATAAAAGCAGAGGAAATGTATTAGGGGAGAGGCCGAGAGACTTTTACTGTGCTTTGATGCTGTGTACAAAATGCCATCATCACCAGAGTGCCTTTAAATTGATTTGACTTGAAGGTGCACAGTGAGAGAGGGAGAGACAAAGAGAGAGGTATCGAGGTGAGCTCCTGAAGAGTGAATGACGCACAAAGCAGATCAGAGTTACTGAGTGGGGAATAGACTCCCTCTCACCTTATTTCAACTCTGCTCTTCCCCCAGCCTGTAGGGAGAGGAGAAGCAAAAACTTTCTCTGGCCACAGACTGCACTTCATGCAAAACTGATTGGAGGTCACTGGCTGTTTAGTACACACAGACGTACTTGATTCTTCTTTGCCATTTTATGAAATAGAATAAAAATGTTAATGTGATCAAATTAACATTCGTTACTGTGACAAGTGGGAAGACTTGCACGTCTTTCTACAAAGACCTGGCCTCCGATCACGGAGAGAACGCAAAGCTAATTACAGATTGTGATTTCACACACAGTCATCGAATTGTTTCCATTGGCAAAATTGCAAAGTTGCCGTCGGTGATATGAACGGAGACAAAGGCGTGATCTAAAGTTTTTCCACACACAATTTTCACACATGTTGCTAGGTAGCCAGTGTCTGTGCAGACATACATATATAGGTCCAGCTGTCAAATTTGTGGGCGGTCACATAGTATTTTATTTAAATAGTTACCTTGACAGCATAAAGGGATTTTTTACTTGCATTTCTAATCTAATTCTTTCTTTACTTTTGTGTTTCTAGAAAATACTTTGCTCTAACTTAACTTAGCTGCCATCTATTCGGCATCGCTTGTGGCAGGGAATACAAACCGGTAAAATAAGACTGCACAAACAAAAAGCCATCTATGGAGAATTTAAAAAAGCAGTATCATAAGCAGAGGCCTCTTTGGAGAATAAATGAAATGAAGCTTTTTCCCCCCCTCACAGGGTCAGCGTCTTATACACACATTATGCCCGGAGCCATCTCACGGTTCTTCCCTTTCCAACAATATGATAGAGCTGCAGCGATGACAGTTTGAGGAAATTGTCTGATCCAATTTTCAGGAAGAGTCCCTCGATGGCTCTGCAGCTACTGGAGCTTAGACATAAAGCAGAAACGGATTGACTATAACAAACAAACTCGGCGTGCCTAACCGTGTGACAAATCGTTGTCTCTTCAACGACTTCAAAATACCATGTCAATGTCGACCGGAGGCCTTTGAAAGTGATATTAGTGCAAAATATGTTGCTCATGCAGCCGCTGATCTGAGACATTAAAAACACTGAGCTGTTGCTGAAGAAATTGCTGATTTAAAGTAAACTTGTTGGAATGCAAACAAACAATCTCTTCGTGTTTTGGTTTCAGAGTCCAAAGCAAGTATTGGTACTGGATCAGGTCTGGGCCAATGAGAATGAATGAGAGGCAAACTGTAAAGCACTTTGGATAAACATGTTATGCTGTGATCAGCTTGAATCCATGCTGACTAAAATGGCTTCCGATGGTTCTTCTCTACTGTCCATCTGTATGCTGTGTGTTCCACTCAGATTCATACAAGTATGGACAAATAGGCTTCAAGGCTATTATGAGACCATTTTCTTTTTTCTTTTCTTCCCTCCAAACAAAACTAACGACCCTCTTTCTCCCGTTTATATCTACAGTAACTGTCCCCTCCATCCACACCTTTAACCCTCACTTTTGACACTTTCCTGTTTTGCTTGCTTCATCTCACCCATGTTGGTGGTAATTTACTGGTGAAAGGAAAGATGAGATAGCCGGCGAGGGGAAGGCTTTTACTCCCGCTCAGAGGGGAGGTCGGCTTTTACCACCAGACCAGCGGTGGGGCTCCAACGGTGTGAAAAGACTGAGACACACACACACACACACACACACACACACAGAAACGTAGACGGGACACACAGTAGAAGACGCTGCTGAAATGCACACAGAACAAATTATGCACGAACACGAAGATACAGATTGTTTATTCACACATTTATTTTCCTCTCTCAGACAAACGGCTCAGCCTCTTCACAGACCAATCACAACTCCAATCGCGAGTACAAATCACAAGGTCATGTCCACAAGGACAACGGCAAATCCAAATTAAATCTGTTATTCATTCATATTTGTGCCGCAAAAGGGTCGAGTGAAGAAAACAAATAGTACCATAAAATGAAAATGAACCATTGCATTATTTTGCTTTTTGTAATCGATCTTAACATGACAGACAATGTGTTCATTCACATTACCTGCAATTATTTTGTGCTTATTATTGTGATTTCAGGCTGCAGATACATATAGTTAAAGTATCGCTGCACGCTCGTCGATCGCCGGGTGTGAGGGTGTCATAAAAACGTATCATTAAGTCATGAAGTTTTCTTAAGTCAGTCTTTTTCTCCTCTTGATGCTCAGATCAAATCAAACATGAGTTTTATTCTTGGCTTTAGTCTGGCAGATCTTATAGTCTGGAACTAATCACTGACATCTGACACGTAGTCTTTAGATGTGACAGGGTGTCAGACCTCTTTTCAAAGTCTTTCCAATGTCTTCGAGTACGAGCATAAAGCAGACTTAGTCCCTGATCTATTTCCCCCAACATACGAACCCCTCACATTATAACTGCCCGACTGGTTGTGCCCCTTGTGTCCCACTTTGCAGCATATGTACTCAAATGCATTTCAAGGTCAAAGAAACACCAATATGTGCAGCTGGCTAACATATTGAGGATGAGGAAAGTAGGACAGAAAATAGACCCCCACAACCTGCAAGAGACTCACGTCATTTGTGTGTGTGTGTGTGTTTGCGTGTGTATGTGTGTGTGCACCTGTGTGTGGGTATGCACCCCCCCCCCTACACACACACACACACACACAGCACTGAGAGCTGGATAGACAGGGAGGGAGGGGGGGAGATGGAAAACCATGTTTAGAGAAATTGCCTTCGGGCTGCAGATCAAGCAAACAGGCTTTGTATTATGTACAGCGGTGCATTAGTGGCCTACTGTACACTTTCATTATTGAACAACACTTTTCATCCCAGCTGAATTATATGTTATTGTTTCTGTGGCGCCAAAATAACACACTGAACTTGACAAACACTCTTCGAGTCACTCACACACACACACACACACACACACACACACACACACACACACACACACACACACACACACACACACACACACACACACACACACACACACACACACACACCTTCCTCATCACCTTCTTCTTCCCCTCTCTGTTTTAGGACTCTGTGGTGATTGAAAGCAAAACACTTGACAAAAAGATTGCCTACTTTAATCATTTCAAATCTTAAAAAATGTAGTCCACTGTGGACAGTTATCAAACACAGACAATCCATTATTCTGGTCTCCATTCGACGGCCGCCCTACAATTTCTGCTTCCTGTCTTCTCTTCCCACCGAGCCCACACTGACACGTCTAAGTGACAGTTGCCACGGTGATAAACAGCACTGAGGGAGAGCAACAACCCGATGGAAAGAAGGATAAGAACAACACAACGCATTACATCCTTTCTCCGAGCTCACCCCTTCCATCGGTCTCGTTATCTACATGTGTCTGTTCAATTTCTGCTGCAATCTTAACATGTATTCCCATTTCTTTTAGTTTCCATCCCTCTGCTTCCCACTCTTTCTATTTATTGCCTCAACCCTCCCTCCCTCTCTCTGTCTATCTCTCTCTCCCCGTCTTGCCCTGATGTCTGTCCGTGTCCAGGATGTTAATTGTAATGACATAGGAATGGTGTGCTCTGGTTCCTGTGAATGTGTCTGTGGAGTCTGTTAAATGGCAGAACAATTCTAATCATTTCTATGATATGCCTGAAGGTGTCTAAAGGCTAATGAGCAGACTGCGTGGTGGGGCTGGTTGTTAGGAGAGGACCACCTCTGTTGTGTGTGTGTGTGTGTGTGTGTGTGTGTGTGTGTGTGTGTGTGTGTGTGTGTGTGTGTGTGTGTGTGTGTGTGTGTGTGTGTGTGGCATGCTATAAATTGGTATAGGTCCATGGGGGTCTGATGATGACACTAACTAAAAAGTACCACACTATACCCACACACACACACACACACACACACACACACACACACACTAACTAATCCAGTGAGGAAATGAAAAATGATAAGAGAGAGAGAGAGAGAGAGAGAGAGAGAGAGAGAGAGAGAGAGAGAGAGAGAGAGAGAGAGAGAAGAACCAACTGGCAATGGAAGAAAAATCAATCAGTTGAGCGGTGTTGAGATCGATGGAGTGAACGATCCCATCAGATTTAGATCGCTGAAAGGATGAGAGAAAGAGTGATGATGTTCTTAAGAATTGTGGAAAGAAGAGATGATGTGAAAAGATGCAAGAAATGACACCTTTTTTTACTCTACGGCACTACATAGTGAGAGTGAGACGGGATAGGCAGGCGGGAAATAACACTGGGAGGAATTGAATTTGATTGTTGAAAAGATTAGCTCACGACCTTCTCTACCTCTGAGCAGAGCCAAAGATGCAGCATCTGTTGTTAAATAGCTCTACAATAAGACCAGGCATGTGATCTTTATGTTTATTTATTTTTTAAAAGTTCTATTTTTCATCTTTCAATAAGATCACCCTCTTTTAGCTCTGTTTTTGGTCCCTACCAACTACAGAGGAAATATCTGACTCTTGAGCTGCTGCCTGCTCTACTATGTTGACCAGCTAACTGATTGTGCCTGTCTGTTGTTTGAAGCTAAGCAGGGTGAATATAGTGGGATATTTAGGAGGGTTTTCCCTGAAAACAGCCTGCTTTGAGCAAAACAATGAGCTGACACTTGCATTTCTAGTTTTCACCACTGTGGCCAAGTAACAGGACCAGTGAAGAGGAAGAGATAAAGGAAGACACATGGGATCAGGCTGATGGAATTCTAAAGTCATTTCACATTTTACTGTGAATCTGCGGTCCACTTTCCTGCATGAGAACAGTTTTATGTTATTGCATATCTGAACTGACGGAGAGTTGGCTTTTACAATTATGTAAATTGTACCATAACGTGCTGCTATGAGCAGGGCATAGTAATGAATGTTCAACTTAACCGCGCGCTGAGGTATTACTGACCTGATGAGTGTGGACGTTTATTCTTGACCACGCGGCCCACAGTTTAAAACATGTTATCGCTGATTCAGCGAGGCGCACACTGTTTTCATCCCTCGTACCAACTGTTTGAATAGTTAGATGGGAAGTGATGAAAATTTACAGGAAATCCTCCTTCAGAAATATCACTCTAATTTAATTAGAAATGCGTTGTCTGCTCTTTATGTGATCAGCATAAAAATGCTTTAATATTGTGTCTTCCTGTATTAATATTAAAAAAAAACACTCAAAGATCAGATGCATGCTCGACTGTTCATCTTCTAATGAGCTGGAGTTTACTTCACATCAGGAGTCTCCGACCGTTTCATCACGAGAGCTACTCAGATAAATGAAATGTGTCCACAGCTGCTGCCTTTTCACTCTGATTTATTTAGAGACGTACTTGATGACACAAGCCCGTGTACTCGGAGTCAAAGAATATTCTCCCCTCTCTCATGCATGCTGAGTGACCCTGTTGTCTGACTAATTATAAGAGACACCAGTCGTGACTTTAACACACATACAGCCTCTGTTATATTTTTTATAGATTAGACCCCATGCACCGAAATGAAACGGACAAAGCATAGTGCATCAGAGAGCTTAATTAGTCAGTCAGTTAGTGTGATTACAGCCCAACCAATGCTGGATGTATGCTGAAGCTGGAGTTGTGATATCAGGGTTTGTAAGCTGTCAGAGTGTGTCACCATCACACTTCCTTTATCTCCCGACTTCCCTTTATTTTGCACATTGTGCATATTGTGTATTTTTCAAAACCACCAGTTGGACAAATCTTGCCAACCTCTTCTTCAGCTATCGAAACTTATTTTCCCATTTTATTTCTTCATTTTGCTGTTACACAATTACTTTTTCACTTAAAAAAAAGACACCGTATGTTTTCTCCAGAAAATCAGTTCCTAAAAATGAAAAATCTCAGTTGCAACATTGTTCTATCACAACTTCTATTCCCCCCAAAGGCGCTGTGGCGCGTTCCAGCCCATTTCCACCTCCGCCGACAGTTGAAATAACAGCTGTTGCTCCATTATGATTAAAATCGACCATTAAACTGCATCACGCAAACAAAGCTTCATGTGCTGGTTCCAGGCGAGTCTCGCGTCAGCATCGACGGGGGGAAAATAGCTTGGGCTGCGAGAACATTTTGCACCTGTCTCATGTGCTGTTAAAGCCTTTGCCATTAGCCGCTTGATGTTGTTTCTCATTGAATACAGAAACCGGACGTGGAAGGAAGCAGAACACAATCGTTGTTGTGAAGGGTAATAATGCATATGACATCATTTAGGTGTAAACTTCCAGCCAAAATGGTCACCGAAGCGGTTTTCAGGCTTTGCATTAATGTGAAACTCAAATCAAACAACGTGGAACACGTTCAAGCTGCTGTGAGCAGGCGTGAGGAGAAAAGCAGTGCGTTCGTTTTATCACAGGGCTTACTTCCCTTGAATGCACACGAGATGAATGGCTGCGCTGGGGCGGTTTAAAAGATAAAGAAAAGAAGAATGGAGCGAGATGATGGAGAGGAGCAGATTTAGAGATTGATAGAAAAGGAGTGAGTGAGAGAATAGGAAATAAAACAGATGGAAGGAAGAGAGAGATGGAACACCAGAGGAAAAAGTATTGTAATTTAGGAGAGGAACAGGAGGGAGGGGAAGAAACCCAAAAAAAAAGGGAGGGGAAATGAGAAAAGATGGAAACGCATGCAGACAAAGTTGAGTGGAATATGAAGACGGATAGGGTGAGAGAAAGAGGCTGAATGAGGCGTATCAGGTCCGAGAATTGAGATTAGGCAGAAGTGAGAGGGAAAAAAAGCAAGAAAGAAAGCAAGACAGAAAGCGAACCGCTGAGAGAAAAACGTGTAAAAAAAGCAGAGAGACAAGGAGAGGGACGACAAGATGAGGGGACGGATAGTGTTCCTGATAGATGAGTAATGTCAGGTTCATTTCCTGAGAAGCAGAACAAGACAAAGCCCATTTAATAACTGTCACACACACACACACACACACACACAGAAAGTGTACTGGGATTTTGGTGAATTGTCGTCATAAAAGATGTGTGAGCCAAAGACTGTAGTTTTGAATTGATAACATATCATCTCATTCGCATTTGATTTAATCGAACAGGGATGCCGCTTTGCATAGCCTTCTGTCTCATAAAGTGTGTGTGTGTGTGTGTGTGTGTGTGTGTGTGTGTGTGTGTGTGTGTGTGTGTGTGTGTGTGTGTGTGTGTGCGCGTGTCCATCTGCTTGCCATGCTCAGCACAGGTGCCAGCAACTTTAATGCATTTGAGCCGAAGCATAAATGTGATTTTGTCAGCATAGTAATAAGGAACCGTAACACAATATCATAATAAAACGTTGTAATGTGATCAGGATTATTATATTAAAGGACATTAATGTTTGCGTTGTCTGTGCCTTCCTTTTTGTGATCTATGAGCGCGGCTGCCAGCCGTCTGTCCGCCTGCCTGTCTGTCTCTCTTCCTGTATACGTGCGCCTTTTGCGCGCCTCGCAACTGTCCTCGAGCCCATTTCTCGAGGGGGCAATACAATTGGTGGTTTAATCAATGGCCACCTGCCTACTATTGGCTGATCAATGCCAGGGTAAACATTAAGATTAGCTCACTGGGAGAGGCAGATAATTGACTGGAAAGGCTGGACAGGCGAGGGATGCATAGTGTAAGTGCATGCTGGGAAAAGGATGCGGAGACACAGATGGAGGCCGGGCAGCAGATGGGGAAATGGACGGACAGACAGGGACAGAGATGCAAGATGTGAAAGAGGAAGCAGGGAGACAGGAAAGAACGTCAAAAGAAGACAAATTCCACAATCATGAGTCCTCAGATCACGCAAAGGTTCGTTGACCTTTGGTTAACTGGCTCTTAAATGAATAAACCTTATTTGACACTCGAGTGTAGCACCCTGTCTGAGTGGCCACATGGCAGCCATTGTGGCTCAAACCGAAAACACAGCTTCTTCTTCCATTTACGCCAAAAAAAGGTGCTTTTTGTGTAAAATGATGTACTACAAATTTGCTGAATCGAATACACTTTAAAAATTGTTGGTGGTTAAGTTTAGGGAAGAGTCTTGGTCTTGAAGCACCAAACAGGATGTGTTTATTTTCATTAATAGCCTAACGAAAGCATCAAAGTCATGTGATTCGCCCGTCATCAGCCCCAAATGGCTTGAACACAAATGTAGCAAGGGACATAATAAAGGCAGCCACGTAGTTGACCAACAAAACATACATATTAGTATAAGTTTGAAAAGGTTGGTTTGTGATAACGTTTGCTCTATTTTTTCGTTATAGTGGCACAAAATGAGACGCGACATCAAGGAACGTTTGAAGGTTTGATGCGACACATCGATGGCATTAGATATGAAGAAAAAGAGTCAAAGGTCAGACAATCTTAAAAAGAGAAAAACCCCATTGGAACAGAGGAAGATAACGATTTGTCCAACACATCTGCAAAGACATGAATCGGTATGCCGGCCAAGCAGCGATTCTTATCCATTCATGTGGCGTCCAGTTCTGCTTTTACATCATAGGTTTAACTGGAGATAACTGTCCTTTGAGGTACAAGTGAGCAGCTGAATAAAGTTTTAATCCATTTCAAACATTACTGAATATGCATTTAACTGCGTAACAGCTAAGACAAGGTGGCGATAAATCTAAGTTTTATAACTGATGAGTAACCACAGGTAGTCACAGTGGAAACGATGACTCATTCCCAGCAGCAAAGACACAGTACTAAGTTTGCTGTTTGCTATTAATGCAAAATTGATTTTGTCATAAATCTCATATTGGCATTTTATTCTACAAAATTCCTTAATATATTGCATTCAGTCTCCTACTTTGCTCCAATAAAATAAATGACAGTTATGTGAGTGCCGACTCTCTTGCCGGAATTGTAAAATAATTGTTTTAATGAATTTGAAAAAAAAGGCCAGAATTATGAATACATTTAAAACCACTTTACTGTCCAATATTGATGGCAGAAGGTTTATTATAACGTATTAAAGTGAGTGAGTAGCAGAAGGGATATTGCTACTGAAAGTCTGATAATGAGGAATCTGAAGTGGTAAAAGAAGCAAGTTCCCGGCTTGTAAAACACATCACACTATTGCTCTGCATTTTAAATATGCATCTCAAAAACATATTCCATGCCTTGCCACTTAATTTACTCGCCTTTTTAGTCTCGACACTCTCGGTGCTATTAATTCCACACATAAAAGATAAAAGAGGGTAAATTAATAATAAAGATGACCTCCAACTCTAAACCCCAGCTCGTGTCCTTTCCATGTCAAAGAGGAGAATCTTGGGCAGCAGATTCGAATAGTTAATCGCATGGCGAACCATTTTTTCATGCTAATTTCTTTTACATGCTAATTAACTTGACTTTCAGAGCGATGATCTGCATCTTTGCATGAAAAGAAACTGCAATTTATTGTTGAATGCCACAATGTAGGAAATGGGTTTTTAGACAAACTAAGCCCTATATATCTACAAAATATCATACAGGAATTTAGTTGAACTGCATGTAGATTAATACATTTTATTGATTTCCTGAATACTTAAAAGCACGTGTTAATAAGACCGCTGGGAGAAGCCTTGAGTGTTGTCTTTGTAATGATTATGATACAAAGTCAACATGTGTTGATTCACGTTAATATCTTAAGTTGATTGAACTTTCCTCTAGTTGAGCTAACTTAAAAGTTTTAAGAAATCAAGGAAACTTACATTTTTTAATAGAATTAGCTTAAAAAATGTCTACAGAGTTGATGTGCACTGATATGACCATTAGACCATGCAGGTCAAATGGAGGAAATGTTGTTCAGTATCTGACTCTTTTCAATGGAGTGACAGGTTTTTTGTCCAGGTATTAAAATGATTGTAAAAGCGCAATCTTCCAATTAGGTCCTCCGAGGAGGAGGAGGAGGAGGAGGAGGAGGAGGAGGAGGAGGAGGAGGCTATGATTCGGTTCAGTTTGTCTGTTTCACAGTATTACACAGAAAATACTGGTTGATGTCCATGTAAGGGGTGTAGCATGGGCCAAGTAAGGACCCATTACATTTTGGAGAGGATCCGAATCACGGGGCGGATAAACAAACTACTTTTCGCTGTAATTAACATAATTACAAACATCCGAGTGCCTTCTAGTGAAACATGGTTTGCATGCCGGTGATTTAGTCATTTGTTCTCCCTGCACTGCTGGTGTTTAGTGGTAGTTGAGCAAATACTCTATATGGTGCCAACATTAATGCCTATAGTAGTAATGCAATGCAAATTAGATGGAAGGAACTTTATTTCCATTTTACTGTGCATCACTGGCTAATTCCACTAAAAGCAAGTTGTAGTGAAGCTGGTGTTAGAGTCCATTAGGAGGCCGTGATGCTGCTGCTGCTGATGGTTTCATGTGATATATATTCATAAAATTGACCATATATAGATTTTCTCTTTCATGGGTTTTCAGGTCTGGAAATAAAGTGCACCGAGTTCTTCTTCTGTTCGCAAAAGGATGCAGGAAACAAAACGGAAAGATAAAGAATAGACCGCAGAGGAGAGAAGGACAGTGAGAGGAGGAGGACAGAAGCCGTGACGGAGAGAATCAAATATGACACTTTAATATGGAGATGCCACTAGTTTGTTGTTTTTTATCGGGTCGACGAGCTGCCAAGTTGCATCATAGACGAGGAGACAGCAGAGACATGAAAAATTCAGTGTCAGTCGGGATCAAATGCGTTCACGTCAAAGTCAGAGCCAACTGTGGGTCGAAAGAGGCTGGAAAAAAACTCTTTTTGAAGTTAGTAGATAATCGTATCAGTGCTTCGTTTCTACTCGTGACCTTTATTTATCTTTGTTAAAGCAGTTTGTCTGTGTTAACAGGTTTTTATGTTGAACTGCCTTCACCTGCAATTAGGGGAACAGATTATTTGTCTCTTTGCAGCTCTCTTACTTCCTCCTGAAAACTCACAAACCAAAGTGTTGCGTTCAGTATAACATGACCCACTATGGTTTGTAATTGTAATGTATATGCTCCGAGTTCAGGCACGTTTTCATGCGCTGCTCATTATATTTAGTTTACGCCCACTCCTTGAAAATAGGGCACCGTAATTGGAAATGTAACAAAAATTGCTCTACACACTCTACAGTGTTTTTGCAGTAAACTTTCAGAAAATGCTTTTTCTTTTTTTCCCCCCAGACAAATACTTTTCAGGTTTTTGCAAGCTCCAGAAAGTCCATTCTAATTTGTTTTATGAGGCAAGCAGTAATGCAATTTAAGACTGATTTTCAAAAAAATGTGAGAAATCAGCCACAACTTCACTTTTGGGGACACAATGTCCAAGTGCTTCAATGAGGCAGATGAACAAATCTTGACCTTTATTACAATCATCGTCTGCATTGACCTCTGCATTTAACCCCTCCTTTGTTTTTAGGAGCGGCTGTAAAGTGTCAGGGGAGCAACTTATTGTTCAGTGTTGCACCCAAGGACGCTTCAACATGTGGTACAACAAGAATTTGAACTGCCAACCTAATCATTAAAGGACAGCCCGCTCAAGCCGCCTTATACAGTGAAAACACCAACACCTATAATAGTCTGTTTAAATGTCCTCTCACTGCAGGTAAACGTCAGGCGCGGTGTGCAAATTTCCTCTCTGAATTAATTTTTAAAACATGGCAAAATGTGATTTTTTTTTTTGCTCGAAGGCCGACTGGTTGATTTATTCTGACTCAGAGCAGCAAAGGGCAGCCGACCTCAGCCAGCAGTTGTGACTTCACAAAATATATATCAGAGAAACTCCGTGCTTCAATTTTACAAATCCTCCAACCAGCGGCTGCATCCTAAGGCACCGACTCCTCATCAACACCATATAATGCTGCTGGTGCTGCAGCTCAAATGCCTCTGGTGATGCCAAGTAGCTGCTGTGCAGCGTCTCCCGCTCCCTGATTTAGGTGCAAAGCTGGAGCAAATATCAATATGTGATGCAAATATGTGATGTTATTTATTACTGGAAATTATATTAAAAAAAGTGGGCCTCGACATTCATGCATTATGGGTTATTTGAAGTTTTAAAGTTCTAAGCTATTAAGTTTCTTCAAGTATGTTTTTAGAGGGGTTTGTTATGTATAGCCCACTTTTATATTTTCATGTATTATTTATATTTTGGAGCGTGTGTGACATTCCCCTAAAAGAACCATTTATTTTTATTTTATGAATTAAAAAGGCAGATATAGCTGAGGTATCTGAATATCAGTGTTTGGAGAGTTTTGCGTGCCAAATAGAGTTCAATTTACATTGACTGTCCGTAGAGAAATAGAAGCTCATATTTCCTTTTTAGTTAACTGTCAATTTCTCCACAGGGATCTCTAAAAGCCCCTCACATGTCTGGAGGCATCCCTTTGACCCATCTGAGCTTTTAGAGTAAAAGGTACAGAAGCCTGGGGAATGCTGACCTCTACGCCTAACGCCTATGGAAGCGTTTGCTCAAGTTTGAGTGCATGGATGTGTAGGTGTGTGAGTGCGTGCTTGTGTGTGTGTGGGTGGAAGTGTGTGTGCATTTTGAAATGGAAGCATATCAATCTCTATTACTGGTGCGGGTTGGATCAATAAGGAAGTAAGTGAGCCAATATCTGAAAAGGTGAATAAAGTGATAAAAACACACCTACGTGTAAAAAATGCATGTAGTTGACACACACACACACACACACACACACACACACACACACACACAGAAATGCCCTCATGGAGAACACACACACTTCTGGTGTGAGAGGCCGGTTATTGAAATTTCTGTCCAATGGGAGAACTGGAGCATGTCAGAGATACATGAAGGCCAATCCTGCAGAGTGGCACCGTGCAAGTGAACCATGTGTAGTGAACCTACACACACACACACACACACACACACACATTGACTGCACAGGTGGACACGAATCGAGTGTGAGAGAGTCAGAGAGAAAAGGGTCCCTCCCCTCTCTTTTGGTTCAATCCCTCGGGGGAAATCACACAGTGACACCTCTTCCCTCGCTGTTCTTTCACCCACTTTCTTGGCTCTTTTCCTTTCTTTTCTGCCTTTTATTCTCCCCTTTTATTCTCCAAGTCTCCATTCAGCGACGCTCCACAATGGAAGGACCGCAAATTGAATGGGACGGGAAAAGAATAGCATTAAACACACAAACGACCCCCCCCTCCCTCCCTCCTGAAAAACACGGTTGGTTATTAGGAGGGAAATGAAGAGTGAATGGGAAAAACGCATCTTGTTCGCATCTTTATATTACCACCCTTAATTTGTTCACTCTTTGATGTACTCTATCTATCTATCTATCTATCTATCCATCTATCCATCTATCCATCTATCTATCTATCTATCTATCTATCTATCTATCGCTGCCTCTCTCTCCTACCTCCACTCGAGTCCTTATCTAACTTGGCCTTGTGAGAGCAAACTATATATATATATATATATATATATATATATATATATATATATATATATATTGTAAAATGAGCGTGGGCAGGCCACCCACCTTTTACATGGATTTTTATACATTGGCGAAGAAATGTTCCAACTTTTTAAAAGAGTAGTAAAAAAAATGCTGTGTTTGTGTATAGGCAGTGGGCAGGTTTATTTATGTAATGTAGCTCTGCAGCTTAAAACGGATTAAAACATTTGCTACTCAGAGCATTTGCCATCACATTTAGTTGAGGGTACAAATTAAAAATATAAATGTTATTCAACTATGTAGGGAACTATGTAATATGGGTTATTCCTATTATTTTAAGTAACTTTTTTACCCTAACTTAAACATTTTCTGAACCCGCAGGGATCAGTGTCACACAATCTGAGTGAGAACATTTGGGTAAAAAGAAAATCTGTTTTTTAACCAAGCAGAGCTGTAAATCTAGGCGAGGCTACGTGGGACATTATCTGCGTGGACACAATCTGACCACGGCTGTTATCCTTCAGTGAAGCAAGAAACTTTTCAAGCCTACAAAAGGCATTTTGGGTATTTTTGGGGTTTGAGTATCACTTTAAGAAGAAGTAGAAGTAGATATTCTCTGTGGTCTTTCCTCCTACGTGAGGTGAATGATGACTCATCAGTCGGTTCTTTCTTCTTTTTCGCTCGAAGCAATACATCCGTCTCCTGTCTGACAAAGCCACATGACGACTTCACTTCTCTCTCATAGCTTGAAATTGACTGTGAAACAATCATTTCTCCTTCACTTAGACAAACAAACAAATGTACATACCTTATACAGAACACACCTTTTGGGACTTTTGTTTGTTTTTCATTTTGTAGGAACAAAAAAGCTAAATGTCAGTTCTCGAAATCTTTTCAAATTTCCCTTTAGCAATTTAAGACTTGTGCAGTAGCATCATCATCCTTAATTGTATGTCTGTATTGCCAAGTTATAATGGTTCTTTCGAGAGCTTGAGAAGTCACGCCATGTCAAAAACTGAGCTAATGAGATGATCTGAATTACATGCCGATATAGATTATGACTCCAATGAATACGATCATTAGTAAAAAGTTACGCCCATTGAGGAAAGTTGATGAAGTGTCATCTTTCCACAGAATATTTAATATAAAGACAGATTTTACTTCCTCTCTCTATGTCAGGCATTGCTTGTTAATTAAGGGAAAATGAATCACGCTTATTAAACAGCTACTCACTAAAAAAAAGAAATCAATAATTTGACATAATATTGATTTTCCTGTAACTGTACACAAAGATCAGAAGTGCATCCACAGCAACGGTCTGTTATTCCTAGCACCGGCTATAAAGGCCCTTTAATGCCGTAATTGACCAGAAGCGAGTAATAAAGAGGTGATATCTCTTTGCACAGGTGGTGCAGGAGCATTTACCGCCACAGAAACCTGGTGTTTGTTGTCAAATGCAAAGTTACACAACCTCAGGCTTGGTCATGTGACCCAACAAACACAACTGGCCGTGTTCGTGGGTAAGAAGCCAGCACCCACGTGGCCAACCAGAGTTAACAGAGACAAGGACTGCAGTGGAAGGTGAAAAAACATGGCAAACAAATAATAATAATAACTTACTATTACCAATAAACATGTAATGCACAAGTCAAGACACATTTTATTGAATATGATAAATGCTACATATGTAATGCAAGGTGTCTGTTTATAGAATAGTCACAGAGGACTGTTTACACCAGGCCAATATGCTACTTAATTATAACAATAGTTAGTGAGCCGAGAGGCGTAATCTGCAAGAAAGCCCCTTATGGCAGTATAATTGTAGTAGTATTAGTAGTATTAGTAGTAGTACCAGGAGACCGAGGTTGCTTTTGGTTATATTAAGTCAGTCAACACACAGCGAATGTGTCGTGAATAAGTGTCTATTCATTCTCCCTGGAGTTTAGCACACCAGCAAACACACACACCCTTACCTCATAGTATATTTACCTTAGTATAGAGAGAGAGAGAGAGAGAGAGAGAGAGAGAGAGAGAGAGAGAGAGAGAGAGAGAGAGCGCTTGCTTAATACTCTGCAGGGATCCACTTGAGATAAAATTCAGCAGCACTGAATAACGCAGGGCATTTATCAAAGAAAAACACTAACCCTGACACACACACACACACACACACACACACGCACACACACACATATATATAGCACTCCCAGCGGGTTGCTGCAAGGTGAAGGTGCCCTTGTGCCTTTGGTCATTTATCAGAATATGCGATTCAAAGTGCAGTGGCAGGCAAAGCCCAGCAGTCTCCATGTCTTCGCATCACTTTGAACCCTATAGCACATCCTCCCGCACCGCTGTGCCTCCCGCAACGTGAAACAGTCAGTCCACTGTGTTCGGATTTGCATCATTCTGCTACAGTGAGCCCTGCGATGGGAGAAATGCCACCACGGCGGGAGACAGGAGGGAATGAACGGAAGAACTGTCATGAAGCTTGGAGCAGGTAGAGCAGCAGGTGTTTTCATTATTAGAAATGCTCCAGACAGCCGGCATCAAACAGCAGAAGGCCAGAAGCAGCCTGAGCATGTTTCTGTCATCTCCAGACCTGCGGATATCTATAGTCATAACACTTAAATCTCAACTAAAAGTAAAACGGTAATAACCTAATTATTTCTTTTCTAATTATAGCTAGTTGATGTAAAGATTTTGAATAAAAAAAAAGAAGAAAGAATGTTTTGTAGCTTCAGAATTCTGTTTTTAAATGAAATTTTGGCCTCTTCTCACAACATGAAGTTCACTATAAATAAATTGGAACGCTCCTCACCAGGATTCATTCCCTTGTTAAAAATGCCAGGAAAGTAGGTCCAGCTGGAACCTTGACTGTAGATACACATACAGTAGACGGCTGCTATCGGCTGACTTTAATGGTGCATAATTCAACAGATTATTACTGATGCATAATGTTTGCTGTTGGATGCCGAGCTGGTCTGTTCCTTGTGTGTGCCCCTCGGAATCAGCACTCGGCTGTTTGCCGCATAGAAGAGGGTTGGTTTTTTAGGTAGAGATGGGTGAATCACAATGGCTGCCGGAGCTAAGCATGATCGGATGGAGGACCTAACGAGCGAACCCTTAAATTAAAAAGAGAATCTTAAGGAAAACAAACTAGTCCTACAGTTTTGGTGATTCTCACCAGAAACCATGTTAATAAACACTGTTACTGTCAGAGCACGACACTCGACTTCACCTCATGA